>NW_025999502.1:2400000-3000000 GCF_019419815.1 Pyrus x bretschneideri
TTAACACAAAAGCCAAATCAGGCCTGGTACAAACCTGTGCATACATCACACTACCAATTAAAGAAGTATAAGGCTTATCTTTCATGGTTTGCACTTCATAGTCAGTAATAGGACATTGTGATAATGACAACTTATCACCTTTGCCAAGTGGCAAATCTCCACCACTGCAATTCTTCATATTAAACCTTTTGAGAACCTTATCATTGTAGGCTCTCTATGACAAGCCTAACCATTTTTTGGATCAATTTCTAGCAATCTCAATGCCTAAAACATAATGTGCTTCCCCCAAATCTTTCATGTCAAAGCTACTGGAAAACATGTTTTGCTTTCTTTAAGCAAATGATCATTAGAACCAGCAAGTAAAATGTCATCCACATAGAGAACCATAAATTTAAGATAAAGATGGACTTTACCATTTTGAAGTAAATGCCATTGTCAATCTTGTTCTCTACAAAACCAAAGTCTGTCATAACTTGATCAAAATTTTTATACCATTGTCTAGAGGCCTATTTGAGTCCAAATATTGATTTGTTAAGTTTACAAACCATGTGTTCCTTCCCATTTTCAATGAATCCAGTTGGTTGTTTCATATATATCTCTTCATCAAGACCACCATTCAAGAAGGTTGTCTTAACATCCATCTGGTGTAGTTCAAGGTCAAAGTGAGTAGTGAGTGCCATGATCACTCGAAATGAATCTTTGATTGAAACTAGAGATAATGTTTCATTGTAATCTAGACCCTCCTTATATGTAAAACCCTTGGCCACCAACCTTGCTTTATATCTCTCAATCCTTCCCTATGAGTCTCTTTTAGTTTTATGCACCCATTTATATCCAATAGGTATGACAATTGCTGTAGGCATAGCCAATGTCCAAACACTATTCTTTTACATTGAATCCAATTCATCCTCCATGGCAGCTTGCCATTGTGAGGATTTGAAGCTCTCTATTGCTGCTTGGTATGTGGTGGGATCATCATGATCACCAATGTCAAATTCAACTTCCTGCAGGTAACACAAATAATCGCTTGGAATGGTAGATTTCTTAGGCCTACTGACTTTCTTGTTTGAATGGGTAGGGTTTCGAGAACAAGTGATGAAGTTGATGCATGTGCAGCTATTTGTTGTAGTGTATTATCATGGAAATCATGTTGCAATGGATCTATAATAACATCTTGTACTAAATTACTTGGTGGAGAAGGCATATGTGCAACATTCCATGTTTGTGAACTTTCTATTGGCATAGGTATCAAAACACTCACAGTGGCATTTGTAGTACACTTACTCTCAGTGATCTGAGGTTCTTCACATTTCTCTTCAATCACATATGAAGTTTTGGAATATGAGTGCATATCACTACAATCTTCAATGAATTTGGCATTGTTACTCTCCACTATCCTTGTTAATGCATTAGGACAGTAAAACTTGAAGCCTTTGGACCTTTTTGCATAACCCACAAAATAACAACTAGTGGCTCTCATGTCCAATTTTCATTCATTTGGATTAATAAAACGTATCTTCACATTTACATCCCCAAGTGTGAAAATGAGCTAGACTAGGCTTCCTACCTATCTACATTTTGAATTGTGTTAATGCCACTACTTTTGTTGGAACCCGATTCAAGATATAATTGGTTGTTTTCACTGCTTCTCCCCAAAGAAATTCTAGTAGTTGACAATGAGAAAACATGCTTCTGACCATTTCCTTTATTGTTCTATTCCTTCTTTCAGCAACACCATTCTGTGATGGTGTCCCAAGAGTTATATACTGTATTGCAATTCCTTCTTGTTCCAGAAGTATGGTAAATGAACCCTTTTGTTGTCCTTTCTTTGTGTACCTTCCATAATATTCACCTCCATGATCGGACGTCACAATCTTAATTGATTTTTCTAATTGTTTTTCAACTTCTAACTTGAAATTCTTAAAACAAGTTAAAACTTAAGACTTTTCAGAAATCAAATATATGAAAGTGTATTTTGAAAAGTCATCAATGAAGAGAACAAAGTATGAATTTCCACAAATGGTTCTTGTTGGAAATGGTCCACATACATCTGTATGTACGATCTCTAAAAGATCATTGCTTCTTGTTGCTGCACACTTGTTTGTTGAGGTGGTAGTTTTGCCTTTAAAATAGTTAATACATTCCACAGTATCATTAACATCTTTGAGAATATTCCATTCTTAATTTATCTCATCATCCTTTCTCTTGATCAACCAAACTTTAAAGCCAGGACAATCCTTCCTCAAGTGGTCATCAGAATGACAGAAATGACATTTTTTTTTTTTTACACTATTGTGATTGTACTTAGGTCCAGAATCAATGGAGGGCGCATTTATCTTCATATGGACTTGCAATGCTTCTTGGAACCAAAAGTTGTTCCAGCAGTTGATATGGACTTCTTGAATGCAAATGGCTTCTTTCCCTTGTAATTCTCATTTCTATTAACACCAGTGACTTTCTCCTTGCCTTTTCCTGTATGCACAAAGTTAGCAATCTCATGGTTCTCAAACCTCATCTTCTTCAATCTTTCCTCTTCTTGATTGCAAATGGCTATCAATTCATTAATGCTCCAAATCTCCTTCTGAGCGTTGTAGCTCACTTTTAGTTGCTCATAATCACTGGACAATGAGTAAGGAGCCATGTGAACAAGGAACTGATCAGTGATACCAATGTCTAAGGCATTTAGTTTGTTGGTAATGTTAACCAATTTCAGCAAGTGTTCATGAACACTCCCTGATCCATCATGTTTGGTGTTTATTAGTGCTGACAGATAAACACCAGTTTCAGCATTGTCTAATCTTTTGAACTTCTCCTCTATTTTGTCCAAATAATTCTTAGTCGAGTCACAACTAGGAATCCCTCTCCTCACATGCTCTTCCATTGCATTCTACATTATAAGCAAAGAAATCTAGGTTGCCCTTTCCCATTTGCAAAATGTTCCCTTTCTTTTGCAGTACTTGCATCCATCAAGGCTGTAGGTTGAGGAACTTTGAATGCAATACCAAAATCTAATATGCCAAGATTCATTTCAAGTTGCTGCTTCTATGTTTTGAAATTGTTGCCATTCAATTTCTCCATATTTACCAGGCTCATCATGTTGAAACCTGCTTTAAACCAAAAGGAATTTGGAAAAAAAATCTCATAAACATATGACTAAGAATGAATTCTTAAATTCTTGTCACACTTCAATTATGGTTTCAGTTACACCTTTGGGCAAGAAACTGACCATACGTAACTATGAGTTCCAAATTTACTGCATAACCAAATCATGAAAAATTCCAATACTAGATGTAAATTTCACCTTGGGTGAATTTGAGTACACAAATAGCATGTTTTTCATGATTCCATATACACTGATTATACAAGCGAACCTAGCAAACTTACTTCTTTGGAAGTGTTTAACTTGTTAATGTTTCCATATCACCATGATCTATGCTATCACATTATTTTGAGATGATAATTTAGTCCTACACTTTGGTGTTATACTGAATTAGTCTCAGAATTCATTGGTCTGATATGTTTGCAGATGCATATTGCATGGAATTTATCATTATCATAATCGTACTCAATTGCAAACCAGACACATCACAGATAAGTTAAATGAATATTGGTTTTGAACAACATTTCAAACACATCATGTAAACTTAAGAAAAGATAGCGGATCCAAATTTACACAAAATTAAAAAATACACGCATGCAAGGTTCATGTAGCAGTTATTTGACTTGTCAATGGGTTAAACTTAATCATGTTAGCATGAACAGCGAAATACTTGAAACACGTATGGGTCAAATAGGGTTTAAATTGTGTGGCTCTGATATCACATGTTAGAAATATATGTATAAGGATCGTTAACAATCAAACCCTAATCCTAGTTCAAAAATGTAGCATGGAATGATAACTGCTGCAATTATTACGTTGTTATGCATGCAGCAATTATAACAAGTGGTAAGGGTTTACTTACTTGTAGAGGAAGACATTGACAACAAATTAATCACTTGTCTTCTCTTCTCTTGGTTATGAATTTGATCTGAGAACACTCAATGAGACTGTTTCTTCTAGAAGGATCACACACACTCGAGAAGAGAGACCAAAGTGATATATATACGAACTGCAACTCATCATCCCATCAAGGATGCAGTTACAAGCAGTTTCTCCAATTAACTGCTACCTAATTCAAATTATTATAACTTGAAGTTTCCCTCCTTTGTGGCTCTAATCTTGTACGAGTCACACTTATAAGTCCTAAATGAAATACAACCATTTTTTTCTATATAATTGCACTAAGCATGAACTGATGAAGCTCACTACATTTTAGCGTTTCTTACAGTATCAGAGCCGATCAACTCAAATCCCATACTCATGATTGAAGCCTATTAAAAGTTTAAAAATTCTTTCGCTACGGGTTTTCTGATTATGGATATTTAATAGTCTTGCATATAGTGTGATAGTATGTAAGGCAGTACAAAAGCTTTTCAACAGGACATTTGAGAACAACTTCCCATTCTCCAACTATTTGAATCCTTTCCAGTGATTTGTGGCGTACCTTCTTCATCTGGACCTTTTGAAATTTTCCATACAAAGCCTCTTATAAAATTGTAACACACCCTCAGGCCGGTTATAACAACTTCTTGCGGGATTACCCTTCGTGGGATTTACCGTCAACAACTTCATTTAACATTGGCTTCGGCCTTTAAACAGAAAAATAACAAACTATAGTGTGGCATCGGCCTTAACTATAGCACCACGGGATCGCCCTTTGTGGATTTTACCAAAATACAACTACTCTTAACAGTGGCATTGGCCTTCACAATTTCAACAACAGAAAATCAACAGCTATGTAGGATTACCCTTCGTGGGATTTACCTACTTACATCACGGAATTACCCTTCGTGGGATTTACCGTTTACAACTTCATCAAACTTCATCGTATAACCGGACTTACTGTAGATTCATGCTAACAATTGAGTTGGTTAGACTCGACATTATAGGCTGTAATAAGGAAAATACTGCACCACTCCTCAGTTAGCTGCTGAACAATCTTCTTAGACATTACAGGTCTGAATTTTGACACAAACCACAATCGGAACAACCACAAATTGTACATACCAGAATGCAAGAATTCACACGCATTTTTCCAAATATATCAAGAGTTGCAGAAAGATCAAACCCAATAACCTTGCAGACCATCAGTGAAGCAGAGAAAGAATTGGACACCACCATACAAATTGCACATCCATCAATAACCAATATTCTTGAATCCAAATATCACAAACATAGAAAGTAAGCAGAAGTGGCTGAAAAACTTAACCTTCTCGAAAATTCTGAGCTTGGCATTTCGGCAAACACTTGGGCTGCACATAACCAGACTACCAGACTACCAGAAATTGAACCAACCAGACTACCAGAAATTGAACCAAAACCAAATCTTTAAGCCTCCACAATTAACAATTCTTCAAGAAACCGACGAGCAAACTAGTTGACGATGACAATCGGCCTTGGAATTCATCAAACATAAAGAAATTCTCACTGACACAAATCAACAAACAGGTAGAATGCACAGACCTTTACTTTACTGAAACCCCATAATTCTAGAACCAAGAAACTCCACCAAGAACCAATCAAGAAATTCTCGGTCACAATTTTCACAACCCAAAATGCAGCAGAGATTTTGGTCGCCTTACTCCTCTCGGGTACCTGAAGATCAAGCTTTTGCGACTGTCAGCGGCGGCGCAGCTTCGCAGCAGCAGCAGCCACAACTGAAGCACCACCACAACAGAGCCAGCGCGGATGAACTCCCCGTCTACGACCCGCGATCCAGCACGGGAAAGAAAGAGGGTTCTTCAAGATCGGTGGAGAAGTGGGTCCATGCCATTCCGGTGATCGTGTTCTTCTGCCTCTTCGTGCTCTGGTGGTTCTCCGTCTCAGTAAAAGTGGCAGAATCTGTCATTGATCGATTTCTTGGTGAACGAGCGAGGTGTGCATCCGATGATGGCGGAGAGGAGAGAAGAAGCCTCACCGCTTCAGGCCAGGAACTGTGGCGCTGAGAGAGATCAGGAAGTATCAGAAGAGCACCGAGCTCTTGATCCGCAAGCTGCCATTCCAAAGGCTGGTGAGGGAGATCGCCCAGGACTTCAAGACCGATCTGAGGTTCCAGAGAAGTTAACATAGAAAGAAAGGAAGAAAGGGCACATGTATTACGAATAAGGAAATACGCGGAAACGAAAGAAAGTAATGAAGACAGATAGAAGAGGAATCGACCACCAAGATCCATGGCGTGAGCCTTGGTGGCTCTGATACCATGTTAACTACATTGCAAAATATAAAGTTGGTACAAGGGAAAAGAAAGATGATAGAGAGAAAACTAGAAAGATTGTATTGATTGAATGGATAAAATGTATACAAAATGAACTTAATGAAATACTAGCTATACAATCCCTTATATAGCCATATATTCCAATTACAATAATACCCCTCTAACTATATTTCTGTTATATCAGTTATTATATTTATAGTCTGCATATATGTGTGATAGTATGTAGAGCAGTACATGTCAATTTTAACATATGAATTGTTTGTTTTTAATCCAATATCATTGCGTATAGTGTTCACGGTAGTTCAAGGGTTAATTGTAATACATCAGAAGCCAATTTTTTTCACGAATTGTCTTGGTTGGCTTGATGGACTGATGAACTAATTGTATGTAACATACACACACATACAAATTCGTACCTAGTGCAGACCTATAAGACTAATTCATTCTCTACACCAAAGTGTTAGTTATGATTTAATGCTCTTAAAGTTTCACATTGTGCATTTAGAAAGCAATTTATAAAATTAACAAGTGAATAAATTTCCAAAGAGATTGATTTACGAGTATTATTTATAAACTGATGTATAGTGAGTGATGAAAATCTTGTAGTTATGCAAATTTTCTTGTCCAAAGGTGATGCTTTACATTTGATCATGTGCTTTATACTTGTCTATGCAAGAAACTTGAAATTCATACACATGTATAGACAGGTCCTTGCCAAAAGTGAAATTGGTTGGTTTAAATTCAAGTGTGACAAGGATATTTTGTTTAGTTCTTGTTCACAAATTCATGAATCTCAAATTAAAATGACTTTGTATGCAGATTAACATGCTTAACCTTGTGAATATTTAGAAGTTGAATGACAATAATTTTAAAACTTGGAAGCAAAAAATTGTGATGAATTTTGGGGTGTTAGAATTCAGTATAGCTTTCAAGATGCCTCAACCATCTACCTTGACAAACAGCAGCAGTGCTCAAGATAGGGATAACTTTGCAAAATGGGAAGGAGAAAATTAAACCTCTTTCTCATTATGCAAAATGCCAGGGAAGAGCATATTCGAGGTAGTATGCCAAGCTGTGACTTGGCTAAGGATTACTTGGCTAAGATGGAAGAGAAATTCAAGAGGTTTGATATGTAGCTAAGATAGGAGCACACCTTTCTGCCGTCATTAATTCTAAGCATGATGGGGTTAGAAGTGTTTGAGAACTCTTACTGAAGTTGGTGAACATTTCAAATAAGTTGAATGTAATAGAGATTGGAATCACTGACCAATTTCTGGTACACATGGCACTTTATTCCTTGTCTGGTGAGCATGGCCAGATTAAGGTGAATTAAAATACTCAAAAAGAAATTTGGAGCGTTAATGAACTCATTTTCGTATGCTGTCAAAAGGAGGAGAGAATGAAGAAGTCAAGGGCTGAGAAATATGAATTGGCAAATCTTGTCAATACCAATAAAAGGCAAAGGAAAGATGGCTGCTGGAATCAAGAAGGAAAACTACAAGGGAAAGAAACAGTCAGGATTAAAGAATCAAGTTGGTACTGATTTTGGTCCTAAGAAACAGTACAAGAACACTCTATTTTGTTCCTCACGCTGCTTCTAGCTCCACTGGTCTGAAAGTTAATAAGGTCAACTTTAAATATGTTTTTATTGCCAATCTACTGAGCACTTGAGGAAAAATTATCGTGGTTTTAGAACATGGTTGATCAAGAAAGGGATTTCAAAACTAGAAGGGGACAAGTAATAAGGAAGTCTACAATGGCTTTGTTGGAAATGGAAATAAAGTGGTAGTTAAAGCATTAGTTGAGTCATGTTAAGATTGTCATCTGGTTATGTACTAATTTTGAACAATGTTCTTTATGTTCCTTTGATAAGAAGGAACTTGTTTTAAGTCACTCAGTTTGTTAAGGATGGTTTCTCCTAACATTGGAGATGATGACCAAATAAAATTTTACATTAAGAATCAGTTTGACAATCTCATTGGTGATGCATTCCCAAATGGATATTTTTGGCAAATACAATGTACATACTATAAAGAATGTCTCACTCTTGAACATTCAGTTTCAAAACGTATGCTCACTAATGAAATTTCTTCAATGCTTTGGCATGGAAGGCTCGGAAAAAAATCTAAAGAAAGAATGATGAGACCTGTGAAGGATGGTATTCTGTCAAAAAATCAACCTTAAATGACTTTGTTGAATGAACTAACTGTTACAAGGGCCTTCACATTTTCAACTACCCGAGTTCTTACGGGGAGAGGCAATCAAGACAGCAAACTATATACTAAATAGAGTGCCCACAAAAGATGTCTCTCCAATTGAAACTTGGATGGGAAGGAAACCAAGCCTGTCACATTTTCATACATGAGGTTGTAAATGTGAGGGCAGGCTTTACTATCCAAATGATAGGAAATTGGACATGAAGACTACTAGTTGTTACTTTGTTGGTTATGCATAAAAGTCACAATGCAAAGGTTATTGGAGACTTTGAAGAATCTTGTGTTCTAAGCAACAAGTCTTATGTATTTGAAGAAGAGAATAAGGAGATGATAAAGCCTGAGACTGCCTCTATCTCAAATCAATAAATTTTATTACCTTTGGTCAAGTACTGGAATGAACTCCAGCTTAGTTCCATGTGATTTTTCGACTTCAATACATGACAGTGCAAATCCCAGTTTCATACACTACATTAAAACAACTTGCAATGTCCTCTCATGCACAAAGTAATGAAATTGAACTGCCTGTGACTCAAAATAAATCAACTCAGCAGCTTATTATATTACACTAGCCATAACAAGTGTTAAGAAAGTCCTCCAGACCTAGAAAATCAGCATTACCAGATGATTACATGGTTGACTTACAAGAAATGGATTACGATATTAGTGATGATGATGATCCAGCGTCCTTTAAAGAAGCAATGGAGAGTAATCATTCCTCTCTATGGAAAGGTGCAGTTGAAGATGAATTGGCCTCAATGGAAAAAAATAAGGTATGGAGTTTGGTTGATAATGATGACAGTTTGAAGACAATTGGTTGTAAATGGGTTTTTAAGACAAATGTGACTCAAAAGGATATGTAGAAAGACACAAGGCTCAGTTGGTGGCACAGGGATTTGCTCAAAGAGAAGGAGTGGATTATAATGAAACATTTTCTCCAGTGTCTACCAAAGACTCTTTTAGAGTAATCATCGCACTACTGCTTATTTTGATCTTGAATTACATCAAATGGATGTAAAATCTATCTTTTCTCAGTGGTGAACGGGATGAGAACATTTCTACGAAAAAACCACTTGGATTCTGTGAAAGGGGGAAGGAGAATTTGGTTTGCAAGCTGAACAAGTCAATTTATGGTTTGAGCAAGCTTGTAAACAATCGTCTTAGAAATTTGATCAAGTTGTGATATCTTCTGGATTTGCTGAGAATAAAATTGATAATTACATCTATATAAAATTGTGAAGTCTACTTTCATTTTCATGGTTTTATACGTGGATGATATCCTACTTGCAAGTAAATGTGCTAAATTAATTGTTAGAAGAAACTAAGAGGTTGCTGTCCATTAGTTTTGATATGAAAGATATGAGGAAAGCTCATTATGTTTCGGGATTGAAATCATCAAAAACATGTCAGAAAGAAACTTGGGATTGGCACAAAAAGGTACATTAAAAAAGTGTTGAAGAGATTCATCATGGAAAATTGCAGTAATGGTTAGTTACCAATTGGCAAAGGTGACAAGCTTTCTTTAAAGTAGTGCCCTATCATAGACCATGATGTCCACGTGATGAAAGACAAACCCTACGCATCCTTAATTGGCAGTGTAATGTATGCACAGGTATGCAAAGACCTGATTCGGCATTTGCATTGAGCGTTTTGGGAAGGTTTCCGTCGAATCCTGATCTGGCTTATTGAAATGCTGGAAAGAAAGTATTTGAAAAGGATACAGTCGTATGCATTGTGTTACATTTATGTTGACAATTTAGGTTTGATTTGTCACAAAGATGCGGACTTAGGAGGATGTGTAGATGATAGAATGTCTACTAGTAGTAATATTTTTATGTTAGCTGGAGAAGCACTCTCTAGGTAGAGCAAGAAGCAACAAACTAGAGCAGCATAAACTATAGAGTGGGAATATATAGGATGTTCTAAAGCAACGAGACAAGGAAATTGGATGAAAAATCTGATTTATCATATGAAAGTTGTAAGAAGCATAAAGAGACCAGTAAATATCTTATGTGGTAACATTGCAACAGGTTTCTTTGTAAAAAAAAACAAGAAGAGATCAGAAATTTCGAGATTTATGGACATCTAGTATTTAAAAGTGCAAGATAAAGTGAGGGAAGAAATCATAGACATCGATCACATTAGCACTCATAACATGATTATAGATCCATTGGCAAAAGCTCTAAATGTCACCACATTCAGCAAGCACGTTTGCAAATGGGATTGCATCCTTTACGTACTGGATCATTATTAATGTCGGAGTAAGGTACTGAAGAATGAATGTTACTATTTTATGTTACATTACATGCTAAGAAATGTACTTAGTCAATTTGTTTCACTTGTTATGCAATGTACAATTTCTGAACATGACACGCCCCAATCCCGGTGTCTGAAGAACAACGGGATGACCACGTGTTGGCCAACATCCAAGGGTGACGCAAACCATTTAATGAATGTATATGCCAAGAACATGTGAAACATGCATATAATTTTTGCGTGTAACCATGCAATGTAATATTCAAGTACAAACCTTAATAAAAATATAATATTCAACTGCCAACAATTTAAAAGTGATAATGCATGACATGTTTAGAGCACACTACTAATTCAAAATAAAAGCGGAAGGAATATTAGAAAGTGAGATTACAAGAGATGTCCTATGCAGAACGGAGGACACAAATTCACTGATATGGGAAAGCCTCGTAGCTCAGGTCGTATACCTCGTTCCTAGGTCTTGAGGGGGCGCAAAACAAAACATGAGTGGACCAAGTTTATATATAAGTAATACTAAAACAATTATCCTTCAATGTACTAACCCCCAGCTTTAGAAACTCATATAGCATAATAAGTAATAGGTTTTCTGAAAACCCTAGCATGCCATAAAACCTTCATAAAACATATATCGTATATAGTGTGCTTAGTAATGGTATCACCATCTCCCAAAGGCCCTACATCACCCGCTCGAAGGGCTTACACCACCCGCTCAAAGGCATATATAAATCTTCCACCCAAAGGCCCTACATCGCCCACCCGAAGGCATATATAAATGAATAACCATTAAGTAAGCACATAAAATCATGAACATAACCTTTCAAATTTATATCTCTTTGGAGCTCAATAGCTCAAACATCATATCGTAAATCAACGTTCATAAATATCTCAGTAGACATAAATTCAATAAAGCACGATATTTCATAAAGTGTAAATCCAATTTAGTCATAAACGTTTCATAAAACATAGCCATAAAATCATGATTTTCATGTATGCATTTCTAATAATAAAATCATGCATTTTAGAAGGGGTCCACTCACAGATACTTCGTTGTAGAAGAGCCGTTCGAACTAGAGAGGACAGAAATGCCACTAACAAAAACACCTAAGCACATAAAGGGACCAACTCAAAAAACTCTACTAAAACGATTGAATTTGGAAAAACGGACATTGTAAATGGATTCAAGACATCGAAAAACCTAAGGGGGGACCTAAGGTCCCCCCACATGCCTCTGCACGCACCGTCACGGGGCAGCGCCCTGGAGGCCATGAGCCACCCCACGAGCCAAGAGGGATCATTGGAAAAGTTGGCTGGAAAGTCGCTGACGCTGCGGTGGACGGTGGCAGAGCATAGTACCTCTGGCGTATGCGCGTGTGCTCCACACACCGTCCATGGTAGCCTCTACCCACACCCACGCGCCACCTTTGAAAATCTAGGAATTTCCCAAATTTTCCCTCCAACTTCAAGAGCCCATTTCGAGCTCGATACAAGTCTAAATCAAGTGTTTCAAAAGCCAAAATGTAGTTAGGAATGTAGAAAAGAGATTCATACTAGTTGGACCAAGAGGTGGCTAGAGTTGGCCGAAAAATGGCCTGAAAGATGGTCAAATGACCACGTTTTGGAAAATTCCAAATTTGCACAGTGACTTTCTTTGAGCTTTTCCGTGTTCCTACACCACCAAAACCATCCAAAAACTTACTAATCATGAACCTAGACACAGTCTAATATGATAGGGACCAATTTTGAGGCTTACCTTCACCAGAAATGGCGAGAATTTGCCAAAGAAGTTCCTTGTACAATGCAACTCGGGGAGTGAGTTTTCGAAAGGTTTTTCTTCTATTTTCTAGTTCAAGAACTCGTAGGGACCACAAGGGAAAATGGTGGTGTAGTCATGGTTGTTGTTGTGTTCTTGTGGTGCCCTTTGGGAGGGCTGGTTTGAGAGAGAAAAGAAAGGGTTGAGAGAGAGCTTTGAGAAAAGGAGAAAACAGAGAGTTTTAGAGGGAGAGATAGACGTGATAAAAAGCATAAAGGGGAAGGGGGACTCACGGGTAAGGGGGGAGGAGCAAGGGGGCAAGAATCCAAAGTGGATCCCATTGGCTCACAAATTAAGGTCACAAGAGACTAAACGTTAAATATCTGAAAAAACATTAGATGTTTCGTAACATAAAATCTTCATTATAACTCTAAATTTGATTCCCTTTATGCCCACACATTTGTGGCGTTGAGTACGATAAGAATAAACTAAGACAATTAGTAATACGCATCATGACGAGACGGTCAATGAAAGTCAACGTTCACGCCTCAAGGGTAATTTGGTAATTTCATACATTCGATAAAATAAAATACGACAAAGTTATAACAGAGTATCACAGAACATGTTAGTCATATGAAATAAATCTTTGAAAAGTTGAATAAATGAGAAATTCATAATATCTTTGGACCAAAATGTGGGAGTTTGTTAGTATACTATTTCGATCTCAATCAATGTTTTCTCAATGACAGCATTTAAATTATGTTATATTGGAATGTGACTCTGGAAATGAAATTTTGATACTATGTTTTCTTAAGTTCTGCAAGTATATCATTTTGGTTGACTGCCGAAGTCATTTGGTTGTTACAACTCAATGATCACTTTTACCCAAACAAGTGCAATATTGTTATGTTTGATTCACTCATGTAGGAGAATGTAAAAGTTCTTTGTATGAGTTTATGTTGACTCTAAAAATTACGAAAACCTATGTGGCGCGCAAGCCGAGTAACTAATAAGCTAACTACATCCTTTGGTTGAATGCAAGGCGTGCCAACTCGTCGGCCGAGCTCGGTCGACGAGTAAAATTCGTTGATGTCGCGTTGAGCACGTTGTTGACTTCTTTATCTTGCGACTGTGACTGAGGAAGGAACACTCTCGGCCTTTGGGTTCTAGAGCCTGAAGACAAGGCTCCTAGTTCTACGAAGTTCACGACTCGTCGGCGCCCGATTCAGTCACTGTGATTATATTCGTAAGAGTATAAGCACGTCGAATCAAAACCAGACTATACGGACACAAGTACTCAAAGGTGATGTATGTCTTGATGGTGAATGTAGTTCGGCCGTCAGAATGCCGAACTCTGAAACTCACTTGTGAGTACCCAATCATAACATTACTAGGCGTCCAGCACGCTGAATAACGACCTTGTAACACCTTGCTACGCCAAGAGGGCTAACAAGGTGACCTCTACCAACAAGGATTCGAAAACCCTTTTTCGGCCGAGACTTGGATAGGCAACCAGTCGGCCTCGACGCAGTGCTGTTTATCCAAACTGAAGATGCTCCTTGGTCAGCTGATTCTACGGCGACAGTGTTGTTTATCCAAACTAAAGGTGTTCAGCGGGTGCCTCCACAGTGTTGTTTATCCAAACTGAAGGTGTGTTGGCGGAAAAGAAAAAGGAAAAATCTCAAGATGTATGAGAGGCTTTGCGCAGGGCAATTGTATGCTGAATCGAAGGTCCTCTATATTGCATGATTTCTTGTATTTATAGCCCCCCATTCCTTGAGACCGAATCGCACCCTTATCTGGATTGGGAGTCCTTGTCCCGTTCCAACTTTACTTCGAACAAACCTACTTCCACTAGGACTTTGAACTTTCCCCTCTTCCGAGGCTTTGTTCTTTGCCGGCCGGGAATCCTGGTTGCACTAGGACTTCCTCGACCCTTTCTATTTATCTGGACTACTCCTTCTTAGGATAGGACTCGACCGACCCTGCCAACTGGCCTGGAATTTAACACTCGGCCCATAGCATTTGATACAGCCTTAGGCCGAGCACAACCTTCTGATTGGCCTAACAATATTATTTTGGGCCCAAACATTGCCCCCTCGCTTCTGAAGTCACCAACTGTCAACCTTTGGTCGGGCCTCGACCTTGAAGAAGCGGAAACGCTTTTTTGCTTTTCGGACTTCATTTTCCTTGATGACCATTACTATGCACATTTATGAGACATGATTGCACTATCCTCGTTACCCCCGATGTATAGTCACGTGTCGACTCTCTGTCGATCCTAACAGCTTTTAATCATGGCCCTCGAAAACGTGCACTCACCGAAGCGTCTTTTCCTCATTAATGCATTAAAACCGCTGCCGCACGCAATTGTGCGTCCTGGATCCCCAAAAACCTCGATCCTATCCTTGCAAGTTCCCAAAATATCCGAAATGATTCGAACCATTTCCCGGTAAAATTTCCCCCCAATTCAAACTAGTGCTTTTCGAATACCAATCGTTTGATCTTCTTTCTGAAAAGCCTATAAATACCCAAATTTCTACCATTTGCATCTCACGCCTCCAGAAATTTCGAAGTCCTTCCTTTGCCATTCCTGCTTGCTCAAACAACGCCCTCAAGTTCATCTCTCTGCAACCTCCTTTTTTAAAACCCACATTCTCTCTTCTTTACCAATGGCCTCCTTCATTTCAAAGCTTTCTGACGAGTGCAATAAATGCAAGGACTTCATCGATCGGAACGCCATCAAAACGCTACGTTTCGAAAATGACATGGCCACCACTTACCAGATTCTGGGTCCACTTTTCAAAGACGCAGTGCCGTCATGCATCACTAACCTTCTCAAGGAGCAGTGCTTAACGCTCCTGCTGTAGGGTTTCGATTGGTTGAAATGGAGCTTGGCGCGGCCTCAAGGGGCCTGGCCCTCAACTACTACAACCTAGGCCTCCTGGGTCGATCGAATGAGCACGTTCTTCGACAAGGAGTGAAAAGATCTTGGTATCTATGATGCCATCATGCTTTCGACCATGGAGATTGCCATGGATAAGGAGCTGCTTATGGCGGCCCTAAGTTTATGGTGTTGGCCACCAACACCATGATCCTTCCTTTCGGCCCTCTCGCGCACAGTCCTCGACATCTCGGCTATCCTTGGGACTTCTCCATCTGGTCTCCCAATCGATGCCGCCCTTTTTGGATGCCCCTCTCTTCTCGACCTAAAGGCGTTATTCGACGAACGGGCCGTCGAGACGCTTAGTCGGGGCGACCGGGAGCCTTCAAAAGAAGAAGTTCAGAAGCTCCACAAGAACTTCTTCAACTACAACACTCTCATCCTCCACTTCGCCGGCCGAGGCGAGGAAAGCCTTAGGAAGGGAGAACACGAAGCCTTCCTCTTCTACTGGTACAACAAATTCATTTGTTGTACTAGGTTGAACAAATGCCTGGTCGAGAATATGCCGGTGGCCCAGGCCCTGGCTAGTGGTCGCTCCTTGGCTCTTAGCCCGGTTATCCTTGCCAATCTCTTCCGTTGCTTGGCCGAGACGACCATCAACAAAATCGACCCGCACCAGAACGGACCCCTCTGGGTATTCCAACTCTGGCTGCAGGTTTACTTCTCCACTCTTCGGCCCGAGGTTCCTGCTTTCCAGCGTTCGGCAGCCCTCGGCCCTCAACTAGCTTCTCGACCGGCGCCTCCTCACCGGGCCTGACGAGGTCCTCAAACACTTCTTCAGCCTCGACGTTCTGTCGAACAACGAGTTCCTGGTGTGCTGACGCCAGGAGTACCCTGCCTCAATTAAGCTTCCACCGGCAGTGTGGGCCAAGACCGAAGATGTTGGTCTTCGTCAACAATGGGGGTCATTCGTATTGGCCAGCGATCTTCCCCTTGGTTACGATGTCCGCCGAGCCAGCTGAGAGGTCTATCATCCCTATTTTGCCGCCCGGCAGCTTGGCTACCTCCAAGGTTGCCCCGTACCCCTGCTCGCCTCTCGTTCCCTCCTAAGTTGAGGACGTCTTTCTGGTTCCTCCGACAGGGAATGTAAGACAACGGATCAGGAGTTTTAAGATCAGTGCAAAAAATTTCAACTTCGGCTGACCGTTCCTGAATCCTTGGGCACCGACACCTTTGGAGACTGGTAGGATAAGTACACCTGCGGCTTCTTCGGCGCCTCGGTCGAAGATGTGGTAAGCAGAGTCTTCGGCGACTGGCCCAGACCAGCGCCTGCAGCCCAACCCAAGGAGTCGACCCAAGGTATATTGTCCTTTCGCCCTTTGTACTTCAATTACTTGCCCCCTGTTATTAATTACCTTGCTATTTTAGGGGGTTGTGTGTCGAGGAAGGCAAAACTGGTCGCCGTGGTGGTGAAGACGAAGAAGATGGTTCCCACGAAAAAAACCATCACCACCGGGCGGACAGTATCAGCCAAACGCCCCCATCAAGACGCCGAGCCGGAGGATGACGCTCCTCGCCTTTCCAAACTCGTCAAGAAGTTGGCGAAGAAAGGTGACCGGGAGATTCATGTTGTTCCTAGTGACACCACGGGGACAACTGCACCTGCCGGCTCTCCTTCTATCCCGGCTGCCCCGGCTCTGGCAGACCCCCTTCCTCCAGCCGTCTTTCCGACTGAGGTGATGGCCGATCTGGCCGTCGTCTCAGCTACAGCTTTGGAGCTGGCCGTGGCGCCTACCATGAAGAAGACGACCGTACCTGTCGAGGCACCCTCCATCCAGCAAACGACGGTTATTATGGACGAGGTATGATTCCGTCGCCATCCTTTGGTTTATTTAGCCTTCTAGTCGTAACAAAGGTTTTCTCAGGATGTCAAGAGCGACGAGAGCGATGAGATCCCACTAAAGCGTCACCGTCGACCAACCAACTCTCCTCCCGTCCATCCTCCTCCAGTGGTCGAGGCAGCCGTTCAACCGCGTCCCCTTACGGCGGATCGTGTAAAGAGGCCCCTGGCTGATCCTGAGGCGACGGCCGAGACGCCAATCCATCCGCAGGATGAGGACCTCCTCATTCCTCCGCAAGAAGTCTCTTCGGCCTTTGTAAGTCTTATCTCTTTTATGTTGATTTTATCATGAAACACGTTCTTAAAGAAATATTAAATGTCAGGTGCCCGAACGTTCATTTCACCGACAATTTTATGCACCGACAAGCGTTGTCTATATTTCCTGGCCACCGTCGTGGCCATCAAATGTAGATAACCTTCATTGGACGCGTGAATTGAGAAGCGGTCTAAGGCACTAGGCTCGGCCATTAAGTTCCCTGGGTTCGAGCAAAGACCCAGAGGGCATGGCCGAAGTCTCCTTCCGGCAGGTCTAAAACAATCCCTTTGTCATGCACTACGTTACCACGTCTTATTTTTCCTCACAAGTTTTCCTTTTTTGTGCAGCCTTCGTCGGAAGTGGAGCTCGACGCTCTTCTTCAGAGCACGACTGGTGAGTCCGGCTCCTCTGCTGCTCCTGCCGAACCAGTGGAAACCGTGCCCGAGGCCCAAGCTCTCGTCAGATTGCACGAACTCCTGTCCCTCTCCGCCTATCAAGTCCTCCAATGCAAGGGTCTTAACTCTGTTGGGGAGTGCCTAAATGACCTTACCAGCGGCGGTTACCTGAGCACGGAGAACATCTCTTACCTTACTGACCTTCTGGAGTGGACTCGGCGGCACTTCACCATTTTCAAACAAGCTCTACAAGCCGAGGACGACTTGAAGGCGGCCAAGGTCGCGCATGAAGCTGGCCGAGCGGAGGTGGAGGCAATAAAAGCCAAGAAAGCGCAACTGACAGAGTTTGATCGCCAGATCTCCAACCTCCAGCGTCAAATTTCTGAACTTCAACGGCAAAGGTCTGCAGCTGCTTCAGAGCTGGAGAAGGACTTTGAGGCCAACAGGGCTCGGTTGACGGCCTTCGCTGCCAGCGTGCGGCATATCCAGCAACTGCAACTCAACAAAAAGACGAGGCAGGCTGAGATAATTTTGAGCAAAGTGAAGTTGCTGGAGTTAAAAGCTGCCCTCGAGACTTTCCTTTCTTCGACCCCCTAGAAAATTATTTTGTATCCGTTCTCTTTTGTTATTAATACAATGGTATTCAATTCTTGCTATTAACACAATGGTATTTATTCTTGCATCTCCCACGTGACTGGATAATATTTCTTTAAAAATTTCCATTAATCGGCAATTTGTGAATTAAACCCGTCCGATCTCTGAGATGATATGCCCCCTTGCCGAGAACCTTGTGAACAACGAATGGCCCTTCCCAATTCGGCGACCATTTTCCAAACCGGGGATCTTTAATCCCAACGGGCAACACCGTCTGCCAAACTAATTCTTCTTCACCGAACGTTTTTTGTCTGACGCGTTGGTTATACGCTTGCTCGGCAATCTTCTTCTGTGCTATTAATAAGTTACCCGCGTCGATCCGATTTTCTTCCAAGTCTTCTAATTCTTGTCGCATAGCTTGACTATATTCGGCGCTAAACAGACTCGATTACTCGTAATGAGTTTATACTCAACTCGATTGGTAACATAGCGTCGTGTCCATAAGTTAACGCGTAAGGAGTCGTTCCAGTGGCCGATCGGGGTGAAGTTCGATATGCCCATAATGCTTCGTTTAACTTTAAATGCCACAGGTCAGGCCTTTCTCTTATCGTTTTTTCGCGAATGCCGATCAACACTTTATTGCTTGCCTCAGCTTGCCCGTTCGCCTGTGGGTAGTACGGTGTAGATTGCTTAAGTCGGATATTCAGACTTGCCGCGTATTTCTTAAACCTGTCGGCCGTGAATATGGCGCCATTGTCGGTTATGATCGTTTCTGGCACGCCGAATCTAGTCACGATATTTTCCTCTACGAAATTGCATACCTTTTTGGCCGTTAGTTCGGCGTGTGACCTTGCCTCGACCCACTTAGTGAAATAGTCAGTTGCTACTATTATCCACGCATGTTTTCCGCCCCCCGATGATGGCGTGATTTTGCCAATTACGTCCATTGCCCATCCTTTGAACGGCCATGGTTTAGTAACCGAGTGAAGTAATTCGGCCAGGGCTCTTTGCACGGGTCCTATGAATTTGGCACTGTACGCATCTCCGTGCATATTCGATGCAGTCCTTTAATATACTGGGCCAAAAATAACCGTGTCGTCGAAGCAACCAGCGCATTTTTTGTCCTAATTGGTGAGCCCCACAAATTCCTTCATGCACCTCGGCCATGGCTTGGGCAGCCTCGTGTGGGCCGAGGAACAATAGTAGTAACTCGTCTTCACCCTTGCGGTATAATTCATTTTGGTATGACACATAATTGGTGGCGAGTACCTTCGTTCTCCGGTCGTGTTTTCCATCGGGGTTATCGAGGTATCGTAGCATCATCCTTCTCCAATCATCTGGTTCCACCTCGACGACACATACTTCTACGGGGTCTCCCTGTTCTAGTAGGGATGGGAGCGACATCACCCTTGTGCGTATTATGTGTGTGCGCTGGAGAGTTTGCCGATTGACCAAGGCTGGGTACGATCGCAGACTTGTGGGTGTTACCCGGCCTAGCTTGCCCCCGTGAGTTGTGCTCAAGAGGCGATCTAGGCGAGTTCGTCGGCGTCTGTGTTGTGAATACGAGAAATATGTTCAAATGTGATCCGTTCAAACGACTCGGCCAGGTAGGTGGCGACCATGTGATAGGGCGCTAAAGTACAACTCATGCAACAAAACATGCCGTTCAGTTAGTTAATCACAAGTTCAGAATCACCGAGGACGAGAACGCGGGATGCTCATAGATCATGTAAAACGTGGAGGCCGATGATGAGGGCTTCATATTCGGCCTGATTATTTGTACAGCTGAAATCCAATTTGAGAGAAAAATACCAGCGGCAGTGGTCGGGTGACTGAATGGCAATACCCACACCAGCCGAGGTCGAAGTACTGGAACCATCAACATGCATAGTCCAATGGTTATCACGTGTTATGACTAAACCGATGTCGACGTCGCCCCCCCCCCAAAACCATAAGGGGAAGGGTGTTGGGCCAAGAAGTCGGCGAGGGCTTGCCCTTTGATGGCTTTTTGGGGTACATACTGTAGGCTGAACTCGGACAAGGCGAGCGTCCATTTCCCAATTCGGCCTTTGACCATGGGCCGAGTGAGCATGTAGCGAATCACATCTGTTTGGGCGATGACCTGCGTAACAGATGGTAGCATGTAGTGCCGAAGTTTTGATGCGGCGAAAAACAACGCTAAGCAAAGTTTTTCGACAGGTGAATAATTGAGCTCCGACGAATTCAGATTACGACTAAGATAAAAGATAGCTTGTTCACGCCCCACATTGTTATCTTGCGCGAGGAGACAACCAATGGATTCAGCTGCTGCCGAAATGTACAGTTTAAGGGGTTTGCCGCGGCAAGGTGGAATTAGCACGGGTGGTGTGGAAAGGGCCACCTTGATTTGTGAAAAGGCCGTTTGGTGCTCTTCGCGCCATTCAAACTTGTCGGAATCCTTAAGTTTGAGGAGCGTAGAAAATGCCTTCATCTTACCGGCCAAATTGGCGATAAAGCGACGAAGGAAATTTATCTTCCTGAGTAATGATTGGAGCTGTTTCTTTGTTGTCGGAGGTGGGGCGCTAATGATTGCGCGGGCTTTATTTTCGTCTACTTCAATGCCACGATGGTGCACCAAAAACCCTAAGAAATTACCGGCTGAAACACCAAAGGCACACTTAGCCGGGTTCATTTTGAGATTATTTTTGCGCATACGAAAGAACATTTGCCGCAAATCATCCAGGTGCGTTTGGCGGCGCTTAGATTTTACCACTACATCATCGATATAAACTTCTACGGTGGTACCGATTAAGTCGTGGAATATCGTATTCATGGCTCGTTGGTATGTGGCGCCGGCATTCTTCAGGCCGAAAGGCATGACTACCCATTCATAAGTACCGAGTGCCCCAGGGCAGCGGAAAGCCGTCTTGTAGACGTCGGTCTTAACGATAAAAATCTGGTTGTAACCTGCATGGCCGTCCATGAAGGATAGCAATTCATGATTAGCTGCCGCATCAATCAGCAAGTCTGAGATGGGCATTGTATATTCATCCTTGGGAGTAGCCAGATTTAGATTACGAAAATCGATGCAAATGCGAAGGGCTCCACTTTTCTTTAACACTGGGACGATATTGGCTAACCATTCGACGTACCGAGCGGTCCTAATAAACCCGGCTTTTAGAAGCTGAACTAATTCGTCCTTGATGCCCAATTGTACTTCGGTCGAAAACCGGCGTAGGGGTTGGCGAAAAGGTTTACACCCGTCCTTGATGCGTAGTTCATGTTCGACAAGGTTTCGATCAAAGCCTGGCATTTCATGATAGCTCCACGCGAAGCAATCTCTAAACTCCTTGAGTAATTTACAGAGCTCGACCTTCATAGATAGTGGTAGTAACACGCTGATAAACAATGTTCGAGGCTCATCGGCTATGCCCACATTGATTTCCTCCAATGGGTCCTTAACCTGGGGCCGACTGTCTTCGAGTTCGGCTGGTGCAGCTGGAACTTTATCAAAAGATAGAACGAGGCCGTTATCCACTTCGGCCAAAAATTCGATCAAGTTGATGCCGGAATTTGGTTGCTTGGCGATGGCGTACCAATGGGCTAGCAGACGTTCCATTGTTGATGAAACCGCGGCCTGACGCCTTTCTTGCCTGGTGGCATCAATCATCAGCATTGGTGAGTAAATCTGCCAAGCCAAGTCTCGCCGAATCCTGTTGGACAGTCTCGGCGCCTACCTCAATAACTTTCTATACCGAAATTCTTGTCGACCGCCCATCCTCGTTAAAACCTTGGAGGGTGATATAGCCGACGTGATCATCGTAATAGCGAGCTTGAATCATGTTGGTTTCAAATGGCTGATTATTGGCTGGGTGCACTACAACTGATTTGCCATCCCAAAAGTTGAGGACTTGGTATAATGACGAAGGAATGCAACTGGTTTGGTGGATCCAATCGCGGCCGAGTAATGCGTTATAGTCGGTCTTGGAGTCAATTATAAAGAATGCAGTCATGTGGTGACGACCGGCAATGCTGACTTCCAACGGGAGTACTCATTTGGTTTGAGACTTGTTGCCGATGAAGCTGCTCATAGTTATACCTGACGGAATGAGGTCGTTATCAGAACGGCATAAGGCCTTCATGACGGACATTGGCATAATGTTGACCGTGGCTCCACAGTCGACAAACACTTTAGAAATGGGAAATCCTTCGATATGAGCCGTGACGTATAACGGCTTTGGATGTTGGAGATTAACCAAGGGTGAACGAGGAAATAGTTCAGCCAAAGCTGCCTTAAGGTCGTCATTGTTTCAGACTTCTCCGTCATCGTCGTTTGCGACGAAATCCACTTGTGTTGCTTCTTCAGCAACTACGTCCCCACCCAAGAAATTTGACCGATGGGTACTTGGCTGGAACTCAGCTGGCAGGACGTGGACCATACTAATCTCCATATGTTCGAGGACCGAGGGACCCATCGGATCGTGGTCGTCGTCTTCCACGGAAGTAACCATGGTATCAGTCGTCGGATTATCCTTAATCTAACCTCGGAATATCTCGGCATGAACCGGCTTCTGAGGCGTTTTGACTGAGTTTATTTTATTCTAGCAGTCTTCTTCAATCAGGTTTACTGTCGAAGATTTATTCTGGTCCTGTATTTTGCGAGCTCGTTCTTCATAGGCAATGCGGGAGTTTCTCGTGTCTAGATACGCATCCAAACGCGCCACCCTTTTTTCCTCATCAGCCGTGAGGCCGAAGAGAGATACAGCCGAGAAAACTTCAAAATGATATCGCAAATGCTAAAGGTCCTCGAGAGAAAAAGGTAATTCGGCGGTGTCAATATCCGTGTAAGGATCGACCTCAAAGCCGAGGACCTGAGCCTTCCGTATATGTTGGAATCTAGCTTTTATTGCTGGGTCGAAAGTTTTTTGGATAATTTGCTCGGCATCAGGGCAAGTTAGTGCTAGGTCGAGGGCTTCCTGACACGCCTTGGGTAGTCCGTACAAGTCATTGGCAGAATATTTCTTATGAAACTCCCGTATGTACTCCAAGGAGTCACCGAAGAATGGAGGGTGGAGATTGCGTCATATTTTGATGAACGGTTCGAGCGGTGGTAACGGAGAAAGTTTCCTTTCGGCCTCTTGTCTAAAATGCTTGAGACGGGCTCTCGTTTCCCTAGGCCGGAGAAGAAGCTTGATACGTTTCTCAGACTTTTCAATGGTGGTCTCAACGTCGGGAGCCGCTACTTTTTTCCCTTCGAGTAACTCGGTCATGATAGTCGGGGTTGGCTGATCGTTAATGCTTTCCTCGGCTTCTTTTGGTTGCCACCGACTAGCAGTGTTGGGCTGCGCTTCTCGTCGTCGAGCCATGCAATCTATCTGTTGGCGACGACGCTTTTGAGATTTGGATAATGCCGTATATAGGCCAGTCGGAGAATTATAATTGTACCATTGTTGATCCAGTGTCCTGGGCGGTTTGAACGTTTTTCGATCAGCTGGTGAGCCCGAACTGCTGGCATTGCGCGAGTAATAATCCTTGTTGTAGAAAGGTACGTCAAAGTTAAGATGCCGTTTGACCGGGGCCTGGTCTTTTGGTCGTACCTGTGGGCCAAGTCTCTCAAACACTTGGCGCCGTGGACCATTACCAAATCCCCTTGGCGATGTTGTAGAGGTCGTAGACGGTGGGCCTAAAGTTGGTGTCGAAGATGTCTTCTTCCTAGGTTCAACTGATGTTTTACAATGGTTGCATAAAACCATTGATTCATGAGTTTCCTCGGAACTCGACCCCGTCATCAGCTCATCGATGGTTGGCCTCGAGCGTTTCGTTGGTGGTGCATTCGAAACAAATCAATCTTCAGTCGTGGTTGACCATTCTTCTTACGGACATGCTGCACCGGGCAGGATTCGGCCTTCCTTTTTCCCTTGTTTTTAGGGAGATGAGCCTCCACCATACCAATTGTTGTTGAGGGGAAAGATTGACGTCGACCGCCATCTGCTTCTCCAGGAATTTTAACTTTCCTTTCTCGATCCAACTTTGAATCGTGTCTCGGAATACAACACAATTATTGGTTGCGTGCTTATTAGAATTATGATACTTGCAGTATATCTTGCCTTTCAATTTGTTGGCCTTAGGGATAGTGTGCCCCGGCCGAAGTTTGATGATTTTTGCTACCAATAATTGATCGAAAATTGCATCGACTTTGGTGATATCGAAAGTGTATACTTTTGATGTTTTACTCATTTCCTCGGTGGCCGAACGGGTCTTGGTGTCTTTGGAACTAACTTGAGCTAACGCCTTGCAGACATAAGGTTTATCGATTACTATTTCGACCGCGTCCACACTAGCATACTGAGGATCCTCGCTTTCGGCCAATGCATAGCTAACTGTGGGATTCTTATACAACGTTCCCCGGGATGGTGACTTTGATATCTTCTTTTCTCGGAGTAGATAATCATACTGCTCAACGTGTTGAGCAAGTTCGTACATCTCTCAAATATTTGCCCCCAGACACTTCTTTTTGTATTCCACGTCCAAACCGTTTAGGGCGATCCTGACGAATTCCACTTCGGGGAGAGGTACTCGGCACCAATTCCTGGCCGACTTAAACCTTGTTAGGTATTCCATTGGAGATTCATCGGACGCTTGAGCCATCTTAGCTAACGATGATACGGACATTTCCATCCCCACCCGATAGAATTGTTCATGGAATTTCTTGACTAATTCTTCCCAACTCTGTACGGAGTTTGGTGGGAGATTAATGTACCAAGCGAAAGCTGAGCCTATCAGTGAAAAATTAAACAGCCGTAATTTATAGAAGTCGCTATTGACGTCTCTACACTGCGCCATGAATCGAGCCACATGTTCTAACGAGGATAAAGACGATTCTCCGGCGAAAAGGCTGAAATCAGGGATCTTGAAACCTCGCGGGTATTCAAACCTCTCTACATAAGAGGGGTATGGATGGATGAATTTTGGAAACTTTGGTCCCTTCTTTAGGGCCGAATCAATCATTCTCTAGACCTCGGTCATGTTTACGGAAGCAGCTTCTTCTCCCTGGCTTAGTCCGTCGGATCTATTGCCCGGTTCACCTCTTTTCTCTAAGTTAATTGGTTGTGGCCGGGCTGTCCCTTTCTCGGCTTGTACTGGAACATTCGTAGAAAGCTACCGAGGTTGGTCGACTTGGCCATCTTCAAATGCTTTACTAACCAATAATTCAAGCATCCTGGTCTGCGTGTCGTTGTTACTTCGTATTGCGTCTAGTAAATCATTCATCTTTTAACCAATCGACTACTCGACCTGTCAATATTGTTCATCGAGTCGTCTACGAAGAAACGACCTAGTTGGTGGATCAGAACCCTCCCCACCATCGTCGTCGCAATCTTCTACTATTCTTTCAACGAACATGCCTGCTGTTTGGTTAGGGACTTCTGAGTTACGAGGCTATTCGCCTAGATAGATTTCATTCTCTCGGCGTGTCGCACTTGTGGCCTCGGGCGGCGCAACAATGATAGAATTTTTTGCCGGGTGCAAATCCTGCCCAAGGCCTTGCACTGGTAAGTCAGTTGTTGACTTTCCCATGATAGTTTTCTTCTTTACAAACCGTGTCTCAATGGTCATGAACTCCGAAGGTCTAGCACAATGGTCCCACCGGGCGTGCCAAAATGTTGACTCTAAAAATTACGAAAACCTACGTGGCGCGCAGGCCGAGTAACTAATAAGCTAACTACGTTCTTCGGTTGAATGCAGGGTGTGCCAACTCGTCGGCCGAGCTCGGTCAAGGAGTAAAATTCGTTGATGTCACGTTGAGCATGTTGTTGACTTCTTTATCTTGCGACTGCGACCGAGGAAAGAACACTCTTGGTCTTTGGGTTCTAGAGCCTGAAGACAAGCCTGCTAGTTCTGCGAAGTTCACGACTCGTCGGCGCCCGATTCGGTCACTGTGATTATATTCGTAAGAGTATAAGCACGTCGAATCGAAACCAGACTATACGGACACAAGTACTCAAAGGTGATGTATGTCTTGATGGTGAATGTAGTTCGGCCGTCAGAATGCCGAACTCTGAAACTCACTTGTGAGTACCCAATCATAACATTACTCAGCGCCCAGCACGCCGAATAACGACCTCGTAACACCTTGCTACCCAAGAGGGCTAACAAGGTGACCTCTACCAACAAGGATTCGAAAACCCTTTTCAGCCGAGACTTGGATAGGCAACCAGTCGGCCTTGACGCAGTGCTGTTTATCCAAACTGAAGATGCTCCTTGGTCGGCTGATTCTACGGCGACAGTGCTGTTTATCCAAATTGAAGGTGTTCACCGGGTGCCTCCACAGTGCTGTTTATCCAAACTGAAGGTGTGTTGGCGGAAAAGAAAAAGGAAAAATCTCAAGATGTATGAGAGGCTTTGCACAAGGCAATTGTATGCTGAATCAAAAGTCCTCTATATTGCATGATTTATTGTATTTATAGCCCCCCATTCCTTGAGACCGAATCACACCCTTATTTGGATTGGGAGTCCTTGTTCCGTTCCAAATTTACTTCGAACAAACCTACTCCCACTAGGACTTTGAACTTTCCCTCTTCCGAGGCTTTGTTCTTTGCCGGCCGAGAATCCTGGTTGCACCAGGACTTCCTCGACCCTTTATGTTTATCTGGACTACTCCTTCTTAGGATAGGACTTGACCGACCCTGCCAACTGGCCCGGAATTTATCACTCGGCCCATAGCATTTGACACAGCCTTGGGCCGAGCACAACCTTCTGCTTGGCCCAACAATATTATTTTGGGCCTAAACAGTTTATTAAACAATATAAGATGCTTGAGCGAAGTAAAATGAGTTGTAATAATGTAAGACTTCATTACAATTTAATGACTGGAAAAACAACCCATATTGGAGGTAATTGTCATCAGTACATATCTGAAATAAAGAAGCATTTACCTTGTGACAAGCTAATGACCATTATCTCCTTAATTGGAGGAGGTAGTTGCCAACATAATGAAGTTGGTCTCTTTTCTCGGTACAAAGAGTAGTTCTTCATTAGGTATATTATGAGTCCATTTTATACTATATATTTTACCCTATTCTTAGTATTAATTTGTTGGTTATTTTGTGAGAATTTTGATACTTTTAATTATATTTCCAATGTATTCAAATGGATGAATTTTGGAGTGATTCCATTTGCAGGATGTTCTAGAGTCTTTCAATATGATTGTATCAAAGTTTCAGATTTTTCTACTCAGCCATTTGACCGTGGCAATGAAATAAAGGGTCATCGCTCAGCTTTCTCATATTGACGTTTTTGAACGTTTTTGGTATTTTGGAGGTCAATATGGCATATTGAGGAAGATTTCTTTTGAGGATTTGTTCGGATGAGTTAAGCTTTCAAAAGAGACCTTTTGGGACCAAATTAAAGTTGATTTGGTTTGTCAAATGTCTAATTTTATGAGATGTCCAAATTTCAGTTCAAATAGGAAACCTTTTATTTGTTGTTTTATTATTTTATTATGTTTCCTAGTTTTATTCTAAGACATTTTCTAGGTAGGGTTTTATTTTGAAGTAGTATAATTAAGGGTTTTAGCTATTAGGGTAAGAGAGGGGGAGACGCACTATTTTGGAGAACTTTAGATGTTTTACCTACAAGGTGTTTTCAATCCTTTTTCTAGTTAATGATATTTTCTCTAGTTTTTTTATTATGATTATGTGTAACTAATTCCTATTGCTAGGGTGAGGCCATGAGCCTTAGCATGAATATGTGATTTTATTAAGTTGCTTATGAATGGATGCATGCTTGCTTTAAATTATTAATCATCGTGATTAAACTATCTAATTGTCTTAGTGATTCGCGACCATTAGGGTGTTTAGAGAAGTAATTTGATGCAATTTGTTTTGGAACGTCACCCTGTAATTTGATGTAATTTAGTAATTGTAAGTTCACTTGAGGCGAACATCACGCTCTTAAGGGATGCATGGTTTTTCAAAGGGTTCTCACAAAGCTTAATAAGTCTTGCATGTTTATATTTGATTTGAACATCACAGATGGGTTTCATGTTAGATATACGTTTTCACTTGAACATCATGAGAAAAATATGTATTAGGAAAACTTAACCTTCAAAGCATTTATGCAAAAATTCATAAGAAATTGGTAAAATTGCATAGGATTGTTGATGGTGACGGCAAAATCCTATTGTTTAAATTGCTTTCCAACACCATTTTCCTTTGCATTCTTTACTTTACCAATTATTTAATTGTTTTTATTCTTTTAAATCTCAAAATCAACCTTTTCGAAACTTTGTTTCAAATAATGAGCTAAAGATTAAATATAAATTATTCGTTCAATCCTTGTGCAAAACGACATTACTTGAGCTGCTATACTACGATAACCTTGTACTGTTGCAAATATTTTTTAGTGTTTTTATCCCTACTTTTGTAGGTGGTAAAAATCCTATCAATATACTTGTCTCATTGTAGTCTGAAAACTTTCGATGCATGTACAAGAGAAGAGAAGATGAATTCCTTGTCCAAAAAAAAATGCCACAAGTGCAGGTTAGAATGCACCAAACAGCTATCATACATTAGGGTTTCTCGAAAGCTTTAAATCTATAGCCAAGGTTCTGAAATATGCTAGGCGTTAGTCAGATGATGGTTGGGGCCTAGGTGGAGACCTAGGCCAACTAGCCAGGGGCCTTGGCGAGCTGGGCAGATTTTATTAAATTTATTATTTCTAAACTACCTATTAATAAAACCCTCTTTGTCAACCAAAAAAAAGGTGAAAAAACTATTTTGTGACAACCCGTTCCAAATTTTACGTTTTTATTTTATTTTAAAAGCGTGAATTTACCAAAATGCCATAGAGGCAAAGATTTTGACTTATGTTGACCATCGTCTAGAGAGACGTATGACTTATTCTTTTACCATATTCTCGTAGTACTCGTTGGTGTAAATGCATAGGTGAAAGCCGTTTGCGAGTCCGAATTATAACGGTATAGTTATGGACGTTTGAAAATGGTTATTTAAAGTTTAGTTATAAATTGTTTGAATTCTCAAAAAAAAAAAAAAAAAAAAAAAAAAAAAAAAGAAAGCTCCCAGCTTTCTAGTGCATTTTTCCCCTCGCGACCACCCATTTTCCAAGACCTATTCAGGCCAACTCCGATAGATTTTTTTCGACGCCACCACCACCATCTTGAAGCTCTCATTCCCCTCTACGAAACCCACCCAAGAACCACCTTGATTAACCACGGTATGTGGCGGTTTGAGGCCACAAAAATTGGCGGTTCTCACGGTGCTCCGAGTACCCTTTTTGATTTTCTGGATAATCGGCAAAGTGATGGCCGATGCCACCACTTGGGCTTTGTAGCCCATCATCCCAGGAGTAAAACCCAACCAACCTTGACCCCGTGGGACCACCGTAGACGACGAATCGACGTCGGGAAGTTTTAGGCACCCGCCAGCTTTGTGGGGCAAATTGACCATCATCCGTCAACTTTTGGACTTCGTGGCAGGTATGAAAGTTTCTCCACTCACTGAGATCTTCATTTCTGTGAAGTTTGAGAATTTTTGGAAATAGTTAGATTTTCTGGCGAGTCGGGGCGGCCGACCGCCACCCACGGCAGCGCGTGGCCAGTGGGCCGCCAATGCTATTTTTAGGCTATGTCGAATGTCTTGAATTCAGTTTTGTTATTTGAATGACGTAGGTTGATCGTTGGAACCTAAATTCGTTACGATACGTTACTTGATAAAAATGTGAATCGACCATCTAACTGTGGGATCGTCACCAAACTTGGATACATTATAATACGTAATATTTAAAGATCATAGGAATTTATGGATCGGGAATCCAACGTACAAATCTTCCCGAATTGGATTTGTAAGTTAGTAAAATAAATGTTAACTGCCACTTGATTTTGGGCAATTGGTGGAGATCTGACCGTTGGATCGTAATGAAATTTTAATATGTTATTTTAGAAACATATTGTGGATCGTTGGGAGTTACGGATTGGAAATCTGATATGCGGATCTTCCAGGTCGAGTTGTACAGGGTTGTAGACCCTACCGTCAATCTTTGATCGACTGTTGACTTGTGGTCAATGGGTCTCAAACTATTTTAGAATGCCCTTGAGGTTGTGTTTTATGTGAATTACGTATTCTACTGATAAGAGTTCTAAGATGTGATTCGATAATTGGTCACAGGCACCAATCATTCAGGACACCTCGATGCGTGCGCTAGAGAATCATAGCGTCGACTCCAGGTGAGTGGACCTTTTCTTTTTATCGTACATATTATTGATAGTTCGATCGACACTTTCACGTGATGTTCACCTCTCGCACCTTACGCTAACCTTGGACTCAAGGTAGATGCACATGCTTATCGTACAGACCACTATAGGTGGTTCCAACTCGTAGATGACCTGCGATTATTCGCCTAGTCTTCACATGATCATAGCACTTGAGCGTACTTATTTACATCCAGTCCTATCATACAAACCACTAGAGGTGGTTCCGACTCGTGTGCAGAGATGTTTGATGAGCTATAAATTAAGTCGTACAAGTCACTGTAGGTGACTCCCGACTTGTATGCTAGTATTGATTGATGAAATATGGATACCTACACCCCGGTGTTAGTGCTCCCGCCCGTGGCCAGTGTGACATCCCACATCGTCTAGGGGAGTGATCCTTAAATGTATATTCTCATCTTTACCTAGCACGAGGCTTTTTGGGAGCTCACTGGATTCGGGTTTCATGGGAACTCCGAAGTTAAGCGAGTAGCGCGCGAGAGCATTCCCAGGATGGATGACCCACTGGGAAGTTCTCGTGTGAGTTCCCAAAAACAAAACCGTGAGGGCATGGTCGGGGCCCAAAGCGGACAATATCGTGCTACGGTGGTGGAGTGGGCCTGGGAAGTGGTCCTTCCCGGGCCGGGATGTGACAATTTGGTATCAGAGCCTAACCTTGGCCGTGGTGTGCCGACGAGGACGTCAAGCCCCTAAGGGGGGTGGATTGTGACATCCCACATCGTCTAGGGGAGGGATCCTTAAATGTATATTCCCATCTTTACCTAGCACGAGGCATTTTGGGAGCTCACTGACTTCGGGAATTGTCACATCCCGGCCCGGGAAGGACCACTTCCTGGGCCCACTCCACCACCGTAGCACGATATTGTCCGCTTTGGGCCCCGACCATGCCTTCATGGTTTTGTGTTTGGGAATTCACACGAGAACTTCCCAGTGGGTCATCTATCCTGGGAATGCTAGGTAAAGATGAGAATATACATTTAAGGATCACTCCCCTGGACGATGTGGGATGTCACAATCCACCCCCCTTAGGGGCTCGACGTCCTCGTCGGCACACCACGGCCAGGGTTAGGCTCTGATACCAATTGTCACATCCCGGCCCGGGGGGGACCACTTCCCGGTAGCACGATATTGTCCATCACTATAGCATGATATTGTCCGCTTTGGACTTACCATTCCCTTATGATTTTGTCTTTGGGAACTCACGAGCAACTTCCTAGTGGGTCACCCATCATGGGATTGCTTTAGCCCCCTTCTCGCTTAACTTCGGAGTTCCTACGGAACCCGAAGCTAGTGAGCTCCCAAAAGGCCTCGTGCTAGGTAGGGATGAAAATATACATATAAGGATCACACCTCTAGGTGATGTGGGATGTCACAATCCACCCCCCTTAGGGGCCCAACGTCCTCATCGGCACACACGCGACCAGGGTTAGGCTCTGATACCATATTGTCACATCCCGACCCGAGAAGGACCACTTCCCGGGTCCCACTCCACCACCGTAGCACGATATTGTCCGCTTTGGGCCTCGACCATGCCCTCACGATTTTGTTTTTGGGAACTCACACTAGAACTTCCCAGTGGGTCACCCATCCTGGGAATGCTCTCGCGCACTACTCACTTAACTCGGAGTTCCTATGGAACCCGAAGCCAGTGAGCTCCCAAAAGGTCTCTTGCTAGGTAAAGATGGGAATATACATTTAAGGATCACTCCCCTGGACGATGTGGGATGTCACAGCCAGGGCACAGTCCTTCACGTGATGTTCACCTCCCGCACCTTACGCTCACCTTGGACTCAAGGTAGGTGCACAGTCTTGTCGTACAGACCGCTATAAGTGGTTCCGGCTCGTAGGTGACTCGCGATTATTCGCCTAGTCTTCACGTGATCGTAGCACTTGAGCGTACTTATTTACACCCAGTCATGTCGTACAAACCACTAGAGGTGGTTCCGACTCGTGTGCAGGGATGTTTGATGAGTTATAGATTAAGTCGTACAGGTTACTAGAGATGACTCCCGACTTATATGCTTGCATTGATTGATTAGATATGAGTACAGTCGTACGGGTCACGTTAGGTGATTCCGGCTGATTTATCATTTTATATTGATTAAGTTCATTTGGCCTACTTGTTAATGCATTGTAGAGTCTATGGACACAGCATACCCGTGGTTTTGGCCATTTTTTAGCATGGGTGGATATATAGATATATATATATATATATATATGTGTGTGTGTGTGTGTGTGTGTGTGTGTGTGTGTAGTACTATCCTATAGAAAACGATAAGAGAATTACAGTAAGGGGTTATTACTGTTAGAAAGGTAATAGTTTTGGGAAGCTTGGTTTTACTGCTTACTCACACTTTCTGTTTTGTACCCCCTTCAGGTTTTAACTGCTGAGTTCGTATCGACGAGGATATATGGCTAATCTTAGTATTGGTGGCTACTTTTAAGGGTATGATTCTTACCCACACTACTGTACTTTACTTATGCTCCGGCATCGCGTGTGAAATGGGTTCGCTCCTACTCGTAGCGCACTCTGGTATTTAGATACTTTTAGGTTCAAATTTATTCACATTTTATACACTATCACACTTTATGGCTTTGTCACTTTCTAGGTGTTGGACAACATAGCTCGATTTGGGGTCCTAGTGCACATTCCGGATCGGGGTGTATCATATTCAGTCTTCTATCATTGAGAAAAAATGATGGGCAATAATGTAATTTTGCATAACCAAATTTTGTTATTTTTTTTAAGCCTCACCTATATGTGATTTTAGTATGTATCTAATATTAAAAAATTAAAATAAAAAACAAAAACCACTCTTCCCACTCTCATGCTCTCCCCCCCCCCCCCCCCCATTCTCTCTCTTTCCCATTTTAAAAACAAAATAAAAAATATTCACACACACAAAGTGTGTAGGCATATACTAGTAACATATAATTAGGTGCCTACTTACTCTGTAAAAATTATACTTGTATTGAGAATTTGGTAAAGTTAAAATTTATGTCTTTATGGCATTGACATCATCACATATTAATGTAGCAAAAATAAGAAAAACCAAAAAGAAAAAAAAATTCAAAAATTAAATAATTCATAATATAAAATTGACATCACAGACTAGGTGACAGCAACTACGAGTGACAGTTAGGCAAAGTTACAGTCAGTGTGAGTTCAGGTGAGAGAGAGCGAGAGAGAGAGAGAAGTGAAAAAGAAAATTTGAAGAATAAATGGATCCTTTTTTGGTAGGTTACCCACTAAATCCTTTAACTTAATTTTAAAAAAAAGGTAAATTATATTTTACCCTCATATAACATCTTTAAAATATTTCAATCTTATACATTAGTTATTATTTTATTTCAATTTCATACCACCGTTAAAAAATTTGTTAAATTAGATGTTAAGTGATGACATGGTAGTGGTAGGTTTTATAATTTTGCTGATGTGGGCTGCCAGCTTGTGCCACTTGGCAAAACAAATAAAAATATATATAATTAATAAAATATCAAGTTTTTGGTTAAATTTTTGTATAATAAAAAAAATTAAAAAAAGCAAAACCCTTCCCAATCCAGCGCCATTCATCCTCCCCCTCCCTTCTTGGTTTTTTCAACTACTTTTCTTTTCCAATTCGCCAGTCCCATGCCGTTCTTCCTCTCCTTCTTGATTTTTTTTTCTATCTAGTTTTCTTTTCCAATTTCGAAATCCACAAAATGCTAACAGAAATGGTAGCCATCAACCACCTCAATCCAAGAAACCCAAACCCACCACGGAATCAATCCGTTGGTGACATTCTAGCAAAGGCTAGCAACCTGGGTGAGGATCAGAAGGGAGAGTGGTGAATGCGCCGTGCAAGGCGACGTAACGGCAGGTAAGGAAGATGAAGAGGATGTTGAGGTGGTTCTCAATGAAGATCAAGAAGATATCGTTGGGGAAGAAGACGAGGTAGTGTAGAAGACTGGTGAGGAAGTAGGTGATGCTGTAATCGATGACGGAGTTCCGGAATTAGGTGTTGCGGACCCTGAATACAGTCGAGGTCAGAGAGAATGGCGAAGTGGAGAGGACGACGGCGGGGGTGTCCTGGGCTTGGAGAACCTTCGCTGGAGAGGGGGCGTGGGATTGGGTAGGATCTAGAGTTTCCTTTTTTTCCTCTTTCTATTTTTTTTTTTTTAAGTTTTTAATTATTAAAATAAAAAGGGAGAGGAAGTTTCCAAAAAATAAAAAATAAAAAGGGGAAGAGGATGAATGGCCTGGGAGTAGGGAGGGTTTGGTTTTTTCCTTTTTTTTTATTATCATTTTTTTTTTTTACAAAAATTTAACAAAAAAATTGATATTTTATTAATTAAATATTTTTTATTAGTTGTTTTGCCATGTGGCACAAGCTGGCAACCACGTTAGCAAAATTGTAGAATTTACTATTACCACGTCATCACTTAACGGCTAACTTAACAAATTTTTCAACAGTTGTATGAAATTGAAATAAAATAATAACTAATGTATGAGATTGAAATGTTTTAAAGATGATGTATGAAGTTGCAATTGCACCAAAACCTGAGGTGTAAAATGTAGTTTACCCTAAAAAAATGAAAAATAATGGAACCTTAATACCTGAATAGCCTAGCTTGCCTAGCTAGGCCGCCTACCCCTACCTGATTTTTTTCTCTACGTTTTGGCCTAAACGGCATTGGTCCTCCACGGCCTAGCGCCTAAGTGGCCGCCTAGGCCAATTTTTAGAACAGTGTCTGCTACATGTTTTAGGGTTTGCTGCTAGTTGTTATCAAACACTCAATGCATTTAGTTGAGGGTTTGATTGAGTCGATCTCTGTTAATAGGTTACCTTAATAATTTCTTGTGAAGGGAAATTAATAATAATTAATTAACTATGAGGCTAAATCTTAACCATTGTGGACTAATCTAATGGTCTAAATTTTTGTCTGAACTTGTCTAAATCATAGTGTCATCGATCATTCTCCATATTTATATATTCCATATTTTGTATATGAAACAAAATTCAAATCTTTCAGTTACCAAAAAAAATGAGAATTTTTTACAATAATGATTTTGATGATAAGAGTGTAGACATGCAAATTTCGGTGAAAATAAATGTTCACCAACGCATTAATTTCGGCACATGAGGCCTTACGTGGCATGTACCATGTGCCTCACAAATTGTACACACGGCATGTGACTCATCAAAACCAAATGAGTCATCAAGAGGACACGTGGCAACGTTTGGCGGAAAATAATTAAAGTATTCTCTTTATTAATTCTTTAAGGGAATTGTTATCAGCACTCCAAAAATCTCATTTGGCACTCCAAATTTTCTATAATTAGAAAGAAAAATACACTGGTGAGGAGTGTAAAATGAGATTTTTGGAGTGCTAATAACAATTCCCTTCTTTTCCCCTGTGAAGTACTGGAGATGATCGACTTGTGCATTTGATGAACTTCACGTGACTTAAATGGATGTGCCATGGTAGCAGTAGCCTTTGACTCATTTGAAGTGACGAAGTTATGGCTGGTTGATTCTCACGACAACGTTCATGTGATTTTGGTGGAATCGCCACTAAAGTAGTGTGTCGGGTTGCATTCATCTTGGCTCGCGAGACGATGCCAGCCAAGTCACGCTTCGTTGTGAAAGAAGTCTTGTTCTTGTTTGTGTGCACGAGTGCAACTTGAAGCTTCATTAAAGCCATCACTTGGATTGAAGATAAGTCAGAACATGATGAAGAAGTCTCCTAACGATGGTTGCTAGTCGGTGATCAGTGGTACGACTTAGTGCTTTAGTCCGCGTCTGAATTCTTTGAAGCCGAAAAACGTCACTCATCGCTTTAGGAAGTTCTCTTGCATGTTGCAGAAGAATGCTTCGATGCCTCAAGCGAGGCTAGGCTGATGACAGGCTCAAGCCTTTGACACTCCTTTTGGTCCCTTAGCAGCACTAAATTAGAAGTGGCGTGAAGCATGGCCACCGTCTTTTCCTTGCTTTGTGTCGTGACGCCAATAGATTCTTCACTTGCAACGAAAATGCTGACATTTCATCCTTTGGTTGCGAGACTAACTTGTTCCTTATTTAAAGCCATTGGTTTCAAGGATGTGTGAATTTGAATAGAGAAGGGTATGAGAGGCAGAGATTGTCCCACTGGACGTGCCAAATTTGTAAACATAAAAATCCTATGACAAATGAAACAAGAAGATGTGTACAAAACAGATGATTTGTATTAATTTGAATGTACGATTGCAATCTATGTTTACAAAGTTTCCTCTGATTTGATCTCCGAAGATGTGTAAATGTGTGTTGGTGATCCGAGGATCACGATGACTTGATCTCGAATGAACAAACCTCAAGGTTTTAGCTTGCAGTGATGGAAGAATCGGCACGTCTAGTGGTGCTTGATGATCCATCTTAAGAACTATGAAGAACAGAGAGAGTTTTCTGAGTCTTTTAAGTGTTTGAGAGTTTGAGAATTTGGGAGTTTGAAGAGGCTTTAGCGCTTCAGTGCCTAGGTGTGAGAATGATCTTTGGCCCTTTTTTCTTTGTTTTGGAGCCTTCTATTTATAAACTATCCAAGCTTTGCCTACGAAAGAACCAAGACTTGATCTGTGTCTTGGTTCCTAATTTGACTCCATCTGGTTTTGATGGAGTGGTCAAGTCGAAAAATTCAGCTGAGTGGTCACTATTGCATAAATCGACTGTCATCTTAAAAGCACGCCTATGCCTAGGTTCCATGCAGGTGATGATGGTAGAAGTTACTTCAGCTGATAACAACTGGGTCAAATGGCTTAAGCAATTAAGATGCTGATAAAGACTATTGAGGAGAAAGACATGCAAATAGCGTCACTCCTGAGCAAGCTAGAAGAAAAGCATGGCGAGGATACGAGCAAAGGTGCACCTCATATGGAGAAAGAGGCGCGTCAAGAATTCACCTTCGATATAAATGAGCAATCAAAGCCTGATTCTACTTCAGTTGCGTCTTTGTCAATCCAACAACTCCAACATATAATCACCAACACTATCAAAGCATAATATAGAGGTTCTTCTCGAGATATATTCACGTACTCTAAGCCGTACACGAAGAAGCTTGATAATCTTCGAATGTCGACTAGGTACCAACCTCCCAAATTCTTGCAATTCGATGGAAAAGCCAACCCTAAACAACACATCACTCACTTCGTCGAGACATGCAATAGTGCTAGCACAGATGACCATTACCTCATGAAGTAGTTCTTTGCTCACTTCGAGGCACTGCAATCAACTGGTACACAGACTTAGAACCAAAGTCAATTGACAGTTGGGAATAAATGGAAAGAGAGTTCCTCCACTATTTCTTCAACATTCATCAAATCGTCAGCATGATGGAGCTCACCAACACAAAGCAACAAGTAGATGAGTGAATGGTCGACTATATTAGCCGTTGGCGTGCATTAAGCCTTGATTGCAAAGATCGTCTCTCAGAGTTGTCTTACGTGGAGATGTGTATACAAGGAATGCACTGGGGTTTACAATACATCCTTTGAGGGATCAAACCTTGTACTTTTGAAGAACTGGCCACTTGAGCTCATGACATGGAGCTAAGCATCGCAAGCCACGATGAAAGAAAGAATACAGTTGGTGACAAGATGTCATCTTTAAAGAAATTCATCATGAAGTCCATGGCGATAAATGCTAGTCCATTCAAGTCTTCGGTACAAGATAAGAAGGTGTAAAAAAGGCCGAGTCAAGTCAAGTCCAACAAAGGCCACGACGCACACTGAAAGAAATGGAAGAAAAAAAGTATTTTTTTCCCATCTCAGATATCGCTCCTATGTTAGAAGACTTGCTCCAAAAGAAGGTAATCGAGTTACCAGAGTGCAAGTGGCATAAAAAGAGGAATTGCAGCAACAACCCAAGATACTGCAAATACCACTGTGTCATCAGTCATCCAGGGGAAAAGTGCTTCATGTTGAAAGATCTCATCATGAAGCTGGCCCAAGATACTGTAACTACATTAGCCGTTGATGATGTGGTGGAGTCAAAGCATACCACCGTCACTTTTGGCTCATCCGACTCAACATCTTCACCTCGATCATTGGGGGAATGCTCCAAAACCATGTCAGTCAAGCCAAGTGAAGTTGAAGGATGAACTCAGGTCACTTCGAAGAAGTCGCACAAGAAGCATACACCTCATCTACAAGTTAACCAATCAAAGAAAAGACAAAAAAACTCTCGTCAACCTTCAAAGCGGCAAGGAATGATTGATGAAACTTTGATACAAAGATCGTCCATCCCCATCTTGATGTGTGATTTCTTCCCTGAATACTTCTTCAAGGATCTATTGGTCTGGAATCCTTGCTACAAAGTTTACGAGGGACACCTCTACAAGACCTCTTGACAAAACCATAAAAACGCTCCATGCCTGCACGAGATGAAACTACACAAGACACGAAATGCTCCTTGCTTGCACGAGCCAAAACTGCACAAGGCATTAAATGTTCCTTACCTGCACGAGCTACAAACGGCACCAAATCTACACAAAATGCTCCTTGTCCACACAAGCCTAAAAGACGATGCCAAAGCTCCTCGTCCGCATGAGTCTAAAAAGGCGACAACAAATTCTCCTTGTCCACACAAGCCTAAAAGACGATGCCAAAGCTCCTCGTAAGAGCATAACTGCGTATAGGCACAAAACAAAATGAAGAAAAGAAGTCTGTTGAGTTGAAAACCCCTGAAAGGGCAGCTCAAGCAAAAGTTAGGACACACAAAAAAAAAAAAAAAAAAAAAAAAAAAAAAAACAAAACAAAACAAAACAAAATTGGAACTATGTTATGAAAGTCGAGTTCAGTCACAAATAAAAAAAAGATTCTAACCTTTGAAATGAAGAAAAATAATCAAGACATCACTTTGAAGCTGTCTTTAAAGTTGTTACATTGAATCTTAAGCAAGCTTTCCAACATCTCCAAAGCAATGGTGTCAGCCAAAATTCAGCAAGTAGTAAGGTAGCAGGGTAGTGACAGCAGTCGTGTTGGCATCAAAGCTTGTTGTCGTAGTGACATCGCAGCGTGTCGTCATTGCAGTTTGTAGTCGCAGCGGCAACCCAGTTTATGAACGTACTAGTATCCTAGCTTGTCGTTGCAGTGGCATCTCAACTTGTCGTAGCAGCGACATTGTAGTTTGTCGTCGCTGCGACATTGCAGCAGCATGGAAACTTGTCCTCACAACAGCATCTACAACAATGCAACAACACGACACATGAAGCAACGCAACAATGGCAGTAAAAAGTGGTGTGTCCTCGTCTTCACATGCAACAACAATGCGTACAGTTCGACGACTCCCTTTGAACAATGGCAGTACATGCAGTCCAGCGACTCCCTTGCGGCGAGCAGCCTCACTTGAGGCGAGTACTCCCTTGCGACGATCACACTCCCTTGCAGTGAGTAGCTTTTCTGCGGCAAACAGCACTCCTGTTGGCGAACAACCTCCCTTGTAGTGAGTAGCCTTCCTGTTGTCAAGCAACCTTCCTTGCCGCAGCAGCAAGTGTCGCAAAACAAATGTCGAATGCCACAGCAAACCCAAAAAAAAAAAATGAGCCGCCACCTACAATTGAAAACTGCGCTCGAAGACAACACACGGACTTGATTTGTAGAAGGCAGAAACTTGCAAAAAGCCATCATTAACTGTAAGCACATGCAACAGAAATCTCTGCCAAGACAGCATGGAAATCTGAAAAGTGCATTGACCCAACAAAACTAATTATCAAAGGAGGGAGCAAAATAGAAAAATATTTCAAAAAAGAAAAAGAAAAAAAAAAGTAACGGAAAAAGGCAAAAAAAAAAGTGCAAATTTGCACAATTCATATTGATATTAGCCTTCACGCGCGTGCAGAAGGCATTTTGTGAATCACAGCATGCTACACACAACTTACATGTTTTAAATGTATTTATATGCGTAAATTGACAAAAGGAAAGTCAAATATTTGAAGTAAAGGAATAATCTTAGATCATGCTAGAAGAACCCCTCATAAACCATTTAAAGTAGTTGAATCCACATAATAAAATCGGTTTCTATAAAATTTACATTAAGAATAAAGAAAATAATATTTAATAAACAACTGATTGAATCACATTATTACTAGCCCATTGTGAGGTTAAGCCCACCCCCCCTTAGTGTAGATAATATCGTTTGTTAAAAAAAAAAATCGTTTGACAACTAATTTAATCATATTATTATTCACGTGCGAAAGACCTTTTTTATAACCGGCATTACATGCCTCTTAAGATGTTTTGAACGTGTTTAAAAATAGAGAAAATAATATTGAATGAACAGCTGATTGAAAAAAAAAAAAAAAAACCGTACAAAAAAATTAATTATTAAAAAAACCCTGTTAAAATGACAAAAATACCCCTATCTACACTTGACTTTCATGTTTTAAATGTATTTATATTTGTAAATTGACAAAAGGAAAGTCAAATATTTGAAGTAAATGAATAATCTTAGATCATGCTAGAAGAAACCCCTCATAAACCAATTAAAATAGTTGAATTTACATAATAAAATTGGTCTCTATAGAATTTACATTAAGAATAGAGAAAATAATATTTAATAAACAATTGATTGAATCACATTATTGCTAGCCTATTGTGAGGCTAAGTCCACCACACTCCCTCTTAATATAGATAATATCGTTTGTTAAAAAAAAAAAAATCATTTGACGACTAATTTAATCACATTTTATCACGTGCGAAAGACTTTTTTTATAACCGACATTACACGCATCTTAAGATGTTTTGAACGTGTTTGAAAATAGAGAAAATAATATTTAATAAACAACTGATTGAATCACATTATTACTAGCCCACTGTGAGGTTAAGCCCATCCCCCCTTCCCCTTAGTGTAGATAATATCGTTTGTCAAAAAAACAAAAGACAATCATTTGACAACTAATTTAATCACATTATTATCCACGTGCGAAAGACCTTTTTTATCACCGGCATTACATGCCTCTTAAAATGTGTCGAACGTATTTTTTAAATAAATAACTGATTGAATTATATTATTGCTAGCCTATTATGAGACATTAATTTAAAAAAAAAAAAACTGTACAAAGGAAAAATATTATTAAAATGACAAAAATTCTCCTGCCTTATTTGATGCATTATTTTGAACTGCGTTGGAAGCTTTTTATATTAGGGGTATTTTTATCCAAATATTTTTGTTGATACTTGATGACACCAAAAACACTATTGACCTTTAGTGTTGGCTTTATACATAAAAGATATGATCATGGTTGAATGGAGCAGCTAGTCCAAGTGCATTGTCGAGAAGAATAGAGATGGTGGCCCACATTCTATGAATCTGTGACTTTCAATTCCTCGATCAATGCCCTTCACAAGGACTTCTCAGATATGCCAAATCCACGTCTCTGGTGCTGTTAGTCAAGTTTTGTGATAGCATGCATGGCAATTTTCTCGTTGCAGTGGTTCATCAGCTGCAATGGGACAGCGGCTGCATCCACGCATGTCGTTTTTACAGAATGGACTCAATAGACTTTGTCACTACCACCATCGTGCGTGGTTCACCTAAGAAATTGGTTCTCCGAATCACTGCGGTGTCTTGTCACTACCACTATCGTGTGTGGTTCAAATTAATACAAATCATTTATTGTGTACACGTCTTCCTATTTCATTTGTCATGGGAATTTTGTGTTTACAAAGTGAATCCTATAATTTAATTGTCAATAAGGTCGCTATAGTATAGTTGTAAGTATTTACGCCTGTCAATGGACGACTTGAGTTTGATCCATAATATAATTTGAGAATACATAGTTTTATATTGGCCATAAAAAGGAGGTATACGGGTAGTTCATGTAGATACATAATCTAGTAGATGCATATCATTACTTGTTGCCACAATTCTTACACAGATGAAAAGATTTATTTAACTAAACGTACAGATTACAGTAGCGATACATATCATTACTTATTGCCACACTTCTTACACAAAGGAATAGATTTATTTAACAAAATCGTAATTTTCTAAGCAGACAAAGCCAAGTCGTGGACTCCACAGTAAGTTTTCAAAGCAGACTGAGCTCTCTGGCCAGCCTCCGTGTAGTAGAACCCTAGAAATTCAACGTGATCAAAGGGCTTAAAAAGCAAAGGGTGCTCTTCATCCACAACCTCCTCCGGGGCTTTTATAATGTAACCTTCCTTTGGGATGGAGAACAATCCAGTTGAGTACCTAGCCTCATTTCCACTCATCATCACTCTATGATATGGAGAATGTAGTCGACCGTTTGCCCATGCCTGCAAAATCATCAGCACAATGTTAACTTTGATTTCTTTGATTCTTTCACGACCGTTAGTATGTAAATCGAATGAGTAGGAAGCAACTCACGTAAAGAGAATCGCCAATCATGGCGATGAAAGAGTGCGGTAATGAAGGCTTGACTTTGATCCATTTGCCAGCTTTGGTTTGCACTTCTAAACCATCAACTTGGTTTTGATACAAAATGGTGACAATGTTCTTGTCTGTGTGAGCGTTTATCCCCAACTTAGTTTCCTTGGTTTCAGGTCCTTTATATTTCATCACTCGAAGAAGGTAGTTGGTTGATTCTACATGCTCCTCAAAGTATTTTTCAAGTCCCAAGCTCTCCAGAATCATCCTTCTGATTATTTGATCCAACTCCGAAACTTGCTCTGAGAATGATTGTATGGTTGTGCTGCCACCCAAAAACAAAAATTACGAACTCCGAATATTTGATTATGAAATAAAGGGTAACAGTGTCGCTTGCCAGATGTCTGAGATATATCATTAGGTTAATAGAATGTTAATCTGGAATACACATTTATGTAAATCTGTCTGATCAGATTGACATTTTGGCAAAATAACATGTTAAGAGTGTTTGATAAGATAATAACACATAAACTACGAAATTAATGTGCATATATAAGTACGAAAATATTAAAAAATTAGGAGAAAGGATTAATGTTATGAACCAAAATCTCGGGTTTCCTTGAGGCCACAAGGTATTTGTCAAGCTTTCAACTTGTTCATAGACATTTGCATCGTCAAACCCCATGCTCTCGTATAGTGGCACCATGGGGTACTGCCCAACATACCCATGGTAGGGCTTTTTAGAAACATTCTGTAATTTGGTTTGTAAAGGAAGGTCGAAAAGCTCTTCTATTGATTCAATTGTTGACTTTCGAATGTCTGAAGGCACTTTGTCGAACAAAGCCTCGAAGCAACCATACTCTTCGAGCGCATTACGGACTTGAGCTCTCACTAAGTCCCATTCTTTGGTTCCTTGGTTGAGGTCTGGTTTGGAGAAGTCTATGATGGGAATTCCGAGTGGGGTTTCTGATGCCATTGTGTGTGTGTGTGTGTGTGTGTGTGTGTGTCTGCTGTTTTAATTTGGTTGATGGAGAGAAGGAAACAGGCAGCTTCGTTGAGTTTTAGATGAAGATTGAAATCTCGACGGGCCTATTTATACAATTTAGATGGAGTGAAATGGGGGAAATGTGAGAATAGTGACGCTGACAAAAGAAGATGTATAATATAATAAGGGAATATCTGAAGGAAGTTGCAGACTAAATTATGAAGTTATGAAACTATTTGAAACACCATAGAACCATCATACCTTAAACCATATAATCTTACATCCAACAAAAACTTAAAACGTTAAAAGCTCTCTCCCTAAGTGAACATATCTATAAAGAAATTACATGCACATGCGTTTAGATATTCTGGTCCAACCATTGCCGATTAGCCAAAACTGTTGATATTGTTGGAACCCCACATCGGTGGGTGAAAAGAAAATAATGGAGTTTAAATATAATTACCTCACTCTAACTAATACAAGATTTTTTTTTATAAAATCATACACCTAACGGATTGGGCAGTGGTAAAGTTTGAGACAGTATTAGTGTTGTTAGAGTGGGGCCCCGCGAGCTCACTAATTAAAAAATACAACATGGTATCAAAGCCAAGATTCGGGTCCGTGCAAGCCAATGAGCTTGTCACCAAAAAGGAAACAAGCCAAGACTCTTAACAAAGAGCCAGCCTATGAATTCCATTGAAAACAAGTCTAGACTCTTAACAAAGAGCAGACTTCTGAGTTTCAATTGCGGATGTAAGCCAGGACTCTTAACAGAGAGCCGACCTTTGAGTTTCAATTGCAGATGTAAGCCAGGACTCTTAACAGAGAGCCGACCTTTGAGCCGATGTAAGCCAAGATTCTTAATAGAGACCTATGAGTTTCAATTGTTGATGTGTGGATCTCCATATGTGAACCACTAAATGGGGTTACACGTGAGGGGGACTGTTGAAATCCCACATCGGTGGGTGAAAAGAAAATAATAGGGTTTAAATATGATTATCCCACTCCAACTAATCCCACGTCGGTGTCCTAAGTATATCTCTTAAATTTCAGACAAATCCTAGAAAAATATTGCTTCCCTCTTTTTGAAACCCTTAACCCCATTTTACAGGTATTAATTTCAACAGATCTTTCAACAATTTCAGGGAAAGAAAGACTTTGATTAAAATTTCATATAATAGGTTCATACGTTCATTCTCTATATTTCACTCGGAGAATAAGTGTAACATTTGTGATAGTTAAGTTTTTCTCTAGGATCACATCCACATAAACATTCGTGTGTTGTTATTTGAACTACGTTTACTGTTACATTGTTGACCATCTCTTTAACATATGTGAGTTCTACAGTACAACTAACATTCACATTATAATAAATTAAGTTCGCATGCTATGTTGCGTGCAAATTAATAGTTCATGATTAGGTAAAGTGTGTGTGGTCCTAATTGATATATCATATTTTCCGAGAAGAAAATATTTTATAATATACATATATTTATAAATAAAAGTACGCATTTTTCTTTCACAAATACTACTGTAGGAAAAAAATAAACTATACAAATATTTAACAAAATATCCATTTATTCAGTTTGTTTGTTTGTCAATCTTTTCAGTAACAATTCAATTTGTGGTCCTCGCTTCCAATTATGTTATATTTGTTTGTGTGTTTAATTAATGAGTAATGTTAGAAGATCATCTATTAAAACAATATTTATAACTTATACGAGATGATTGTTAATGACTGAATTATTATTTAAATATTTATTAACGTACTTATTTTTATTACGTAATGCTACTGTTTAGACCAACTTATGTAAACCATATGATTTGATTGTTGAAAATTAGATTATTATTTAAGTATTGACTAACGTGCTTATTTCCTATTTGTGACACATCACATGATTTACAAATTTAATCTAAAAATTTTGATCAACTATTTTACTCGATTTGCAAGTATGATTTAAAAAGTTAATCTATCTAACATTACTGTTAATTTTTTTATCCAATTAAACAAAAGTTAGATTCTTTTCTAGGGTGCAGAATACAATAGTTTCAGTTTCAAATAGTATTAATCACAAAAAGAGAATGAAGGACGCATTGTTAAATGTTAAAGCCGTACTAATCATATAAAATTTTCTTATACAATTGGTAACAGTGGAATTAAAAACGAGAAGAAAATTCAGATACAATCTTCTCACCATGTCTAGAATATTGATGGTCCATACACGACGCATGTCGTTGGACAGCAATTTGTTAATTTCAACTACTATATAACTACAAAAGCAACCAATTAATACTGTGGTTAGTATTATTTCTTTTCACTTCCAAGTAAGAAGTATTTGTTTCGACTCGTATGAATAACGAGAACATGTTATATTTATGGTGAATTTGATACGTAATTAGTAACTGGCTCATTGTATGGTCTAACCTAACCTCTCCACTCCTTAGTGTAGAATATCATTGTATAAAAAAAAATAAAAAATTTCTTAAAAAAAAAGTCTAAAGTAAAATTATCACAGCTGATGGAGGGAATTAACAAAAGTGATGACGCCTGGCATATATAAATTCAATAATTAAAGAGTTGGTACAATATTTGAAGAAAAAAAAAAGAGTTAGTACAATAAATTATTTTTTTATTATCCACTTTATATGAATGTAAGAGCAAGAACAAGCAGGAGAATACAATAGTAGGTGGGTGTTAGTCCGTCCATTCGTCACAACAACTCGTTTCAAATATCCTAATTCTCACCAACTCCCACATTCAATTAATCCACAACAAACCGGGCTCCTTCATCCAATAACACAATGTAGCTAGCTGGTACTATTGGACATGAACTAGCACCGATATTTTTTCAAGTGGTTATTTATACATTTAAGTTTCGTCTATGAACGCCCATCGATATATATAAAACTACCACAAATAGCTTGGTGATTTCTTAAGAAAAAAATTATTCTTTTTTGAACATCAATATGGTTTTGAAACAAATAACGTGGTAACTAAGCGACTAATGAATTTTGCAATTGTTGAACTTCACTTTACCATGCTTATCTAAACTTCATGACTCTACCACATATTGCGTCTGGTTACAATGCAAATTTAACTCTATGAAATAAAAGAACCATACAATTAGAACAAAGAATTATGTCATCTGCGAAAATTGCCAAATTGAAGTGAAAGCCTTCATAATTAATACAATGAAAATGGGTGTCTACAGAAAAATAAATTCATAACAAGTAAAATAAGGGTATTATTGGAAGTTTAAAAAGTTATTTAAGTGTCAAAAGAACTATGAGAGAGAGCAGGATAGCGAAACGAACCTAGAAACGTATTCATTTATTTGAGAGATCATGTCATAGACTAATCTTGAATTGGATGTCTAGTGACAAAATATGGGTGTACACAACTCTATTTTTTCCAACTCAACTATTTGTGTGTAATAGTTAGAGTGAAAGAAAAGCCCAATTAATGAAACTATAAGTGGGGGAGCAAAGCCCAACTCATGAAATACATCGTCTCACTTTTCCATTACTAGATTTGCTGTAAAATAGAGTGAGAATGCCACACATATGATTGTATGAGGAAGTAAATCAAAATAGACTTTGGTGACAACCATTGAAAATTTTGAGATGAAAAAGTCTTAGGGAAGTGAAAACGTTTCTTCATGCATGTAAGGTGGTGTTGGATCAAACCTCTATATATAAGTATGTTTATATCATTATTACAACACACAAGATCAAGAGTGAAAGTAATAATAGAAATCCCCCTCCCCTCTCTTTACTTGCACCCTTTTGTGAGATACAATTAGTAAATTACAAAAATAAACAATGTAATACATTGCACCCTTTCCACTTCGATCTCTAGCAAAGGTTATCTCTTTCTCACTTTTCCCTATTTATGATACATTATCAGCATGACTCTCTAACCCTAACTCTTTCTTATTTCCTTTGCCAAAAAATGCTTCCCCAAGGATCATATTGTTCCTCTTCCCTCTCTTCATCACTTGCTTTGTAATCCCTGGCCACCACAATGAAGAGCTACTAGCACCATGCCTTCTCCTAGTCCTCAATTTAATAATTACTTATATTTTTTTTATTTCTTATTTAGTGTAGCTCCTGATTACTAATCCTGCATATTTAGTTTTCTTGCTACTCAAATGGTGCGATACAATCGCCCTTCTACACCATATTATTCTAATAAGAGTGGTGCGGTACAATCGTCTTCCTCATTAATTTTCTTTCTTTTTGGTAGTAATACTCAATATTGATGGCACCGCCTGTGTACTGAGTACTACTAACTACCTAATAATTTTTAATTAATGTCTAAATTATGTAAATCTTGAGCCTCAAGTTTCAAGTACTTATCATTTTGGCCTAAAGTCCAAAAATGAAAAATTTGTAAGAAGTAGAATTCCTAACACTACATTCCTCCAGAATCCATATTATTGCAAGTTCTTACACATCTCATTTTTCTTTCAAAAAAAAAAAAAAAAAGAAATAGCAAACTTGGCAAAGCTTCATTTTTCTTACAGATCTCATTTTTCTTTTAAGACGGTCACTGAGTACAACTCTACAATGTTCAAATCAGCTCCCAAATGAAACTTTGTGGGGAGGATATCGTTGAAGCAGACATGCTGGAAAAGACATTCAACACTATTCATGCCTCTAATTTGCTCATACAACAGCAATATAGAGAGCGCGATTTTACGAAGTACAACCAGCTGATATCAGTGATCCTTGTGGCTAAACAGAACAATAAGCTCCTCATGATAAATCATTAGTTCGAACCAACTGGATCGCCGCCTTTGCCAGAAGTGAATGTTGCTTCGCTTGAAGCAAACACCACCTCCTCTCCTAACAATAATTACAAACGAGGGCATGGCTACAAGCGAGGCCGATGAAATGGAAATGGCAAAAATCATGGTGTTCAGCTTTACAACCAGGGTTCAAAGCATAATCCAAGCCCAAGTTTCAAAAATGTAAACCGCCACAAGGGTAAAGCTCACATGAATAACATTCTTATAAATCCTGAAGGAGTCTTTCATAGGTGTGGTGGTAATGGGCATTAGGCACATACGTGTCGTAACCCCAAACATCTCATCAATCTCTATCAAGCTTCCCTTAAAGGAAAGAATGTTGAGACTAATTTCATCAACCAGACTTATCCAAGTGAATTAAACATAACCCATCTAGATGTTTCAAACTTTGTTGCAGAAAAGAGGGAATGAAGTATATCAGTCCGAATAAATCACTTTTTATGTTTAACATACTCTTGTTCTGAACTTGTTGTTTAAAGCTTGTATTTGAATTCAATAAAAATGACATTGCAATTTCCTTTTATTATGAATAAATTGTTTCTAACTCTGATTGTTTTACTCAGAAAGCATGGACAAAAATTATGGTTGTTCTTAAAACAAGAAAGATGGTGAAGATATTTGTCTCGCAGATTGCGCAACCATGCATACGATACTTCGAATTGAAAATATTTCTCAGGCATGATTCTTACAAAAGTAAAAGTAACAACAATATCTGGTCAATCAAATGTAATTGATGGCTCTAGAAAAGCCCAGGTCATGTTACCAAATGGAACAATATTGTCCATAAAAAATGTGTTATATGCTACTCAATCTACAAGAAATTTATTGAGTTTTAAAGATATACGTTCGAATGGATACCACGTTGTAACGAGAAATGCGGATAATGTGGAATATCTATGCATTATCTCCAATGATACCCATAAGTGTACATTGGAAAAGTTGCATGTTTTATCAAGTGGATTGTATTATACATACATAAAGACAATAGAAGCACATAATATCATGGACCAGAAGTTCATTGATCCAAAAATTTACATGTTTTGGCATTATCATCTGAGTCATCCAGGACCCACCATGATACGTAAGATCATCACCAACTCTAATGGGCATCCATTATTGAGCGGACATATTGCTATATCAAATGATAATCCTTGCAAGGCTTGTTCTCAAGGAAAATTTGTAATAGACCATTACAATCAAAGATTGATGCTAATCCCCATCACTTTTGCAAAGAATTCAAAGAGATATTTGTGCGCCTATTCAACCACCTTGTGGATCATTTCGATATTTTATTATTTTGGTTGATACATATACCTAATGGTCACATGTTTGCGTCTTGTCTACTCAAAATGTAACTTTTGTGAGACTTCTTGGTTAAATAATTAAATTACGAGCATAGTTCCCAGATCATCCTATTAAGCTAATTCGACTTGATAATGCTGTTGAATTTACATCTCAAACTTTTGATGATTATTGCATGACATTAGGCATTGATGTTGAACATCATGTTCATCATGTCCATACTCAAAATGGTTTAGCAGAAACATTATCAAGTGACTTTAACTAATAACTCATGCTCTGCTTATAAAAAAAAAATTCAAGTTTTTGCATGAGGACATTGCCATCTTACATGCTGGATCATTAGTTTAACTAAGACCTAATAACCATCAATACTCCTCAGTACAACTTGTGTTTGCGCATAGTTGTTGGTTGTGCTATTTATGTGCATATTGCATTGCCACAACGTACTAAAATGGGACCTCATCACAGACCGGAAATTTATGTAGGTTTTGATTCACTATCCACCATTAGATATTTGGAATCCTTGATGGGTGATATTTTTACGCTCGTTAGTGGATTGTCACATTGATATGATAGTTCTCCTGCCGTTAGAGGAGAAAACACCATTCCAGAAGAACGGAGAGAATTGGCTTGTGATATATCCACCATGTCTCATTTTGATCCATGATGTGATAAAAGATAGCACGCAAATTAAACCCTATAATTATAGTATGTGTAAGTAGGGATCATTCTAGGCCGGGGATTAGAAGGGATGCTAATCTACACAATTTAAACTCTAATACACTAAACTAGATTCAAAAACAGAAAACTAGACTCTAACAACTCAAAGCAAGCTAAATAGACTCAAAGCACACAAACTAAGTTAAATTGACTCAAAACAGGTACTAGAAAGCGATTTAGACGAAAATTAAACTAAAAAAACTCAAAATACTAAATAGGGACAGATTCTGACGAATTTAAACTAAACTAACACAAATAAGAACTAAGGGGGTATTTGGAAGAATTTTAAAACTTAAACAAATGAATTGCAGAAATAAACTAAAGGGTACGAAATTAGGGTGAATGAATAGGTGAATGGCTAGCTAGAGAGATCATCTCCACACATGATACATATGCATACAAATCGATTTCCAGTTATTATTCCTATAAACCATGAATGACAACACCCCAGATTAACCGTGAACAACACTAATTAACCCTCAGATTTTCCTTAAGTCATTGAATTGGATGGACAACGCATCGGCAACCAAATTATTTTTCAATAGTTCCCTACATGAACAACATAATAGAGATACAATCAAAGATCATTAAGCTTTGTGAAAATCATAAGCATTGACAAGGCATTTGTAACTATGAACAACATGATACTCCTGCCATGGATTTACTTAACATGATTGTGACTAGCAACCTCCACTACTTGTAAATATAAGTTCATAACTATTAGGTGGGATTCCCTTATATTTTAGCATCAAATTCATGCATGTAAACTAAGTATGCATCCTTAATCAACATTCAATAATAAGTTATTAATCAAATAGATAAGTAAATTGCATTCATGTTTTACGAAATAATAACTGGAGGGAATCAATTCATATCACATATATGTTCATGGCTTTGAATCCACCTTTAGCTAAAACGAGTTTAGTTCATCATGTTTGCACTTAAACAAAGATAAATTAAATTAAACATTGAAAGCAAAAGATAGAATACACCTAAGAACGTTGCAGCACTCCAAGCTTGAATGTGATGGCACGGCTAAGGCTCTTCCCTCCTTTCTCCTTGCAAAGTTGCGGCACAATGAGAGATTTCTGTGTATGATGGATATGTGATGTGAATTGTGGTGAGAGATGGGTCATGAATGAAGGCTGCAGCACTAGGTATTTATAGGGAGAAGGGAAGGCATGGCAAGGCTGAAAATGAGGGGAATTAGGACTCCAAATCAACAAAGAACAAGGACACTCTCAATCAAATTCCAGGGAGGACAAGGAATGGTCCTTACGGCAGATTCTAGAGTTTCTAGAAGGGTTGTTGCGACACCTTTTTAGGAATAGGGATAGGGCTTATAGAAACCTGATATTTAGGTGTTCTAATGTCATTTAGATGTCCTCCTTGTAGCTGGAATTAAGGTAAAGTAGGATTAGGATAGGATGAGATAAGATAAGGTTGGATAAGGTTTGGATAAGATAAAGTAATTTGGATAATGTTTCCTTCTTTATAACTGATTCCTTATCTTCCAAGTCTTGAATTAATTCTGCCAGATGTTAATCACATTCCTAGCCTCTCTTGATCTTCAATTTCGTCCATCCACCTTGCTCCATGCATGTGCTATCCATTCCAAGCCCAAAACTGCTCTAAAATACTCCAAATTGCATTTTCTTGCCAACTTTGTCATTTGAACCTGAAAACACACGAAAATAGTCTAAAACACTCTAACAAGTAGAAATTAGCTATGTAAATGCAAGAAAACAAGCTAACTAAGTCGCATAAATATGCTCCTATCAAATTCCCCCACACTTAGCTTTTGCTTGTCCCCGAGCGAAACAAAGAAACAAAACAAAACCTAAATGACACACCCCGACCGAGGCCAGGGCATGCTGGCCGTCACGTGGAAGTGACGTAGCCATGTGCACAGTGCGGAAGCTAAAGGAAATAATATAAAAGTACGAATAATTTAAAAACTAGCATACATAAAGTGATAAGATAAGTGCTAGCGTAGGTGAGTCGCTAAATTCAGAGCCTAAAGCCTACAGCAGTCCAAAAGAAAAGATACAACAATAGTGCACCCGAAGGTGACCCTACACTGGTGAGTGTCTGTCAGAAATGCCGAGACGCCCTCTGGGAAAACCACCAAACCCGCTAAGCTACTAGAACCTGGAGGGGCGCAAAACAAAAGCGTGAGTGGGCAAAAACAAATTCTTTGAAAACCATTTCATAAAATACATTCTAACCCCTCGCCGTAAAACCTGTATACCTCCCAGAAAATAAACATATATACGTAGGTATAAATATGCCAAATATGCTCAAGGGTATGCCATCATGCTCAAAGGTATGCCGTCATGCTCAAAGCCTCATAATAATATGCAAGTGCTCAGGTATAAACCGTGTCAATAACTTATCACTGGCAGCCGGAGTCACCTAAAGTGACTTGTACGGCTGAATCTAGAGCTCAAATCTCAATCTCAACAACTAAACCTGCCCACGAGTCGGAACCACCTATAGTGGTCTGTACGACAAGCCTGGGTGTAATACATATAAACGCTCTAGTGCTACGATCACGTGAAGGCTGTGCGAATAATCGCGGGTCACCTACGAGTCGGAACCACCTATAGTGGTCTGTACGACAAGACTGTGCACCTAACTTGGATCCAAGCTGAGCGTGTGGTGCGGGAGGTGAACGACACGTGAAGGACTGTGCCCTACACTAGGCGGGAGCACTAACACCGGGGGTGCAGGTTATGAGCTCTCTAAGCACCTCTAATCACTATTTAATGCAAAGGTTAAATAACGCTTACCTGGCACTTACCTACGCCTCCACAGCACCAAATCTAAATATGTATATGTATGCCACTACTAATGCATATGATAATGCATAAACAATAAGGATATGGTGCATGGCATAAAACAAATAACCCTTTTTAAACAATTTCTGGGAATATAAATGTATATAGGTATATACGGAAAACCAAAAGCCCACTCACTGGTATGTGGAAGGGTCGTAGCCCCCCTGCCTCGAGTGTGCACGCTCGTCCTCGGGATACGTGTCACCTATATGCGAATTAACTATAAAAACGTTAACTTTAAAGCACATAACCTTCCGTTCAAAATAACTTCTCATACATTGCTCAAAATGGACAAATGAATATACCAACGTGCTCTACACAACCTCAGGATCACAACCATATTTTTAAAATAATTTTTGGACCTCTCACGCGCCCCCATGCACCAAAATAGGCACGGACCTACGCGCCCCCACGCGCGGCCACGTGCCGTGCACACTGACGGTGTCAATTGACGCCGTCAGGAATATTCCGTTATACTTAACCGGATACCGTTACTGCCGTTAGGAATATTCCGTTAAAAATTAACGGAATATTCCTGTTTCTTCTCCGGCCTACCCTCGTCGGACTCCGGTCACCGGAAAACTGGGAAAACTTTAAACTCACTATTCTCCTTCGTTTTTCAACCAATTTTCATGATTCTTGAACCAAAATGAAGCTTAGACCTAGGAGAATCATGATAGACTACTCTTAAAGGCTAAAAACCACGCGATCATACTTGTCTTCAAACTCAAAAACCGGCCAACTTCGAACCAAGCTTTCCCGACGTCCAAATTTGTCCAACGAAGCACTCCAAGGCTCCTGGGAACCTCACAAACACAACTACAAGCTTCAAAATCCCAAAAACTAGCTAGGTTAAATTTGCATGAACAGTACTCAAATCGGAGCTTAAGAAATCGACGTGAAAACGACTGGTTTCTCACCTGGAAATGGTACAGCTGTACTCCCACGAGCTTCACGAGCTCGAATATGGCCTTAGTTTCTTCGATCTGTGATGATTTGGTTTAGTTGTGTATGTGTCCGTACGTTGCAGGAAGAAGAAAAAGAATAGAGGACTCGGGGGAGAGAGAGAGAGAGACAGGAAAAGTGACAGAGGAAGAGGGAGAGTGAGACAGTGTGTGTGCAGGTGTGGGTGTGGTCCAACACATGCCACAACACACAAAACAACCAATTACGTAAAAAAAAAAACCAACTAGGGGCAAAGTTGACAATTCACATGTACGTTTTAATATTTTCGGGACGGGATGTCACACTAAACCTTCCAACAATTGCCTCAGGGATTTCCAATGAAACATGACATGTTAAAAATCACTACTCCCACAGATTTAGCTATCCTTACACTTGACCTTATACTTAATCACAGTCACCACTCACTAGCTCGAATTTAATCAATTAAAACAACATTTTGAATGTAGTAACATGCCTTAGAGAATTTACTCAATTCCTGACCGGATATACTCTCTATTTTCACACAGATTTTCTGACTACACTCCCTACACTAGGTATATGTGAGAAGATTGATGTAAACACATGTAGACTAACACTCACATATGTTATAACAAATAAGGCACTTTCTGGAATTATTAACATGTATATGATCTCACGAACGGAATACCACTACTTAGACGCGAGAACCAAGGATACCATATGCTCGTACCAATTTTAAACTCCACATATTGAAACACATAACAATCAAGATAGAAGTCTAAGGGTTGTAATGGGGCTAAGGTATTGGATAACAAAGAAAGGTAAGGATAAACAAAAGTTCTTAAAGCGATGGTAAGCAAAGTAATGAAATAAACACTTAGAATTCACTTTTGAATGCAGAAATCAACTCTAAACATAAAGGGAAACTTCACACAACACTTAGGGCCAGATTCAAACTTTTGGACCCTTTGTTCAACAACCAATACTTGTGAGTTCATTCTCACTTACTTCTCAACTCTTTTTCTTTCTTTTTTCTCACGTTTTTTTTTTCTTTGGCACACAAAACGTACAAACTCATAGAATTCCAACAAAAAACCTTCCCCCACACTTGTTTTTCTACAAATTGTGGACCAAAAGGAATTCCCTCTAAGTCATGCTTGACTATCCTTTAAGAACAAGGGTATGGATAGTCCTATTCTAGACTAGGTAAGGATAATGTGGGTAACAAAGAAAATAGGCTAACTAAGGTTCAAAGGGTAAGGCTTTTTTGGCTCTGGTTTTAACTAAACAACTTCATCTTATTGTATGTTATGCAATCAATTTTATGCTTTGAATGAAACGGGCATGAGTTCTAATATTTGGATCTATAATGATGAAAACGCATTCTAAATAGCAACCAAGTAAAGAAATCATGAGATCATGCAACGACTTTAGAAAACAAGAACTTCACAGATTAATAACTCTCCAAATAAAGTTTAGGCTCAAGTCTCTCAGGGTTGTAGAGATAGTTTGAGTTCCTTCCTTCAAACATGTTACAAAAACTGATTTTTTCCTTTGTGATTACATGTGAATTCATTAATGACAACTACAACTAAGCATAAACCAAAGAGCATATCAAACTTCCACCCATGTTTGTAACTTTCTTTAACAGTCATGCAATTAAAAACCAAATCCTCATCATTGTGTTGGAAGGTATCCTAAGACACAACACACAAAAACAAAAACGACTCTAAAAACAACTCTTTTTGGGTTTTTTCCAAAGCTTTTTCGAATTTTTTTTTTTTTTCAAATTTTCGTATGTTCCTTTCTAAACACATTAAAATTCCCCAAAACACACTAAAAACACTTAAAAACAGTAAGTAACAACTTTAGAAGTGATAGGTGATAAAATCCCATGAAAATCAATGAAAAATCATTTGTTTACCCCCCCCCCCCCCACACTTAAACCAAACATTGTCCTCAATGTTTCTAACATAGACTCACACGCAAACAATCAAACAACACAACTAACAAACATGACAATTATGGCAAAGGAAAAGCAATAAAGAGTAGGGTATAAGAGAGCAAATCTAGTTGTAGGAGCCGGAGATTCCCAGGTCTTCTTTATTTAAACGAATGGGTTGCCTCCCAAGAAGCGCTTGCTTTAACATCTTCTAGCTGGACGATACCTCATTTTAAGTTTCATTGTAGCCCAAGGCATGGAGGGGGTGTTTCCTCCACGACATGCTTCTCAAAATATTCATGCACTGGATCTATGAATGGAATGAGATAGTGATTCTTCCTGATTGTGATGTTTTGCTTCCTTAAGTGAACGTGAACTCTCCCACCACTTTGAATTCGATTAGGTACCTGCACCAAAGAAGGTAACAACCTATTAATTGAAATGGGAATTGGAATTGGAATAGGTGGCTTACCAATATATTGCGATGTCGGTTCAAAAGCAGCAGCTTTATGAACAAATTCACTATGGGTGCTCTTGGTCAGATTGGGTTTCTTGATGGTAGGGGTGTGTCCCTTGTGCTTTATTCTAATTCCCTCTTCGTTGGTGGTCCGAAATGCATCATTCTTAATTGGTGTTGAACGTTCCTGCCCTATATTTTTAATTACATCAATGGAAAAACAAGAACGAACATCATTAGGATTCTCAATAGATTCATAAACTTTCAAGTTAATTGTATCGCCACTAAACTTTATAGTTAAGGCTCCCTTAGCCACGTCAATCTTGGTGTGGGTTGCCTTTATGAAAGGTCGTCCAAGTAAGATTGGTGATGGTGGAGAGTGGGTTGAGTCCTCCATGTCAAGCACATAGAAATCTGCAGGAAAAATCAAGTGGTCTACCTGCATCAAAACATCTTCCAAAACTCCTTTCGGGTATGCATTAGATTGATCGGCTAATTGAATAATAACACCATCATTTTTAAGCTCTCCTAGATTCATAGATACATAAATAGAATATGGCATGACATTAATTGATGCACCTAAATCTAGCATAGCATGTTCAAACCTTGTATTACCAATTACGCAAGGGATAGTGAAACTACCTGGATCTTTGCATATAGGTGGCAGCTTTCTTTGCAACATAGCAGAGACATTCTCACTTACATGTACCACCTCTTTCTACCGAATCTGTTTCCTTGTTGTACAAAGCATCTTCAAAAACTTAGCGTACTTTGGGATTTGCTTTATAGCCTCAAAGAGCAGGATATTGACGTGTACCTTCCTAAATGTCCCCAGAATGTCTTTTTCATCTTCTTCGTTCTTAGATTGCATAAATCTACGAGGGAAAGGCACATTGGGTGGAATAACGTTAGAAACAATTGAATTTGAACCTACCTTAGTTGAATTGGACGGCATAGGGTGCTTAGGGGGTTGCGGCAAGGGTTGCTCCACCCTTGCCGTGGCCTTATCTTGTTCCTCTTCTTTGTGCAGCAGTTTTTCATCCTCCTTTTGGCTTGATTTGGAAAGTTATGGGTCGGTTCCAACTTCATTGCCACTTCTCAAAGTGATAGCATTAGCGGTTTCAAATCCTCCCCTTTGATTCACAATGGTTGAACTAGGTGGTTTGCCTTGCTCTTTGAATTGGCCCATGAATTCCGCCATTTGTTTCTCCAATTCATCCATTTTTTTGGCTTGATTTTGCATTCCCTACGTCAAAGTGGTGAGTAATTGAATAACTTTATCATTATCTAAAGACATACCTGAATTTGGTTGGCCCGAATGTGATTGGGGTTGTGTTGGTGCATATGGCCTTGGAAACATCCTAGGGGTGGTGGTCGAAAATCCTCCTTATTGTTGAGTTTGTTGAGGCTCTCTCCACTTCATGTTTAGGTGATCTCTCCTTCCCGGATTGTAAGTGTTGGCGTATGAATCATATTTGGGCTGATTTTGGCCTTAATACCCAATGGCGTTGGCACTTTCCCATCCCTCATTCTCTATCAATTGAGGGCATTGTTCAAAGAGGTGTCCTTGTATAGAGCACATGCCACAAGTATTTGTTCCTTGCACTTTTGATCCTTCAATAAACTGTGACAAAAGAACAATGAGATTAGCCATTTTGGATTGAAGTACAGAAATTGTACTTACCTCATTCACTTGGGTTTGCCATGGATGGTCTTTTTGTCCAACTCCCTCGTATTGTTGTGCATTCAAGGCTCGATTGGCTATTAGGATATTGGCAGCAAATGGGGTTTTGTTAACCAAAGCACCTCATGCCGAGGCATTTAGCATTTGTTTTTCAAGTGGAAGGAGTCCTTCATAGAAATATTGAATTAGAAGCTCTTCCTTCATTTGATGCTGTGGACAAGATGCAACTAAAGTCTTGAACCACTCATAATAAGCTGGAAAGGATTATCCTTGGCTTTGTTGAAGTCCACTGATCCTTTTCCTCAAAAGAATGACTCTTGAAGTTGGGAAAATATTCTCTAAGAACGCTCTCTTCATGCTTTCCCAAGAAGTGACAGTTTCAAGTGCTAGTTCATAGAGCCAATCTTTAGCCTTTTCCACAAGAGAGAATGGAAAGGCTTTCATCCTCAAAATATTGCCATCCACATTAATGGGTGTTATACTCGAGCATACTACTTCAAGTTCCTTCAAATGCTTGTTCGGATCTTCCATGGACAGCCCATGGTATTTGGGAATGTGATGCAGCAAGCTAGGATTCAATTCAAACTCATCGGTCTTGTCTGGAGCTGCCCTAGGGTATTGAATGCAAATAGGCATGGCATTGTCCAACCCTGAGGCTGAAAGTTCCTTGATTGTTCGATTGTCCACCGCCATGTCTTGTTTTTCCTCCTCTTCTTCTTCAATTTCGGATTCAGAGCTAGAACAAGGTGGATTTGGTTCTGGTTGCTTCCTCTTCCTTCTCAAAGTTCATTCAAAATCGTCGTCAAACTCCAATATATGTGCACAAACAAGTTGAGAACATCAAGTCATACACTAGTACCTAAAACAAGGAAAACCAAACAAATAAAAGCAAAACAGAAACAAACGGGAGATTAGCAATTTTGTTAATCCCCGGCAACGGCGTCAAAATTTGATGTGAGATAAACTAACACACAAACTAAACCCTATAATTGTAGTATGTGTAAGTAGGGATCGTTCTAGGCCGGGGATTAGGAGGATGCTAATCTACTTAAAACTGACTCAAAAACACAAAACTAGGCTTAAAAACAGTTAACTAGACTCAAAGAACTCGAAACAAGCTAAATAGACTCAAAACACATAAACTAAGTTAAATTGACTCAAAGCAGGTACTAGAAAGTGATTTGGATGAAAATTAAACTAAAAAGACTCAAAATACTACATGGGGACTGATTCTAACTAATTTGACACAACAAAGTAAATGGGATTGGGTTTTTGACGAATTTAAAGAAAAGACAAGTAGATTAAAGACTCTAACTGCGCCAAAATTTGATGTGATAAAAGATAGCACACAAATTAAACCCTATAATTGTAGTATGTGTAAGTAGGGATCGTTCTAGGCCGGAGATTAGAAGGGATGCTAATCTACACAATTTAAACTCTAAAACACTAAACTAGATTCAAAAACAAAAAACTAGACTCTAACAACTCAAAGCAATCTAAATAGACTCAAAACTAAGTTAAATTGACTCAAAACAGGTACTAGAAAGTGATTTGGATGAAAATGAAACTAAAAAGACTCAAAATACTAAATGGGGACAGATTCTGATGAATTTAAACTAAACTGACACAAATAAGAACTAAGGGGGTATTTGGACAAATTTTAAAACCTAAACAAACGAATTGCAGAAATAAACTAAAGGGTACGAAATTAGGGTGAATGAATGGGTGAATGGCTAGCTAGAGAGTTCATCTCTACACATGACACATGTTCATACAAATCGATTTCCAGTTATTATTCCTATAAACCATGAATGACAACGCCCCAGATTAACCGTGAATAGCACTCATTAACCCTCAGATTTTCCTTAAGTCATTGAATTGGATGGACAACGCATCGGCAATCAAATTATTCTTCAATAGTTCCCTACATGAACAACATAATAGAGATACAATCAAAGATCATTAAGCTTTGTGAAATCATAAGCATTGACAAGGCATTTGTAACTATGAATAGCATGATACTCTTGCCATGGATTTACTTAACACGATTGTGACTAGCAACCTCCACTACTTGTAAATATAAGTTCATAACTATTAGGTGAAATTCCCTTATATTTTAGCATCAAATTCATGCATGCAAACTAAGTATGCATCCTTAATCAACATATAAGAATAAGTTATCAATCAAACAAATTAGTAAATCGCACGAAACAATACCTGGAGGGAATCAATTCATATCACATATATGTTCATGGCTTTGAATCCACCTCTAGCTAAAACGAGTTTAGTTCCTCATGTTTGCACTTAAACAAAGATAAATTAAATTAAACATTGAAAGCAAAAGATAGAATACACCTAAGAACGTTCCAGCACTCCAAGCTTGAATGTGATGGCACGGTTAAGGCTCTTCCCTCCTTTCTCCTTGCAAAGTTGCAGCACAATGAGAGATTTTTGTGTATGATGGATGTGTGATGTGAATTGTGGTGAGAGATGGGTCATGAATGAAAGATGCGGCACTAGGTATTTATAGGGAGAAGAGAAGGCACGGCAAGGCTAAAAAGGAGGGGAATTAGGACTCCAAATCAACAAAGAACAAGGACACTCTCAATCAGATTCCAGGGAGGACAAGGAATGGTTCTTGCAGTAGATTCTAGAGTTTCTAGAAGGGTTGTTGCGGCACCTTCTTAGGAATATGGATAGGACTTCTAAAAACCTGATATTTAGGTGTTCTAATGTCATTTAGATGTCCTCTTTGCAGTTGGAATTAAAGTAAAATAGGATTAGGATAGGATGAGATAAGATAAGGTTGGATAAGGTTTGGATAAGATAAGGTAATTTGGATAATGTTTCCATCTTTATAGCTAATTCCTTATCTTCCAAGTCTTGAATTAATTCTTCTAGATGTTAATCACATTCCTAGCCTCTCTTGATCTTCAATTTCATCCATCCACCTTGCTCCATGCATGTGCTATCCATTCCAAGCCCAAAACTGCTCTAAAATGCTCCAAATTGCACTTTTTTGCCAACTTTGTCATTTGAACCTGAAAACACACGAAAATAGTCTAAAACACTCTAACAAGTAGAAATTAGCTATGTAAATGCAAGAAAACAAGCTAACTAAGTCGCATAAATATGCTCCTGTCAATCCACGAAACACTCTATGTGAAAATGAAGTGAGAGTAATTGTGCAACTTCAAAGTAGTGCCAATCAAATGCTCGATGTGTTTAATGATGCAACAAAAGTGACAATATCACATGCACCAGCTAGAAATGCACCTGCAAGAATTGATGTCCATGTTGGACATAATAAGCTGGAAACAAATGATTCATCTGTTGCATGCTTGAAGCATGGTAAATCCCCAGGTTCAAAAAATTCAGCTCCTCGAAAGAGAAAGAAGAACGCACATTTGAATCTAAATGAAATCATTCATGAAAAGGAAATGAATGAGTAGTATACAATTCATGATTCTATGCTTCCAGAAAAGAAAGTGTCTTTGATGAGAGCATGTCTCTAAAGAGACAAAAGTACACGAAAGCAAATAAATATCCATAAATTATGCATGTACTAATGAATTGTGGGATCGAAATGAAATGATCGTCGACGATATATTCTCACTTGTAATAGCCATTGAGATCATATAAAGTGATGATATTGAGCCCCGCTCTGTTGATGAATGCAAACTGAGACAAAATTGGCCTGAGTGGAAAGATACAATCTAGATAGAATTAAATTCCTTAGAAAAACGAAGTGTTTTTAAACCAGTATTCCAAATCCCACCTCGCATGAACTCTATAGGTTATAAATGGGTGTTCACAATAAATCGCAATGAGAGAAATGAGATTGTAAGATATAAAGCACGACTCGTCACGCAAGGTTTTTCACAAAGGCCTGGAATTGATCATGACGAGACATAATTTCCTATAATGGATGCAATCCTGTTCCGTTACTTAATAAGGTTAGTATTTTAGAAAAACTTGATCTGTAACTTATAGATGTCATCACCGTATATCTATATGGAGAATTAGATATTGACATCTATATGAAAGTCCCAGAAGGATTTAAGTTGCCTGAAATGACTAACAAACCAAAAGGTCGATCATTATATGAGCTGAAATATTTTGGACGAATGTAGTAAAACCATTTCAGTGAGTATTTAATCAAGGAAAGATATACCAACAATGTCATTTGTCCTTGTGTGGTTATTAAGAAATCAAACTCTAGATTTGCTATAATGGCAATTTATGTCGATAACATGAACTTAGTTAGAACTCCTGAAGTGCTCAACAAAACTACTAAATATTTGAAAAAAAATTTGAAATGAAAGACCTTGGGAAAACAAAATATGGTCTTGATCTGCAGGGAACATTGTGTTAATCGAATTTTGGTTCATCAATCAGCTTACATGGAAAAGGTCCTAAAGTGATTTGGTATGGATAAGGCTTATCCACATAGCACGCCAATGGTCATTCGATCTCTTGACATTAAGAAAGATCCATTTCACCTAAAGAAAATGATGGAAAGGTCCTTGGTCCAGAAGTACCATACCTTAGTGCAATAGGTGTTTTATTGTATTTAGGACAATGTATTAGACTAGATATAACTTTCTAAGTCAACTTGTTAGCAAGATATAGTTCTACTCCAACAATACGACATTGGAAGTGAATCAAAGATGTTTTATGATACCTTTGTGAGACAACAAACACGGGCCACCTCTACTCTGAGAAACCCACAAATGACCATAATCTTGTTGGATATGCATATGCTAGTTTTCTCTCCAATCCACATATAGCCCGCTCACAAACTGGATGAATGTTCACTTATGGAAATACAACAATCTCATTGTGCTTAATGAAGCAAACATTAGTTGCTACATCTTCCAATCACTTGAAAATACTTGCTCTCCATGAAGTCAGTCGTGAATGCTTTTGGTTAAGATCAGTGATCCATTACATCCGGAATTCATGTGGGCTACCTTCAGAGACGGACACTTCAACTATCATTCATGAAGATAATGCAACATGTATTGCTCCAATAAAGGAAGGATTCATCAGAGGTGATAAGACTAAACACACATTTCCAAAGTTTTTCAGTACACATGAGCTTCATAATGCTAAAGTTATTGAAGTCAGACAAAATCGTTCCAACGACAATTTGGCAGATTTATTCACCAAATCTTTATCAAAGTGTACATTTATTAGCTACTACATGGTATCAGATTATATTGACTTGTTAATTAGTCAAATCAAAGAATGCGGAGTTAAGAGGAGATACACATCAGGGGAAGCATCTATGATACATAATGTTGTACTCTTTTTCCTTCGACTATGATTTTTCCCACTAGGTTTTTCCAATCAAGGTTGTAACGAGGAAACATAAGCATACTAAACGCTACATCAATAATCCAAGCAAAATTGTACTCTTTTTCCTTTGCTATGGTTTTTTCCATTAGGTTTTTCCTAGCAAGGTTTTAATGAGGCAATTGATGTTGATATGTGGGCATCTAAGGGGAGTGTTGCGAAATATTGAGTAAATGCCACACATATGATTGTATGAGGAATGCCACACATATGATTGCATGAGGAAGCAAACCAAAATTGATTTGGGGACAACCATTGAAATTTTCAAATGAAAAGGTCATAGAGAGGTGTAAATTTTTCTTCATGCATGTAAGGTGTTGTCAGATCAAAACCTCTATGTATATAGTGGTATGTTTGTATCTTCATTAAAATACACAAGATCAATAGTGAAAGTAATAATATCAATCTTCCTCCCCTTCCTTTACATGCACCCTTTTGTGTGATACAATTACGAAAATAAATAGTGTGATACTTTGCAACCCTTCTACTTTGATTTCTAGTAAAGGTTATCTCTCTCTCTCACTTTTTTCTATTTATAACAAGATCAACTTTATACAATTGGTCATGTATCGTGGAAGAAATTTTCTGGTAACTAAAGACATTATGCGAAATGAGTGATGCGACTAAAACTGTATTATTAGTCTCTTTTGTTTGGAGAAAACGGAGGTAGCAATGGCAAATCCAGAAAATTACAATAGTACTAAGGAGACTAAATGTGTAGAAATTTTGTAAACTAAATGACATGAAAGTTAATGATTTGATTAATGTTTCGATTATTACTTAGGTGTTGATTAAAATGCTTATTTCTTATTGGTGACACATCATTTTGTTTGCAAAGTTAGTCTACCTAGCATTAGCTAGAAAATTAACGTAAACAATTAAACAAATTATCAACTAAAAATAATTTAAGAAGTAATAAAACAAGGCTTAACAAAATAAATCACAATTTTAACATATATAATTATCGTTTGGGAATTATAGAAATATAGTTCATAAGTCATGACCACAACCCATTAGACCATGTGCAACAATGTAGGTCAAAACCGAAATTTTTAGGTCTAACACAGAAATAACTTTTCTCCTCCAGTGAGTTTAGCTTAAAATTTTAGGCTGAGATTATTAAAGATTGATTTTAGCCTATTCTTTTTCTTTTCAGTAACTTTTTTTAAAAATAAATTTATTGAAAAACAATTTAACCTATATATATTTATATTCCGATAAGAATGAAAGATCATAAAACATGGAAAACCCTTTCTACACATATGAAATACATGAAACATGAAAGTCATGGAACACGTATGAATAACCTTTCTAACAATAGGAAACACTTGAAACACATCCACCACCACCACCATCTTCCTCTATGTAAGAAGTGGTTGAAAATCAAATCTACACACAACATATTCTTCAATCATTCATCTTTCATATTGTTTTTTGTCCCCTCAAAATCAACCATCTCTCATCAATGGGTGATAGAAGAAGGTGAAGCATGGAAATGCAAATGTTATCACATGCAAATATCTAGATGCTATCAAGCATATAGGCTCTTCAGTCATTCCTACAACATTGCATTACTCCTTCATGTTACATAATGTTTTACATGTGTGTATGATCACTGTGAATCTATTGTTAGTTAAGAAACTATGTAAGGATAATACTTACTAGTTTATACGTGATGATGTTATATTCTTTATTCAGGACAAGGAGGCGGGTGATTTTATACAAAGGAAAGAGTGGTGATGGGGAATTGTTCAAGATACCAGTCAATACATTTTCAAATTATTTTGCTACAAAGTTAAGTAATTGTGCTGCATTTCTTGTAAAGAAGGTTCAAGCTTTAGTTTGGCATCAAAGACTTGGCAATCCATCGTAGGAAGTATTGACTACAATGATGAAAGCTTTTGATATACCAGTTGGTACAGATTCTAGTTCTTGTCTTTTTATGTGTTCATTAGTTCCAAGAGTTAATCATTTCAAAATATTTGGAACAGCTACGTATCCATTTCTCATACCCTTTAATGCAAATAAATTGCAGTTTAGATCAACTCAATGTATATTTCTTGGGTATACAGTTGGATATAAAGTGGCAGTGTGCTATAATTTGTAGAATGAAAAGCTAATCTTGTCTAGGCATAATGAAATAGTGTTTACATGTAAAAAGTTACTTGTTCAAGCAATGAAGGATGTTATTGGTCCCACAAAGTGCTAGATAAACTACAATAATGGTTCAGCTACAATTCCAAGTGTAAACAATATATCTATATTAGATTATGTGACTTCTCAAGAAACTCAAGCAATGTCAATATCATATAATGAGCTATAGTCAAATTCATACACTTTAGGTTCTTCAGGAATGCAAGATTTGTCGGCCAAACTGAAATATGTTGTCAGGAAAAAATGAGGAATATTTTTGCATATTCAATTCATCCAATAATTTTTTTCACTGTGAAATTAATTTTAACTATCCAACTATCAATGTAGTTGGTATATACTCCAAGATGGCATATACTAAAAAAACACCCAAATGCAAGTTTCTGGGATTAGGTAATGGGACTAAATCATTCGACAGTTAGAAAACGTATCATCAGGATTTAACGGTCATTTTAGCTTCTTTTTTTTATGATTTTTTGGAACTACACTCCTTGATCGTAGAAGAATACAGTGAATGAACTGATCATCAATTTAAAGTATTTACATTAGTAGTTACCACAAAATCTTACGTTCTACTTAATAGAAGTATAAAATAAACTCTTAAGTCTTTGTTAAATCTATTGTTTGACAGGATACGCAGTCTATGAAACTAATTTCAATGATCCAACCGTCACACTTTTTTAATGTAGTACGAGATCACATATACCAACAATCACCTAAAACAAATTTCCATGGATTATATAATGGGACAAAATTCTTGGACGGTTAGAAACGTATAATCATGGTTTAAAGGTTATTTTAGCTCCGAATGAACTGACATCAATTTAAAATATTTCCACTAGTGGTTACCACAAATCTTACGTTCTACTTAGTAGAATTATAGAATAAACTCTAAGTGTTTGTTGAATTTTTTATTTAGACGGGATACGTAGAGCAAACTTTCAAATTTCCCCCATTCTTCTCGACATATCATATTTTCCCCTATATTAAAGTATTTGTCCGACGAATTATCATAAAATTTGTCAGGCAAAGCTATTTTCCCACCATTTATTTTCGCCCAAAATTAAATGGGCGGACATTTCTATGCAACTTTTGCTCAACAAAAAAATTTATGTCAAAATACACATGTGACAATCTTAAAACTTTTGCAACTTTGATGATATTTTATATCAGGCTGTGAGCCTTCTTTCTATTTCCTTACGTCTTCCCTGATATATCTATGTGTTCTCTCTTTGCCCTCTATGTGCTCTCTCTCTTTGCCCCATAGGTATGTTTGCTTATCTCTTTGATTTATATTAGTTGTATGTGCAAAATCTTGGGTTTTGATGTATTGGTAGGAAAATTGTGAAATTTGTCAAATAGGAAGATTATGAAATTTGTGAATATTGTGAATTTTGTAGGAAATAAAATTTGTAATTTTGTGGGAGGAAACATTTGTAATTTGTAGGAAATATTTGAAATTTGAAGGAAATACTAGAAATTTGTAGGATATCTGTACTTTGTAGGCAATAGTAGAAATGTTTTGTAATTTTGTGCGTATTTTTTGAAATAATGTCATTCAATAAAATATTTAGAAATTACTTAAATTTTTGTAAATTAGTATTTCTTTATTGTGATTTTTTCTACAAATGTCATTGTGGTTGATTACCAATAGCCGCCACTTTACCTCTTGTTAGAGGGTTCAGATATTCCACTGGCAGGGACTAGCGATACCTAGGGCTGCAATCGAGTTGCCGGTCGGGTCTACCCTATCAGCTTCATCGATCTAGGAGCCTTGATCTACCTACCGTATTCACAATTTCTTGGCTCTATGTGACACACCCTAACTCGGAATGCCCACTTAGACTGGCAATCGAGTTGTGTTGGTCGACACCCAGAATGTGACGAAGCCATAAAGTATAGTGATGTGGAGATCTGTGAATAAATTTAAACATAAAAATAACTAAATACAAGGATACGCATATGAGCGGGATTGAACCCATTTCATACATGATGTTAGAGCATAAGTAAAGTACAGTAAAAGTAAATATGAATTATACCATCGAAAGCAGTCACCTATATCAACGTTTGCCAAAAATTCTCATGGTCATAGAACTTTACCACTAAATCCTTGAGGAGTGAAAAACAAGGGTGAGTGTGCTTGAAAATGAAGGTTTGTAAAACCTTTTTGAAAACATATAAATCCTCGCCGTATAATAAGTATAGTTTCCAAATATAACATACTACGTATAGTATAAAAACACTTACTGTAAACAACAATTTCTCGAGAATGTAATAATTCACATTCACATACAAAACATATAATATCCGGTGCTCATCAATATATCCTGATACACGAGCTCATGCAGAGATACTCTGACATGAACAGGATTGAGTGTAATAATGATTTACATACAATCACGTGAAGATTGGTGTTATTGTCATCACATACGAGTCCTAATTGCCTATAGAAATCCAGGACAGATTGACACCTACAATGGATTCAAGGTGAGCGTATTGATACAAAGTGAATATACACGTGAGGACTAGCCCTGACCCTCGAATGATTACAAACACCAGTGTATGCATGTATGATGAATAGTAACATAAATATGATCATGCAACAGTAATTCGATAATTCTAGTTAATATAATACTTTTCATGGTCGTAAATATAATTAAGGCATCCCATAATATTACACATACATGTGCATCTCGTAGGATTTATGATGATTTCCTAATCCCATCATTATGACATTCCTTATAAACGTTAATTTAGTTTATGGCATCACATAGAAAATTCAATATTGAATATATATCAAAACTAAAAAAATATACTATTTCAAAGCAAGACCCACTCACATTGCATTTTAGGGTCGTAGTCATTCGAACAAGGAAAGACGAAGTCTCCAATAATAATCGCACATAAGCATAATATGAAGACGCATACGTAAAACTCAATTAAAATGTTTGAATTTAGAAAAACGAAGCTTGAAAATGGAACTAGCGTGTCGAAATCCCTTAGGACGGCTCGAGAGAATTTGAAAAAAGTCAACGCTAGTCAACTAATGGTCAACAATTGACTTTAAAGGAATATTTTCGTCCTTAGACGAAATATTCTATTAAAAGTTAACGGAATGTTCCTGAGAATATTCCAGCAAGATTCTGCAATGGGTCCAGGTCGGATCTGGGTTGCATACAGGTCAGATTTGGGTTGTCAAATCCAGTTTTGGTTCATGGGTCGGGTCGACCCAGTTTGTCGTCGGTTGCCGGAATTTGGGCTTGTTTTCTAGAGCTCTGTTCAAGCTCATTTCTCAACCAAATTTAAAGATTCAAAAGCTAAAATAAAATCGAGGAGGTAAGGAATCAAAATATACCGAAGTGGAATCGAGTTATGGCCCAAGTTGGCTGGAAAATGCCTGTATACTCAAAGGTCATTCGCCAATAAACTAGGGTCTCCCTGAGTTATTTCTGCTATCAAACATCACCAAACTTCTGAAAACTACCCTAATCGTACGCCAAAACATGATCTAAGAAGCTTTAGATGGTTTTCGAGGCTCACCTTCGTCGAAAACGGAGAGAACTCGCCGAGGAAGTTTTGTACACCATTCGTACCACTATGCAGAGAGAGATAAGGAGAAAGAGAAAGAACTGTCTAGGTATGGGGGTTTTTACGACGGAGGTTAGTTCTCCCCAGAGTGTAAGCTGGTGTAGATGGTTTGGAAGTGCACGAGGAGGAGGAGGGAGAGTTCTAGAGAAAGAGAGATATAGATAGAGTTTGCTAGAGTTCGAGAGTGTAGGGGAAGAAGGGACACAAGGCAAGAGATAAGAAGTGGATTGTGGGCCCCATAGGCCATAAAAATCCCACCAGAAAAATAATATCAAAATAAAATATCAAAAACCAAATACTAGAATAGTGAATTTACTAAATTGCCCTTCGTCTTTGTAATTTCGTAAAATTTCCGTCGTAGCTCCAAATTCAATTCCACTTGCGCCCACTCGTTTGCGACGACGAATACTACAAGAATATTTTAAAATAGTGGTTCATACATGTCACAATGCAACGGTTAACGAAAGTTAATTATCACCTTTAGGGGTATTTTGGTTATTTTACACTTTTAGTATTAAAATTAAATCAAGCATGGGTCCAAACACTATGTCATCCCTAATTTGACGCCACGGAGGCGATGCCGATTCAGCGACAATGTCATCTAAGGGAAATGAAGAACTCTCAGCCGATGGTGGGAAGAACGTAAAAACGCGAGGAATCTGTAGAGGCTTGTCCTCAAATCGAATCACCGCATAATGCAAGCCAAGGTCATGATCGTTTATGACCCACGACATCAGCAGGCGAACCTCAAATTCAACAGCATGTTAACTCACGACATGGGAGCCATCATTCGCATTAAGTGCCCTATGCTTCCCCTACATGGAGGAAGCTCGCCTTTGAGGTGTAGAAAGCGATGAGGCGATGAAGAAAGAGATATGGGTAAGTGTGTTTTTTTATTTTATTTATTATTTATATTACTTAATCATATTTAGTGTATTCTTAAAATAATACTTATTTATTTTGCATATTGATATTTCAGGTTAACTTCGAGAACAACATGGAACTGCGGGGTATGTTCTAGTACATAAATTGGGTGTGGTTTGACCAGTATAAGGAGTTGAAGTACGAGCTCCTCCTATACTACCGGACTTGTGCATTTCTTGCCGAAGCTCCAACTGATCTACCCCTAGAGTTTGGGGAAATGAAAGATGAGTGGCACTAGTTCTGCAACCATTTTAGGGCTCGCAATTTTTTGGTAAGTTGTTTTAAATTTCATTTCTATTTTCAATTTTTTTATTCTCAACGGAAATTGAAGGCAAATAAGGGTAACCGGGAAGCGAAGTAGTACCTCCATCACTTTGGTTCTTGGCCCCTCAATTTTTAGGTCAAGGAATGGTGAGAGAAAGGTTCACTTTTCACAAAAGTCGACACTTGGGTGATATGCATGTCAATTATGGAAACCAGGTGGCTGATGACATTCAGTAAGTATTCCATTTATATTTTAATTTCAAATTTCATTACACTTCAATTTGTTTTTTCAAATTATGATCGATAAGTTTAATTGATTTCCTTTTTTGTAGGCTTCTATGTCGCACAAGAACAACGAGTCCCTCACCAACCTCTTCAAGCAGCAATAGGACACGCCAATGGTGCAGCTAATACCAGATCTAGATGTGTCTCTACAGTTGCTAATGGACAAGGTTGGGGGACGGAAAGGCCGAGAACTTTGGGGCCCTAGGAGCGGGTCGAGATCTCTGCTGATCTTCATCTAGCCCACAGCCTCCAAGTGGGACGTCTTCCAAACTACAGCAAGTAGAGAGGGAGTTAGAGGCTATGCACCAGTGAGGAGAAGAAGCGCGTTAGTGAGAACAAGCTCAGCAAAAGGTTGCACACCAGCGGGAGGTGGTTTATGTGGTACATTGCTTGATGGCGCAGGGAATGGGAGCCTCTGGCATTCACCTCCCTGATCTTCCAAGCGACCTTCAATGCCTAGGCGATGAAAGCCTTATTTTGCCCGATGAAACCCTTCCGTCTGGAAATGGTGTTTTTTTATATTGAAAGCTCAAGATTAATTAGGGTTATCCTATGGCTTTTCCCTAAACTAAACCAATGCATCATTCATTACACAATTGTTGGAAAAAAGAATGAACGATTTACGGAATAATAAGGCCCTTCTTGTCACTTGAATAACTAGTTCATTGTGATGGCTTGTTCTGAGCCATGCTTAGGTTTAAGCTCTCCTAATTCACGGTCAATCCTTTCAAAATCATTCCTAGGTACGAAATATACTATTCTCAAAATCTAGTTCTACCCACATTTGGTGCAATTTTTTTTCAATCTTCCAGTTTGTTCAGGTCATCAGATTGTTTCATAAGGACTCTTGTTCTGGTCCTTTGTATATATATCCTCCGCTCTTTATTTAGTTCACAATTGTGAATTACTAGTAACGACTAACAAGCTCTGAGTCTGGCAATGTCGCAAATGTATCATGTTGATGATAATTAAGAAAAATACTTTTTGCACTCATATAATTAGCTTGCTCATAGGAAATACCAATATTGATTTTCATATCAATATGAAGAAAACAAATAAGAAACAGAGCCACGCACAGCAATTAAAAAAAATAAAAAATAAAAAAAAATGACAACAGTACTATTAGACAATCCAGCAAACCAAGCCTTGAAAACACACAATACACCCACAGCTAGCAATGTACTTCTTAGCCGCAAGGTTCAGTTCAAACACCACAGTAGGCTTTTATAGCACTGTTTGAAATATAACCATCTTGAGAGCGAAAGAAACGTAGTAGTCCAGGATGATCAAATGACTTGTAGCGTAATGGGCGTTCTTCATTACCAAGCTCTTCAGGTACATGTATCTCGCCATCGCTAAATGCAAATTGTGCCAATGAGTACCTTGTTTCATTCCCACTCATAATAACTCGATGATTAGGAGATAATATCCTGTCATTGCTCCATGCCTAATCAACATACCAAACCATAAATATAAATTTATATATCTTCTACGAATTAAGAGTTAAGGATAATCTTAATAACATATAAACAATAATACATTAAAATATCTTAATTCCAGAAATTAAGCATCCGTTAAGATTACGGTGCTTGACATTTGATGTGTTTTTTCGTCAGTATACTTAGTGACCTACCATTAGGGCATCACCCGCCATGACTATGAAGGATGAAGGTGGAAACTCAACTTTAATCCATTCGTGGTTCCTTGTTTCAACCTCGAGAGCATGGACTTGATTATTCTGATAAAGTACGGTTGTGAAGCTCTTGTCAGTATGAGCGACGAAGCCAAGATTGTGACATTTTCTTTGGGTGATCTATTTTGCAAGATTCGAAGAAGGTAAGAGATCGATCCAACATATGAGTCATAATACTTCTCCACACCATAGCTCTGAAATATCATTCTAGCAACCATTTGATCCAACTCCTCCGCCACTTTTGCAAACGCATATGCTGCTTCACTTAATTATAACGCCAAAAAAAAGTTAGGATGGTAAACGATTTCATGATTTATTGAAAAGAAAAAAAAAAATCATTGAATTGATAAGATTGGATAAGTCTTACACCATCGATTCAAAATTTGAAATTCTTGTACAATCACCTCTGTTGGAAAATGATTTCCACACAACTATGGGTGTGTAAGGAAGTGTCTGGAAATTCATTTTCCCACAATTTATATTGTAGAAAGATAAGAAAGGTGATCTCAGAAAAGCAAAAATAAAAAAATTAATTACCAGAATTTATCATTTCCAGCAGGCCACATGAGCTTTGTGAATTTTTGAGTCTCCTCAAAATTGGTTGCATTGTCGATGCCCAAGCTTTCATGGAGAGGGAGTTTGGGAATTTGTCCCACATAGCCATTTAATGGTTTTTCATATTTGTTTGTCATTTTGGTCTCGGTAGGGAGATCAAATAGTTCTTCAAGGGAACGCAGTAAAGCATTGCGAAATTCATCGGAGATTTTGTCATACAACACTACAAAACATCCGAACTCTTCAAGTGCTTGTTGAACATCATTGCATGCCAAGAGCCATGAGTTGGTCCCTGGCTTCAGAGCTTCCTTGGAGAAATCTAGGACAGGAAGCTTTTGCTCAACTTCAGAACCCATATCTTGCTTTAGGGTTTTTGGGCTACCAATATTTTTATGAGAGTATTAATGGTTGAGAAGGCCAGTTTTTTATGTTGTTCTTATTTCTTGATCATAGTAATTTATTGGTGCAACTGTGACAACAAGACAAATGATCAGGTGATGCAAAGACAGAAACAGATGGCAGTGGTTGCTTATACCTTCTCCTCTTGGCATTATCTAGCTGATTAAGGTGGACGTCAGTATTGCACAACTATATATATGTGTATCTTTGTGTGCATGCGCACGCGACACATCTAATCACTATAATTAGAGATAATTACATAAACACTTTACCATCGTTTCTGTTCCATCATCGTCAATAAAATGTCAACATCAGTTTAAAACAATTTAAGAATTGACAAGGAATAGCAAATCTAAAACAATTTTAGATCTGTACTTTTGTGTGGAGCTACCTGACGTAGGATTTGCAAGGGGAATGAATTGTGGGACTTAAAGGGAAGTAATGCAATTGTGCTGTCTAATGTAGCATTTGGAACGACAATGGATTAGGGGATTTAAAGGCAGTCATACCTGCAGCTGTGCTGCCATGTGAATGATATTAGGCAGATAAGTTCAGTTAGGTATGCTTACTTACATTTTAGGGAGTGACTCAGGTTAGTTAATGGGATAATGATACCTACGCTGTTTAGGTATAGGAATAGGATTAGTATATATATTAGGGGAATTCAATTAAGGATTCACTGTATATATAATGGTTGGGTTAGGGGTAGTTGAACAGTTCCTTCTCAATCATATACCAAAAACAAAGCAACAAGATTAATTTCACTATTTTTCTCCTTAACTGGCATCTTATTGCCAGCTCTTAATTTGAACTTTTGGCAAATTTTCTTTCTTAACTATTATATATAAAGTTTCAAATTCCTGAAAAGCCCTACCATCATGACAATATGTTTGGATGAAGAAATTTAATATTACTAAAGAATTATAAAATGACCAAAATTGAAATGACGGGATTTTATTTTTTAGAATTTATTATTTGTAAACTCTCAATCATAAAAATTGAGAAATGACACCTCCTTACATTGAATTTAAACTTGGAAATTAGAGGTTCCAAATTCCAAGCTTTTTTTCTACGTGGAAATTCAAAATTTCTATGTTTATGAATCCAAACAAGGGAATTGGTGCATGTCAATTTATAAATTCTAACTTTTATCAAAATTCTAAGTTTATTTCCCTCATCCAAACATAGTGTCATATTCCATTTAATTTTCGGTCTAGAAAAGCTACTTGACAGTCATTAAATTTCTTTCTTTCCTATTGTTATTTTCAATGTAAAGTTGAATAAAGACCCTATTTGGTTTTTTTGTGACATCCCACATCGTCCAGAGGAGTGATCCTTATATGTATATTCCCATCCTTACCTAGCACGAGGCCTTTTGGGAGCTCACTGGCTTCGGGTTCCATGGGAACTCTGAAGTTAAGCGAGAAGGGGGCTTGAGCAATCCCATGATGGGTGACCCACTGGGAAGTTGCTCGTGAGTTCCCAAAAACAAAACCGTGAGGGAATGGTAAGCCCAAAGCGGACAATATCGTGCTACGGTGGTGGAACGGGCCCGGGAAGTGATCCGCCTCGAGCCGGGATGTGACAAATTGGTATCAGAGCCTAACCCTGGTCGCAAGTGTGCCGACGAGGACGTCGGGCCCCTAAGGGGGGTGGATTGTGACATCCCACATCGCCCAGGGGAGTGATTCTTATATGTATATTCTCATCCTTACCTAGCACGAAGCCTTTTGGGAGCTCACTGGCTTCGGGTTCCATAGGAACTCTGAAGTTAAGCGAGAAGGGGGCTTGAGCAATCCCATGATGGGTGACCCACTGGGAAGTTGCTCGTGAGTTCCCAAAAACAAAACCGTGAGGGAATGGTAAGCCCAAAGCGAACAATATCGTGCTACGGTGGTGGAACGGGCCCGGGAAGTGATCCGCCCCGGGCCAGGATGTGACATTTTTCTTTCATTTACATAAGGCGAGTTTACTTTTAAATTAATCAATAAAAAATATTTAGTAAAAATAAAATATTCTTTACAGCAAGAGTTTAAATTTTAACTTTTCTACGATAGTGGCTACCTTCTCACTATCTTATCACTACGAGGACTATTTAGCCCTATTAAACCCAATAATATTTGTCCAACTTGGACTGTTTTCAAAATACTATCAAGCACTTAGCATCTTTTAACAATTGTTTAAGGGCAAATGCTTATTAGTGCATCTCAAAAGATAATGTCAAACTGTCACATAAATATACAACAGTGAAAAAATGACAGCAAACTTTATCCTCAAGCATTCAATTTCTAACGTGGCGCTGAGTCAATTGAAGGCAAAACCTTTTACTGTCAAATTTGACAATAGATGTCAAATTCATTAAATAATTTTTTAATAGATTAATATAATATATAATAAATGTTGTTTTGTTTTTCAAGTATTTAATTGGTTGTCTCAATTATTAAACTTCGCAAAAAGATAAATAATAAATAAATAAATAACATTATTTTTTAACATATGGGTGGAACAAAATATTATACAAAATGTCAAATTGATCAAATATTATTTTGTTATTTAAAATTTGGCACCTGCAAAAATGCTCTTATCCGAGAGAGGATCCTCGCCTGATGCTTTTATCGTAGAGAGGATCCCCAATTATATCCTTTCATTGTACTCAATTTTAAATAAAAAATTTATAATAATTTCTAACTGCACAATGTACGATAAACGGATATGAATAGAGAATCCTCAAGATCCTCACAAAGAGAATCCGGCAAGGATCCTCCTGGCTCTTATCTAACCTAATGACATGCAATTTGTTGTCTTTAGGATTAAAATATTGACAATTTCCAATGATTATCTCAACAACGACAATATCATCAACTAATCAAAATACGTCTACAGACACAAGAAAACTAATTAACAATTTAACAGTAACCTATGTCTCATCAAATCCGGGGTTCCCAACACGCTGTCATTAAGACCATTATATTTCCAACCTAAACTTGTCACATGAAATACACAATGTTGTGGGATTGTCAGTTAGATCATACTTGGAAGGCAATTAGATCACGCCTCCAGCTAACTTTTGTGCACATTTCAAGCAAGTCCAAGTTTTAATTGCTACTAAAGCAATAACACTCGGGCTAAGAAGTTCTAGGTTTAGTTCAGAACAGTGTGTTTCTCCTTTTACTATGAATTTAATGTAATTATTTTATTGTTTGTTAAAAAATAAAAATAAATAACACTCAAACTATTAATGTGCCTGTATTTCATAATTTTATTATAATTATTAGTTACATTTTAAACCTCAAAACTTGTACGCATAATAAATAACACTCAAGCTTATATTATTGGACAACAATGCTCAAGTGAGAAGTGGGGCCGGGGGCGGGGAAGGGGAAAGGGGAGGAAGCTTAATTAGGATTTTATTCTCTTCAATCGCTCTGAGCAGTAGAAGACGTTTGTTGATTCAAATTAATGGCTAAGCCTTGATTCAACTCGTTTGACCCTCTATTTGTCGATGCATAGCAATTGCCTTTTACCTTGTAATCTTTTGAATTTTACAGTCTTCTCATTTCAAAGACGAAAAATCTCACAACACGTAAGACTTGTCTTTCTGCATTTACTACATATCTTACTTAATAAAAGAGAAGTGTTATTGACACTCTAAAATTCGCATTCTACACTCCTCACAAGTGTATTTTTCTTTCCTAATATAGAAAGTTTGGAGTGTAAAATGAGATTTTTAGAGTGCCAATAACAATTCCCTAATAAAAATACTTTATAAAACTTATGACACGTTTAAAATTTAGAAGTTTTTTTTTTTTTTTTTTTTTTTTGTAACAAACGATATTATCTACACTAAGGGGAAGGGAGTGGGATAAGCCTCACAATGGGCTACCAATAATGTGGTTCAAATTTGTCTTTGGCGAGAGTCGAACCTATGACCTCTCACTTACAAGCGAAGAAGAATATCACTAGACCGTAGTACTAAGGGACAATTTAAAAGTGTTAAAAATAATTACTAGAATTTTAAATAGAATAGAATGATAAAAAAAAAAAAAATTATTATTTAAAATTTATGTTAAATTACATTTTGCCCCCTTATGTCTGGGTCGTTTGCAATATCATACAACATCTTTAAAACATTTCAATTACATACATTTGCTTGTATTTCATTTCAATTGCATACCTCTATTACAATTTTTGTTAGTGTCTTTGTTATCTACCCACGTGGAAGTCGCGGGTGTGACAGCCCATCCCGAAGGGTATATTATTTTATCCTTGCTAGCATGGAATGACGTTTTACCCTTGAACGTTGTGTGGTGTTGTGCGGTTTAAGCTTTGGATTAGGATCATTTCATTTTCTTCCTTTTATGTTGGACCCAATTAGAAGTAAGTTTTCTTTGTTTTTGATTGGCTGCAAACTAGACCACATACTCACACACCCAAACAACCCTGTTGACCCTCTCTCTCCTCCCTCTCGGATTTTTCTGCAAATTCCGTACAAGTCGTACAGACAACCTTTGAATTAGCCATTTTCTGCATGGATCGAGACCTTGAAGGTGGATTTCATGTTCCTTGCAAGCTCCTGAGTACATCTATACCATTTTTAGGACGTGAAGATGTCGGAAAACCCGAGAACCAAAATCTCCGATTTGAGGTACTGTTCATGCACACGTAAATGTGAAGTTTTTGGTAGATTCTAACTTGCTAGGAAGCTTTAGAACACTCTCACAAAGCTTGGAGAAGAAAAACGAGGTGTTTTGGACATCGGGAAGTTGAGTTTAGCGAGTTTCAAGTTTTGGCTAGATTATCGAGGCTTCTCCGACGAGATCCTGTGAATTTTAGGGCTTGAAAATGGTAAGGATTTGTTTTACTCGTCATAAGCTTCATTTTGGTGTAAAGTTCATGAATTTTGGTTGAGAAATGGAAGAGAAATAACGAATTGGGGTTTTTCCAGTTTCCAGCGACGGCGATGGTCACCGGTGAACCGAGGTTGAAGACGACGGAATATACTAACGACGTTACTAATGGCGTCAAGTATATATAACGGTATATTCCATTTTTGGACAGAATATTCCCTAACGCTGTTAGGGTTTCCGTACGTGTGCCAGACACGTGCCTGCGCGTGGCCGGTGCGTGGCGGTGCGTAGGTGGTCGGAAAATTTTTCTAAAAATATGGGGATGTTCGTGGTGTTGAGTAGATCACGTTGGTATATTCAAACACCCCATTTGAGAAATGTATGAGAAGTAATTAGCTAGTTTCATTTATGTGCTTTAAGTTAATGTTTATATAGTTGTTTCGCATATAGGTGAGACCTATCCTCAGGACGAGCGCAGTCAATCGAGGCTTGGGGGCTATGACCCTTCCACATACCAGTGAGTGGACATTTGGTTTTTCGTATGTACCTATATACTTCAGTTTTCCCAGAAAATTGAGTTAAATGAAATTATGTTTAGAAATGTTGTGCATATTGATTTATACGTACATAATCTTTGAATTTGTATGTTATGTGCATATTGTGATTTGACGCGGTGGACGCTCAAGTAAGTACCAGGTGAGTTGTAGATTGTTTTTTTTGTTAATTGATGATTATGTGAGATGTGTTGAGAGCTCATAAACCTGCACCCCGGTGTTAGTGCTCCTGCCCATAGTTAGGGCACAGTCCTTCACGTGATGTTCACCTCCCGCACCATACACTCATCTTAGATCCAAGTTAGGTGCACAATCCTGTCGTACAGACCACTTTAGGTGGTTCCGACTCATAGGTGACCCGCGATTATTCGCACAGTCTTCACATGATCGTAGCACTTAAGCGTATACATTTACACTCAATCTTGTCGTGCATACCACTTTAGGTGGTTCCGACTCATGTGTAGGTATATTTGTTAAGATGTGGATTTGAGCCGTACAGGTCACGTTAGGTGACTCCGGCTAGAGGGATGAGCTCTAGATTCACCCGTACAGGTCACGTTAGGTGACTTTGGCTGACATATCATTTGCATTGATTTATATCACCTGACTTACATATATTTTTATGCTGAGATATTTGACATGGCATATTGGTGAATTTTACTATTCTGAGCATGGTGGTGGTATATATATATATATATTCTATTTTCTGAGAAATTATACAGGTTTTACGGCGAGGGGTTAGAACTTTTGAGAAATGAAATGATTCTGAAAGGCTTTGTTTTTGCCCACTCACACTTTATGTTTTGCGCCCCTCCAGGTTCTAGGTAGGAGTTATCATTGGTGGCATACGAGGACTCCTGTGATAGTTTTGACAGATTTCACAAATGTAGGATCACCTTTGGGTGTTGGTTATTTAGTATTTGTCCTGCTAGACTGCACTTAGGCTATTTATGCTTTGATTCTGTATTTCACACTTAATCTCGCACTAGCACCTTATTTTAGCCACTACTTTTAGTAGTTTGGTTTTGATTTATTTGTATCTCCCTATATCATTTTGCTTCCGCACTGTGCACATGGTTACGTCACTCTCACGTGACGGCCAGCACCCCCTGATTTAGGTCGAGGTGTGTCAGTTACAAATTGTCACATCCTGGCCCGGGCCCCCACCACATCCCGGGCTCGACCGTAGCATGATATTGTCTGCTTTGGGCCTTGACCACACCCTCACGGTTTTGTTTCTAGGAACTCACACGAGAACTTCTTAGTGGGTCAACCATCCTGGGATTGCTCTTACGCAAACTCACTTAACTTCGGAGTTCCTGTGGAACTCGAAGCCAATGAGCTCCCAAAAGGCCTCGTGCTAGGTAGAGATGGGAATATCCATATAAGGCTTAGAGGATCCACTCCCTTAGACGATGTGGGATATTACAGCAGGTCCCTCAATATATGTGACACGTGGATAATAAAAAATCTCATTTAAAAAAAATGTGGTTAAAACTAATTTTATTTTAAAACTTACAAAAACAAAAAACAAAAAAAAAATACACCTTCGAGCTTCGCCCAGATCACCGCACCCACTCATACCTTCCTTCCCGTCGACGTCACACGCCTCAACTAGGTGGTAGGTTTCGATTACGAGTGTAGTTTAGACCTGGCATTCGTGTCGTGTTTCTCATGTACGTGTTGTTTTCGTGTCATACTCGATAGCTTAATGGGTCGTGTCGTGTAATACCTGTTAAAGTAAACGGGTAATATGACCTGACCTGAAATCAACCCATTAATATTATTAAGTAATATGACCCGACCCGTTACCCGTTAAGAAAAATATTTTTTAAATCAATAAAAATGAAAATGAAAAACATAATTTGACCCAAAAAAATGTAAAACATAATACTAAATTTCGGAGTTGACCCTTTCATGAAAGTTGTAAAGCTTTTCATTACGAGTGATTACATTTTTCACACTTCTACAATAATTATTATTAATTTTATTAATTTTGCACTTAAATAAAAAACATTGTTCATGAGATTTGGAGGGTTTTAAAAATCTAAACGACCATGCAACCATCGTCTAAGCGTTGAGGATGCAATTATGAACATTTATTATGCTTTCACATTTTTCAGACTTATACATTAATGATTATGAATTTTGTTTATTTTGAAGTCCCTTAAAAATATTATTCATGAGATTTTGTATGGTTTTAAAAATTAAAACGATCATATACCCATTCTCAAAGCGTAGAGAATGCGACTACAAGCATTTGCATATTTTTTTTCATATTTTTAGCACATGTAAATTAATTATTATAAATTTTTTATGTGTTTGGTATTTTTAAATTACTTGATATTTTTATTTTTAATGTGTTTATGATTTTTAATCTCAATCTTTGCCTATGGTATACTATAAAAATAAATAAATAAAACTTCAATTTTAAAATTTATATAGAATAATAGTTAATAAACAATATATACATATTCATTATATCTATTGCATTTTATAGTAAGCTTTTTTAGTAGTTTACAAAATTAAAATCATCAAAATAACTTTTTTCTTATCGTGTTGAAACAGATTACCTGTGTGTCTGTTGACTTTAAAAATTACAAAGCCTACGTAACTAATGAGCTAACTACGTCCTTCGGTTGATGCGAGGCATGCCAGCTCGTCGGCCAAGCTTGGCCGAGGAGTATAATTTGTTGATGTTGCGTTGAGTGCGTTGCTGACCTCTTGATCTTGCGATTGCGGCCGAGGAAGGAACAAGTCTCGACCTTTGGATTCTCGAGCCTAAAGACAAGGCTGCTAGTTCCGCGAAGTTCACGAATTGTCAGCGCCAGATTCGATCACAGTGATTATATTCATGAGAGTATAAGCACGTCGAATCGACACCAGACTATACGGACATAAGTACTCAAAGGAGATGTATTTCTTGATCGTAAATGTGGTTCGGCCGTCAGAATGCTGAACTCTAAAACTCACTTGTAAGTAGGCCTGGCAATTTCTAACACAACCCGATAACCCGACACGACACGACACGAAATTAACAGATGTTTGGGTCGACACGATAACGAATCGGGTCGTTATCGGGTAACCCGATAAACACCTGTTAAGATAATGGGTTGGTTCGGGTATACACGTGGGTAACACGATACACGATAAGCAGAATATTATTTTTATAATTTTATAACCCTAAAAAAATACTATAATAATTATATACATTAATTTTACAATTTTATACCCCTAAAAATTATAATAAATATATATATATATATATATTAAATTAACTATAAAATTTATAATAATTATAATAATTATATATACTATAATAATTATACCCTCAAAATATTAAGTCTATCTATAATAATTATATATATATATATATTAAATTTTATAAAAACTATAATAATTATTAATTAATAATTTAATATGCATGATGCATTGCATGATTTTGCATCCATTGAAATTTGATGTGATTTCTTTCCATTCAAATTTCAATAATCAATTTCTTGCCGTTGCCAACTTGCCGCCCTTTTTGAAAAAAAAAATGGAGGGAAAATGAAAATGTTAAGAAAAGTTGAAAATGAAACAAAAAAGTGAGGGAATTAGGGAAAGATGTTGGAGGGAAAAGTGAAAATGATAAGAAAAAGTTGAAAAGGAAACAAAAAAGAGAGGGAAAAATGAAAATTAATAGAGTGGTGAGAAATTTTTTTTTTTTTTTTTTTAAGTTATTAACTTTTTATCACACACATGACTGTCATGACATATCTCACTATTTTTATAATGACACACGTGACACGTGATGTATGTACTATTCCGTGTACCAGTCAATTATAATTTATACGTACAAAATAAATAGATTTAAATCTACTTAATAAATATATATATATATACACACACAGACACGGAACTTGATTGATGGCATACGAATTCTCCAAAACTAATTTCAACGATCCAAACCGTCAAAATTGTTTGTATATGCTTGGAGATCACATCAGCAAAAAATCACAAAAAAAAACATTCAGAGATCAAGTAACGGGACAAAGCTTTTCAACGGTTATAAACGAAAAATCACGATTTAACGGTTATTTTAACTCCGATTTTGATAACTTTTTATAACTACACTCCTTGACCCTATATGAATACAATGAATGAATTCGATCTTCAATTTAAAATATTTACACAAGTGGATACCACAAAATTTTATGTTATACTTAATGAAAGTATAAATAAACTCTAAGTGTTAGTCAATCTATCGTTTTACGAATTCTCCAAAACTAATTTCAACGATCCAAACCGTCAAAATTGTTTGTATATGCTTGGAGATCACATCAGCAAAAAATCACAAAAACAAAACATTCAAAGATCAAGTAACGGGACAAAGCTTTTCAACGGTTATAAACGAAAAATTACGATTTAACGGTTATTTTAACTCCGATTTTGATGATTTTTTATAACTACACTCCTTGACCCTATATGAATACAATGAATGAATTCGATCTTCAATTTAAAATATTTACACAAGTGGATACTACAAAATCTTATGTTATACTTAATAAAAGTATAAATAAACTCTAAGTGTTAGTCAATCTATCGTTTTACGAATTCTCCAAAACTAATTTCAACGATCCAAACCGTCAAAATTGTTTGTATATGCTTGGAGATCACATCAGCAAAAAATCACAAAAAAAAAACATTCAGAGATCAAGTAACGGGACAAAGCTTTTCAACGGTTATAAACGAAAAATCACGATTTAACGGATATTTTAACTCCGATTTTGATGATTTTTTATAACTACACTCCTTGACCCTATATGAATACAATGAATGAATTCGATCTTCAATTTAAAATATTTACACAAGTGGATACCACAAAATCTTATGTTATACTTAATGAAAGTATAAATAAACTCCAAGTGTTAGTCAATCTATCATTTTACGAATTCTCCAAAACTAATTTCAACGATCCAAACCGTCAAAATTGTTTGTATATGCTTGGAGATCACATCAGCAAAAAATCACAAAAAAAAAACATTCAGAGATCAAGTAACGGGACAAAGCTTTTCAACGGTTATAAACGAAAAATCACGATTTAACGGTTATTTTAACTCCGATTTTGATGATTTTTTATAACTACACTCCTTGACCCTATATGAATACAATGAATGAATTCGATCTTCAATTTAAAATATTTACACAAGTGGATACCACAAAATCTTATGTTATACTTAATAAAAGTATAAATAAACTCTAAGTGTTAGTCAATCTATCGTTTTACGAATTCTCCAAAACTAATTTCAACGATCCAAACCGTCAAAATTGTTTGTATATGCTTGGAGATCACATCAGCAAAAAATCACAAAAAAAAAACATTCAGAGATCAAGTAACGGGACAAAGCTTTTCAACGGTTATAAACGAAAAATCACGATTTAACGGTTATTTTAACTCCGATTTTGATGATTTTTTATAACTACACTCCTTGATCCTATATAAATACAATGAATAAATTCGATCTTCAATTTAAAATATTTACACAAGTGGATACCACAAAATCTTATGTTATACTTAATAAAAGTATAAATAAACTCTAAGTGTTAGTCAATCTATCGTTTTACGAATTCTCCAAAACTAATTTCAACGATCCAAACCGTCAAAATTGTTTGTTTATGCTTGGAGATCACATCAGCAAAAAATCACAAAAAAAAACATTCAGAGATCAAGTAACGGGACAAAGCTTTTCAACGGTTATAAACGAAAAATCACGATTTAACGGTTATTTTAACTCCGATTTTGATGATTTTTATAACTACACTCCTTGACCCTATATGAATACAATGAATGAATTCGATCTTCAATTTAAAATATTTACACAAGTGGATACCACAAAATCTTATGTTATACTTAATGAAAGTATAAATAAACTCTAAGTGTTAGTCAATCTATCGTTTTACGAATTCTCCAAAACTAATTTCAACGATCCAAACCGTCAAAATTGTTTGTATATGCTTGGAGATCACATCAGCAAAAAATCACAAAAAAAAAACATTCAGAGATTAAGTAACGGGACAAAGCTTTTCGACGGTTATAAACGAAAAATCAAGATTTAACGGTTATTTTAACTCTGATTTTGATGAATTTTTACAGCTACACTCCTTGACCCTATATGAATACAAAGAATGAATTTGATCTTCAATTTAAAATATTTACACTAGTGGATGTGGATATCACAAAATCTTATGTTATAATTTATATACTTAATAAAAGTATGAATCAACTATAATATTAATAATTATATACATTAATTTAATAATTTTATATCCCTAAAAAGTAAAAACTATAATAATTATATAGATGTAGGTGTAAATTGAATACAATTTCATGATGATCGATGTAAATTGAAGATTTTGTAAATGGAGGTGTAAACTTTTGAGAAAGACTTACAATCTTAAAAACAAAAACTCTTTATCCTTGCACATTTAATATTTGTAATATATTAGTAGTGTATGTATTATTTTTTTTATTAGGCTTTTATTTTCGAGTGTAGATATAGTACTTGAACGAGAAATGTTTTAATGTTTTGAAGTAATATTTATGTGGCAATGTGTGGTATGTGCAAATTTAAACTCACCCCCATTTTCAGGCCGTATTCATTGCCGGCTGAGAATGTATATTGCATTAGGACCCCTTATCATATTAGGACTTGGACCCATCCATTCATCCAAATTACTCCTTCTTGCAATAGAACTCGACCACCCTTACTGAATGCCCCAAGACCACCAAGTAGCCCATGGTATATTTGGAAAAGCTTTGGGTCGAACATAAACCTACGTTCGGCCCAATAATATTATTTTGGGCCCAAACATTGCCCCCTCCCTTCTGAGGTCTTCAGGCTAGAACTCCTTAGCCGATTTTTGACCTTGAAGGAGTGACATTAACCCTACAAGATTGCTATGAGATAATGAAAAGCTTCACACGTCCCCTCCATATAGCGCATTTATGAAGCACGATCGCACGATCTGAATTCTTCTGCATGGCTTGCCGCGTGTCACTCCCTTGGTTAACATAGCAGCCCTCAATCATAACCCTCGAAAACATGTGCCAGTCGAAATGTCTTTTCCACATTAATGCATTGATTCCGCTGCAACGTGTAATCGTGCGTCCTTAAACCATGAAAACCTCAATCCTATCCTTGAGATTCCCTTGGTTCCTAGGATATCCATAATGATTAGTGATTTCCTGGTCGATTCAGCCCTAAAATTTAAAAATCAAACGCCTTTGAAGATCAAATGTTTGACCTTCTTCTCGAAATGCCTATAAATACCTAAATTCCTTTCAATTTCATTTTACACCTTCAGAAACCTTGAAAATCTTCTTGCCATCTTTACCTTCAAAATCCCAGAAAAATCTTAGGCTCTAAACTAGCAACCTCTTCAAACCTAAACAATTCCAATCTTCATTAATGGCTTCCTTCATCTCACAACTTTCTGACAAATGCAACAAATGCAAAGGTTTCATCAACCAAAGCACCATCAAAACTTTACGTTTCGAAAGTGATCTGAGCACCACCCATCAAATCTTGCGGCCACTCTTCAAGGATGCAGTACCATCGTCCATCACCACGCTCCTCAAGGCTCACTGCCTGATACCCTTGCTGCAGGGTTTGATTGGTCAACATAGGACTTAACAGAACCCCAAGGAGCCTAGCCAACGACCAACGCCAACTGGGCAGCCTGGGTCATCCGAATGGAAAATTTCTTCGATCAAGAATGGAAGGCTCTTGGTATCTATGATGTCATTAGACTCTCGACCACAGAGCTAGTCATGGACAAGGAACTTCTTATGGCAACACTAAGCCTCTGGTGCTCGGCTACTAACTCCATGATCCTTCCCTTTGGCTCTTTCAGCCCCACCATCCTTGACGTCTCAACTATTCTTGGGACTTCTCTTTCTGGTATCTCAATAGATGCCGCCCTTGGAATCCACTCGAATCTCAACCTCAAGGCGTTTTTCGACAAACAAGCTGTTGAGATGTTAAGTCGAGACAGTCAAGAGCCTTCGAAAGAAGAGGTTCAAAAGTTACACAAGAACTTCTTCAACTGCAACACCTTCATCCTTCACTTCACTGGCCAATGAGAGGTGAGTCTACGGAAGGGAGAACACGAAGCCTTCCTATTTTACTGGTACAACAAATTTATTTGTTGTACCAAGTCAAACAAGTGCCTGGTCGAAAATATGCCAGTGGCCGAAACCCTAGCTAGTGGTTATACCTTGGCACTTAGCTCGGCCGTTCTCGCCAATCTTCTTTGCTGCCTGGCCGAAACGACCATTGAAAAAATTGACCCAAACCAGAATGGTCATTTCTAGGTCTTCCAACATTGGCTACAGATCTATTTCGCCACACTTTTTCCAGAGATCTCCAACATCCAACCAATTACCTGGCTTGGCTTTCAGTTGGCATCTCAGCCAGCTTCTCTTCCCCAGGCCGAAAAAGTCTTCAAATATTTCTTCGGCCTAGATTTCCTCTTTGTTTTTAGTATGTCATCGCCAAGAATACCCCTCTTCCATCAGGTTTCCAACATCAGCATGGAGTGAAAATGAAGATTCTGATCTTCGTCAAAATTACGGGTTGATCGTGTTAACATGCGACCTTTCCCTCGGTTGCGACTCTCGCCAAACGAGTTGGGAGGTCTACCACCCTTACTTCACTGCCCAATAATTCGGCTACCTCCAAGGTTGTCTGGTTCCTTTACTTACTTCCCGCTCCCTCCTAAGCCAAGAACGTCTTTCTAGTTCTTCAGAGAATGAGTGTAGAGGTACTGAAAAAAGAGTTTTAAGACCGGTGCAAAACATTCTGCCTCTGACCAACTCTTCCTAAATCTCTCGGTACTGACATCTTCGGTAACTGGTGGGAATAATATACTCATGCCTTTTTGGGGTCTCGGTCTAAGACATTGTCAACCAAATTTTCGGCAATCGACCCAAAAAAGCTTCTGTTCCCCAATCCAAAGAGACGACCCGAGGTATACGGCTTCCTTTACCTTTATTTTTCCTGTTCATTATCATTAAATCTCACTAAACTGATCTCACTTTCTCAGACGGTCGAATGCTGAAGAAAGCGGATGTTATTATCATGGCTGCGGCCAGGAAAAAATCTATCCTCTCTAAGAAAACCAAAGCCGCCGTGCAACCCCCCAAAGCAAACGGTTTCGTCCAGAAACCCGGACGGTCGGCAAAGCTCCCCGACCCTCAAAACACGTCAAGAAATTGGCAAAGAAGAGGGAACGAGAGATTAACATGATCTCCAGCCATACTACTGGAACGACCGCCCCTAGCGACTCTCCCCCCGCCTCAGTCGTCTAAGCCCCGACGAAAAAACGGCCAACACCAACCTGCCAAGCGGCCCGACTCGTCCCTGCGGTCGTGGCTGACCGAGGGGCTGCTCCACTGCTCGAAGAACCTGCAGTTTCGGGGCCAACGGTTATGCCCGTCCTGGAAGAAATGGCACAATCTGTCGGGACAAATATCCCGAAAAAACAATCAACTATCATCTTAGGAGAGGTATGATTATGTCGCTAGTAACCTTCTTCATTTTATCAAATTCACAAGTATTAACAGCTTTTTATTTCAAGAAGACCAAAAGTGACAAAATGCCATCGGCGAACCGTCCTCGACCAATCAAAACTCCTACCATTAATCCTCCAGCGGTTGAGGCGGCCAACCCAGTTGTCCCTCCTATAGCGGATCATAGGAAGAGGCCATTCGTCGAGCCTGAAGTAACGACAGAGATACCGGTCCATCTGCAGGATCAAAATCTCAACGTTCCCCCTCAAGAGGTCAGTTTGGCTTTTGTAAGGCTTGATTCGTCAATTTTACTATTACAAATCTGAACCTAGAAAATATTAAATGTCAGGTGCTTAACTATTCATTTCACCAAAAAGTCTACACAACGAAGGGTGTTATCTATATTTCCTGACCGCCTCAGTGGTCGTCGAATGTGGATAACCTCCATCAGTCGCGTGAATTGATGAGCGGTCTTAAATACTGGGCTCGGCCATTGAGCTCTTTGGGTTCAAGCAATGAACCAGAAGACATGGCCGAGGTCTTCTTTCGGCAGGTTTAAAACAAATTCCCTCTGCTATGTTTCTTATAATTTTCTTCTGCTTAAAATCCTTTCATGTGCAGCTTTCGTGGGAGGTTGAGCTTGACACTTTTCTTCAGAGCATCACTGGCATGGCTGGTTTTTCTGCTGCTTCAGCCGAGCATGCGGAGACTGTGGCCGAATCCCATACTTTTGTCAAGCTGCAAAAAATTCTATCCCTCTCTGCCTCTTAAGTCCTTCAATGCAAGGGCCTCGACTCTATAAGGGAGTGCCTGAATGACTTTGCAAACAGCGGTTTCTTGAGTACTGAAAATGTCGCCTATTTGTCTGATCTTCTAGAGTGGACCCAGCAACATTTTATCACTTTTGAACAAGCTCTCTGAGCCAAGGACGACCTAAAGATGGCAAAAATTGCTCATGAAGCCAGCCAGTCAGAAGTTGAGGCTATAAAAACGAAGATGGTGCAGCTGACTGATTTTGATCGCCAAATTTCTGAGTTTTAGCGTCAAATTACCGAGCTTTAACAACAAAGGTCGGTTGTTGCTTCAGAACTCGAGAGGGATTTTGAGACAAATAAAGCTCGATTGACGAATTTCGCGGTTGGCATAAAGCAGATCCAGTAGCTCCAACTTAATAAGAAGACGAGGCAGGCCGAGACCATACTCAGCGAAGTAATGTGGCTGGAGTTGAAGGCCCTTCTTAAAACCTTTCTCCCCTCGACCCCTTAGAATTTTAGGAGCCTTTTATAAATGTACCTGTACGTCATTTTATAAATTTAATACGATGATCTTTATTCTCGCATCTCCCATGTGATTGGATAGTATTTCTTTAAAAATTTCCCATTGATTGGTAGTTTCTGAATTAAGCCGGTTCGATCTTTGAGATGGTAAGCCCCTTTGCCGAGGATTTTATGGACTACAAATGGCCCCTCCCAATTCGATGACCACTTGCCGAATCTGGGGTCTTTAGTTCCCACGGGCAACACAGTTTGCCAAACCAACTCTTATTCGCAGAACGTTTTTTGTCTGACTCTTTGATTATAGGCTTGCTCAGCGATCTTCTTTTGTGCTACTAATAAGTTATAACATCAAGCCAAATCTCTTCTAAATCCCCCAACTCTTGTCTTATGGCTTGGCTGTATTCGACACTGAACAAACTACTTTGTTCGATTACTCGCAATGAATTTATACTTAGCTCGATTAGTAGCATAACGTCGTGTCCGTAGGTTAAAGCGTATAGGGTTGTTCCGATGGCAGATCGGGGTGAGGTTTGATAAGCCCATAATGCTTCATTTAGCTTCAAATGCCACATACTAGGTCTCTCTCTTACCAGTTTTTCAAGAATTCCGATCAAAACCTTATTACTTGCTTCGGCCTAGCCATTTGCCTGTGGATAATACGGCGTAGATTGTTCGAATCGAATATTTAGGTTTGCTGTGTACTCCTTAAACCTTTCGGCTGTAAAGATTATGCCGTTATCAGTTATGATCGTTTCTGGTACGCTGAATCTAGTCACTTAGTAAAGTAGTCAATTGCCACTAGTATCCATGCATGTTTTACTGCTTCGGAAGACGACGTGATTTTGCCGATTACGTCCATTGCCCATCCTCTGAACGGCCATGGTTTGGTGACTGAGTGAAGTAATTCGGCCAGGACTCTCTGTATAGGTCCGTGGATCTGAGACTGTATGCATCCTCATACGTATTCAATGAGATCCTTCAATATACTCGGCCAGAAGTAGTCGTGTCGGCGAAGCAACCAACCCATTTTACGTCCGAATTGGTGAGCTCCACAAATTCCTTCATGTACTTCGGCCATTGCTTGGGCTGCCTCCAGTGGGCTGAGGCATAACAACAACAAACCATCTTTACCCTTTCAATATAACTCATTCTGGTATGACACGTAGTTTATGGCATGTACTATTGTCTTGCGGTTGTGTTTGTTGCTGGGGTTATCAAGATATCGTATAATTACCATTCTCGAGTCGCCTGGCAACGTCTCGATGACACATACATCTACAGGGTCTCCTCGCTCTAGCAATGATGGTAAAGACATCACTCATGTATGTATCACTTGACTGTGCTGGAGAACTTGATGATTAACCAAGGCTGGTTAAAATCGACGTTCTGTGGGTGTTGCCCGGTCTAACTCTCCCCCCAGGAGTTGTGCTCCGGAGGCTATTTGGGCAAGTTCGTCTGCGTCAATGTTTCGAAATGCGAAATATGCTCAAATGTAATTATTTCAAACGACTCGGCCAAATAAATGGCAACCATGTGATAGGGTGCCAAAGTATAACTCATGCAACGAAAAACGCCATTTAGTTGGTTAATCATCAGTTCGGAATCACCAAGGACGAGGACAGGGGCTACTCTTAAGTCGTGGGGAGCATGAAGGCCGATAATGAGAGCTTTATATTAGGCCTGATTATTTGTACAGCTGAAGTCTAACTTGAGAGAGAAATACCAACTGTAGTGGTTGGGAGATTGAATGACGATGCTAACACTAGCTAAGGTTGAGGTGATAGAACCGTCAAAATGCATCATCCAGTAGTTGTCTTGTGTTTTGACTAAACCGATGTCGACTTCACTGCCCCCAAAACCATAAGGAGAGGGGTGTTGGGCCAAAAAATCGACTAAGGCTTAACCTTTGACGACCTTTTGGGGTACGTACTGCAAACTGAACTCTGATAATGCCATTGTCCATTTCGCAATGCGGCTTTTTACGATAGGGCGAGTAAACATGTAACGAATAACATCTGTTTGGTCGATGACCTGTGTAACTGATGGGAGTATGTAATGTCAAAGTTTTGATGCAACGAAAAAAAAAGCCAAGCAAAGTTTCTTGACGGGTGAATAATTGATCTCAGGCGAATTCAGAATTCAGCTGAGATAAAAGATAGCTTGTTCACGCCCATCATCATTATCTTGCGCGAGGAGGCAACCGATGGACTTGTCGACTGTCGAAATGTAAAGTTTGAAAGGCCTACAACGGCGAGGCGATACTAGTACTGGTGGCGTGGTGAGGGAGACTTTGATTTGCGTGAAAGCCGCTTGATGTTCTTCTCGCCACTCAAACCTATCTGAGTCCTTAAATTTTAAGAGCGTAGAGAATGCTTTCATTTTGCCTGCCGAATTAGCTATAAAACGACGGAGAAAATTTATCTTCCTGAGTAACGACTGGAGTTGCTTCTTGGTCATCAGGGGTAGAGCGTTAATGATTGCGTGGGCTTTATTTTCGTCGACCTTGATGCCACGAAGGTGCACAAGAAAACCCAAAAAGTTATCGGCTGATACACCGAAGGCACATTTGGCCGGGTTCATTTTTAGATTATGCTGGCGCATACGAAGGAATGCTTGCCAAAGATCATCTAGATGCGTTCGGTGACACTTCGATTTGACTACCACATCATCGATATATATTTTTATGACTATACCGATTAAATCATGGAATATTGTATTCATAGCTCGTTGGTATGTGGCACCGGCGTTCTTAAGGCCGAACGGCATGACGACCCATTCGTATGTACCGAGTGCCCCCGAGCAACAGAAGGCGGTTTTGTGAACGTCAGCTTCAGCGATAAAGATCTGGTTGTAGCCGGTATGGCTGTCCATGAAGGATAATATTTCATGATTGGCTACGGCATCAATTAACAAATTCGAGATCGACATCGGGTATTCATCATTGGGAGTTGCCAAATTCAAATTACGAAAATCGATGCAGATGCGTAGGGTTTCATTTTTCTTTAGCACTGGGAAGATATTGGCCAACCACTCGACGTACCGAGCGATCCGAATAAACTTAGCTTTTAAAAGTCAAACTAATTTGTCTTTTATGCCGAGTTGTACTTCGGTCGAGAATCAGCGAGGGGGTTGTTGAAAAGGCTTACAACCAGCTTTAATGCGTAACTCATGCTCGACGAGGTTTCGGTCAAGGCCCGGCATCTCATGATAATTCCACGCAAAACAATCTTGAAACTCGTTGAGTAATTTACTAAGTTCGACCTTCATGGGGTGAGGTAACAACGCACTAATAAACAACGGTCGAGGCTCATCAGCTGTGCTAACATTTTTCTCTTATAATGGGTCCTTAACTTGGGGCCGACTGTCTTCGAGTTCGGCCGATGTGGCCTGAACTTTGTCTAACGATAAAACTGGGCCGTTATCTTAGCGGTGATACAGGTGCGCCGCATCAGGGTAATATATGGTGCCCGTCTTTCTTATCTTCCAATGGCCCTCTTACAGGTGAAGACTCCATGATGAGGGATGCCACAATGGCTACGGTAGTAGCTAGGAACCTCCTCACTCCTAGAGATAATAGGCTGCTTTTAAGACGGTCCGATGAGTTGGCCGTTCAAGAGTCCCTAGCTCTCAGTGTTTAGTGTGCGGGCTCAGTGTCCATCATAAGCCAACGCCTACTTGCTTGAACCCGTCAAGTTGAATCATTGATGGCCGAGGTGGAAAATCTTAGACAAGAGATTAGACAGCTTAAGCACGAGAATAAAGATTTGCACATACTTGCAAATAATTATTCGATGAGCATGAAGAGGAAGCTTGATCAGCTGCAAGAATCTGAAGGTCGGATTCAAAGTGACCATCAGAGGTTTGTGGCTTTCTTCCAGAGGCACCTTTTGTCTTCGTCATCTAGCATTCATCCAAGTATTGAGGCCTCGAATAATTTATCTTCAATGCCTCCCGCTCCTGGGGTTTCGCCAAGTAGTAGGGCTTCACGTGAACAACCTTTGTGAAGGCTCCCTCTTTTTTTCTTTCTTTTCTTTTTTTTTTTTTTTTTTTTTTTGTACACATTTGTAATTTCTCAGAGATATCAATAGACAAGCTTTATTTCATTCAGCATATTATGTTAAGTACAAACAAAACATATTAAGATGTGTTACTTCCTTCCCTTTTTTTTTTTTTTTTAAATGATACTTTTGCAAGGCGGTGCCGTGCACCATCTTTCCCCTATTTTCTTCTTTTCAATAATTCTGTCGCCACCATCTCTTTTCCTTTTTTTTTCTTGACTTGCTAATAGTAGCTTGCACCTTTTTTTTGTGTGCGTGTACATTGTTCTGATGACGAGTATGGTCGCTTGGCACTGCTAGGTTCCTTGCTACACCGTATGCGGACCATTTTTTTTTTTGTTTTTTTTGTATTTGCAATCATCTTATTACATTCTTCACTGCATGCGGTTTGCTGTTTGCATAGTCACCACACCATTATTTGCACGGTCACTGCACTTCATTTACTTCTCTGGGTTCCTCAATGGGATTCCTCGCCTGCATCCTTTTCTGCATGCGGACTTGCATAGTCACCACATCATTACCTGCACAGTCGCCATACTCCATATGCTTCTCTGGGTTTCTGTACACATATATATATGTATATGTATATATATATATATATGGGATTGCACCATCACTGCGTAACCATTGCACAGCCGCTACAATATTTGTTGTCTTGTGGTGGAGGAATGAGAGAGATAGGGGATTTCAAAGTGCCCGTTGAAGGACTTTGCGTTGCTCAAGGAGGATTTGTTGAAGCTTGTTTCTGCGATTGACAATCTTAACGTTGATTATTCATCCTTGAAGATCAAGATTGCCGAACTTATGGCCGCCTCAACTGAGTAATTTTCCTTACGTGCTATTTCCTCGAAAAAGTTGAGTCCAGATGTTAGAGATCACCAGCTTGTAGCAATAGACTTGTCACTAACCCAAGTCTGGTCTTCTCAACAAGCTGCTTCGAGAGATTATCAAGCCACAGAGACTTCTTTAGCTTCCATTCAGGTGCGTCTAAATATGTTGATACGAGAGCAAGAACAGCTAGGCATCGAAGCATCACGACTTGAAAATGTCCTCGGGGAGCCGAGAGCTACACTTTCTCAATGCCAAGAAGAGATTTCACGCCTAGAACAAGAGAAAGGCACGGCTATAGAATTTCCCATCTTGTCTCCCACTGAGGTAGAGACTTTGAAGACTTTGGAAGGCTTGCTTGAAGATCGCCTCCGTAGTTTTAGGAACATAGTTTTCAAGTAATGTCTTCTGCTTTTTTTGCAATCAGCCTCTGGGGCCGACTTTTTTCCTTTAAAGAAATAAAGTGTTTGCATTCTTGAATTTGCTCTTTATTATTCAAAGTGTTTATGTTTTTGTTGATGATGTGACTGTACTTAAAGTTTTGAAGTTTCAAGTTGCCTACGTACCTTTGGTTGAGGAGGGATCAAGTCATGACGTAGTTCAAATGAGTGATGTTTTTTTTTTTTTAAATGATTTTAATGGTGATTTTGATGATTATTTTGCCATACACAGTTTATGCTCTTGCTGGCCAGGAGCGTTTGGTTGTCGCCTTTTAGGCTCATGCGAACGAGGAGCTTTTTGAATTTGTGAAACGATCTTAGAGAGGCATTCCTTGCAATCTTCATAGCAAGGAGTCTTGACCGAGTGATTGAAGAAGTCTTTGGGAAAGAAATCACACATCGAGATGGCAACAGACAATCTTCGTGTCATAATTTCATCATCCTTAACACTTTCATATACCTTTGAAGGTTGACGGTAGCTATTTTGCCCCATTTCCGATTGGTTCACTTGTGGATGAGACGTATGTTTCTTGCGCATTTTCTTTGGAGTGACATAAGTCGATCCTTCAACTTCACTTGACTTGACTAACATGGTTTTGGAGCATGCCTCCAGCGGTTAAGGTGAAGATTTTGAGTTGAAAGAGCCAGAAGTGACGGTGGTATAGTTTCACTTTACCACATCATTAAGATCTAGCTCGATGATCCCTTTCTGAGCTAACTTCATGATGAGATCTTTTAGCACAAAGCACTTTTCCATTGGATGACTGATGAAGCAGTGGAATTTACAGTACCTTAGACTGTCTGTACGGTTCCTATCTTCCAGCCATTTGCACTCAGGTAGGTCGATCACCTTTTTGTCAAGCGAGTCTTTCAACATGGCAACCACATCAAAGTCGAGGAATGGATAAGTCTTCTCCTCAAGCTCCTCAAAGTGCGTCTACGCATCTCTTGATCATGAAAAGCTTCGGTTTGAATCGCTTTGCCTCGTGTATGGATTTTGACTGGAGTTGTGTTGACCGTCATTGCTTTCTTGGTGGGTTTCCACGCAGCCTTATCCACCTTTGGCCCCAAAACTTTGTCGTTCTTGTAGTCGGCGATCGATTCTTTCTTCCCATGACGGGCGATGCTTAACTCCATATCATGGGCAGGGGTGGCTAACTCCTCAAATGTTCGTGGTTTAATGCCTTGAAGGATGTAGTGTAGTCCCCACTGCATGCCTTAAACGCACATCTCAATGGCGGAGATTTCAAAAAGCCAATCTTTGCAATCTAGGCTTAATGAATGCCATCTATTGATGTAGTCGACGACAGGTTCATCATTCCACTATTTCCTACTGGTCAGCTCCAGCATGCTCACAGTGCGACAAGTGCTGTAGAAGCGATTGAGAAATTCTCTTTTTAGCTGATCCCAACTGTTCATAGACTCGGGTTTGAGGTCGGTGTACCAGTCAAAGGCGATACCTTTCAGAGAGCGCCTGAGCTGTTTGACGAGGTAGTCTCCCTCCGTCCCAGCATTGTTGCAAGTTTCAATGAAATGGGCGACATGTTGCTTTGGGTTGCTTTTTCTATTGAACTGCATAAATTTTGGGGGCTGATAACCCCTTGGCATCTTCAAAGCATCAATCTTCTTGGAGTAAGGCTTTGAGTACAGTATGGAGTCATGTGAGCTTCCTTCGTATTGTGTCTTGATTATGCTTACGATCATCTTTTGTAGCTGCTGGATAGAGAGAGATCCCATGAACGCTGTTGCTTGGTCTAGCTTCAGCTTCTCTTCGACTTTCTCCGCTGGAGGCTCCTCTTCTTCGTCGACTTCTTTCTTTAATGGACCAACATTTGGGTCAACTTTCACGTCGAGCCGCGTATCTAGTTGGTTGATGAGTGCGGCGATCTACAAATCCTTCTCTTCCACAGTCTGTGTGAGCTTTGCAATTGCTTCACTCATTTGAGCTAGTTGTTCTTCAACAGAGGTGACGCCAATGGTCATGACTTGTGCAACCAATAGACACGACTTTCTTTTAGACATCCAGGGTGCTGATGAAGAACCCTATTAGCCATTTTGGGATGTCATCTTGTGCGCTTCAACAACATGCTTTAGTGCCCCCAGCAAGGTCAGGTTGATGACCGACTCACGCCTTTGATGCTCCTCTTCCTTACTTAGCGGTATCAACTTTGCAGCGGCATGTTGAGGAGTGGTTATGGCACCAATGGATGCTCCATTCGTGGCGGAAGTGCTCATGTTTCTTCCCTTGGTGGTTGCAAGAACGGCTTGTCCCTTGCTTGATGCCATTGATTTTGGAGGTGTGCTTTGGTTTTCTTGAACGGAGAAAGAAATGAGAGGTAGAGATAATCCCACCAAGCGTGCCAAATTTGTAAACATGAAAAATTCTTGAAACATGAACACGTGTACAAAATATATTTTGTATTAATTAATGATTTTGGGGTTACAATATCTTTGTAATTTGATCCTCTGATTCGATCTCTGTAAGGTGTTGATTTATGGATGTGTGATTGATCTAAGGGCCGTTAGGGCTTAATCTTGAAGGTTGAGGGAAGTTTCTTCAAGGGGCCTTCAGGGCTTGACCTTTGAAGGTTGATGGATAAGCGGATCTTCAAGGGCTTTTTGGCTTAATCTTGAAGAATGATTGAATGTGTGGATTTGTTGAGGTTGTTGATCCAAAAAGCCGTTGAGGCTTGATCTTAGGATGAGTGGATGATGAACGATGAACACTTTCTTCAAGGGCCGTCGGGGCTTGATCTTGAGTTGGTGGAAATTCTTCAAGGGCCATTGGGGCTTGATCTTAAAGGAGGATTTGACGAAGAACGAAGAGTGCTTTCTTGATCCTTCGGAATTTTCTTGAGAGCTTTAGAGTTTCAAGGCTTCAAGGTTTTGGTGTGATGTAAATTCCTCATTTTTCCTTTGATGGATAAGGCTATTATAGGCCAAGAAAATGAATCACCACCATCCATTTTTTTGGTGAAATGAGTGGATGTTGTAGGTGAAATAAGTGTGTGATGTTGGTGAAGTAGTGTGTGAGGTTGGTGAAGTAAGTGGAAGTTGTAGGTGAAATGAGTGTGTGATGTAGGTGAAGTAAGTGTGTGAGGTTGGTGAAGTAATTGGAAGTTGTAGATGAAATGAGTGTGTGATGTAGGTGAAATGAATAAAGGTTGTAATTTTAATACATTGGTCAACATTTATTTCATTGAAATTTCAATGTCTATAACGGCGTCAGTCATTGGTGTTGGTAATTAGGTCTGCCAAACCGAGTCTCGTCGAATCCTGGTGTATAGTCTCGGCGCCTACCTAAATGGCTTTCTAGACTGAGATCCAAGTCGGCCGTCCGTCCTCATTAAAACCCTGTAGGATAATGTAGCTGATGTGATCGTCATAATAACGGGCATGAATCATGTTGGTCTCGAATGACTGATTATCAGCTGGATGAACTACCACCGATTTGCCGTCCCAAAAGATAAGAACTTGGTACAACGATGAATGAATGCAGCTCGTTTGATAGATCCAGTCGTGGCTAAGCAATGCATTATATTAGGTCTTTGAGTCGATTATAAAGAATGCAGTCATGTGGTTGTGACCTACAACACTTACTTTTAACGGGAGCACTCCTTTGGTGTGGGACTTGTCGCCAATAAAGCTACTCATTGTTATTCCTGACGGTATGAGTTCGTCATTGAAGCGGCGTAATGCCTTCGTGATGGAAATCGGCATGATGTTGACTGTGGCTCCACAATCGACAAACACCTTGGAAATGGGGTATCCTTCAATATAAGCCGTGACGTATAACGGCTTCAGATGTTGGAGATTAACAGAAAAAGAGCGGGGAAACAATTTGGCCAGGGCTGCTTTAAGTTTGTCGTCTTTACTGAACTCCCATCCTCCTCGGTAGAGATGAAATTGACTTGTGTCGCTTCTTCAGCAACCACGTCCCCATCCAAAAGAATTGACTAGTGGGTGGTTGGTTGAAATTTAGCTGGCAGGACATGGACCATGCTGATTTCCATGTGCTCGAGGATCGAAAGACCCATCGGGTCTTGGTCGTCATCTTCTAGGTTAGCAGGTGTGGTATCATTATTTGGAGTGTCCAGATCATCTTTCGCCCCGTTATGTACCTGCTCTTGTGGCGCGTTGACTGAACCTATTTCATTCTGGTCATCGTCTTCGAACTTGTTTGTTACCGAAGAGTGATTTTGTTCTTGTTGTGCTTTACGGGCTCTTTCTTCGTAGGCAATTCGAGTGTTCCTTGTGTCCAGGTATGCATCTAAACATGCCACACGATCCTCTTCATCGGCCATAAGACCGAAGAGAGACACAGTCGAGAAGACTTCGAAATGATATCGTAAGTGTTGAATGTCTTCGAAGGAAAAAGGTAGCTCGGCAATATCTATATCTGTGTATGGATCAACCTCAAAGCCGAGGACTCGAGCCCCACGTATATGTTGGAACCTAGCTTTTATTGCTGGATTGATGGTTTTCTGGATAATCTGTTTAGCATCAAAACAGGTTAATGCTAGGTCGAGGGTTTCTTGACATGCTTTGGGCAATCCGTACAAGTCATTGGCGGAATGTTTCTTATAAAATTCTCGCATGTACTCCAAGGATTCACCTAGAAATTGAGGGTGTAGATTTCGCCAGACTTTTATTAATGGTTCTTGCGGTGGTAACGGGGGAAGCATGTTTTCGGCTTCTTGTTTGAAATGCTCGAGATGAACTTTCATCTCTTCAGGTCGAAGAAGGAGTTTGATGCGTTTTTCGGACTTTTAAATGGTGGTTTCAAAGTCGCGATCAACTGCCTTTTTCTCTTGAAGTAATTCAGCCATAATGGTTGGGGTAGGTCGGTCATCACCGCTTCCCGCTGCCTCTTTTGGCTGCCATTGGGTACTCAAATTAGTTTATGCTTCCTGTCGTCGGGCCATGCAATCTATCCTCTGGCAGCGACGTTTTTGAGATTTAGACAATGCCGTATACATACCAGTAAGAGAATTATAACTATACCAACGTTGGTCGCGTGGCTTAGGTGGCTTAAAGGTTTTTTGACCTATCGATGAGCTCGAACTGCTGAAGTTACATGAATAATAATCCTCATTATAGAATGGCGCGTCAAAATCAAGGTGCAGTCTGATTAATGTTAGACTATTCGATCGTACTTGAGGGCCAAGTCTCTCAAACACCTTTGGACGTTGGTCGGCATCGAGTTCCTTTGGAGGTGTCGCTGCGGCCGTGATCGGTCGCCATGAAGTTGGAGCCTGAGGTGTTTTCTCTTTTGGTTCGGCTAGGACAACCATTGGTCTATCAGCTTCTTCGGAACTGGAACCTGACATGGATTCGACTATGGCCGGCCCTGAAAACTCTGTGGGTGGTTCATTGGAGAATAAATCAATCTTGAGTTGTGGCTAGGAGTTCTGCTTAAGGACATGTTCTACTGAGACGAACTCGGCCTTCCTTTTCCCTTTGTTTTTAGGTAGATGAGCGTCTACCATGCCAATTGTTATCGAGGGAAAAGGATTAACATCAACAACCATCTATTTCTGGGGAACATTTAACTTACCTTTATCAATCCAACTTTCAATCGCATCACAGAACACGACGCAATTGTTAGTGGCATGCTTGTTTGAATTATGGTACTTGCAATATGTTTTTCCTTGCAACTCTTCGGTCTTAGGAATGTTATGTCCTAGCCGAAGTTTTATGATCTTGGCTAACAACAACTGGTCAAAAATTGCATCGGCCTTGGTGATATCGAAAGTGTAAAGTTTTGATGTTTTAATCGTCTCTTCAAAGGTCGAGCGGGTTTTGGCATCCTTGGAATTGATTTGAGCTAATGCCTTGCAAACGTATGGTTTGTCTATTACTATTTCAGCCGTGTCCACACTAGCGTATTGGGGATCCTCGCTTTCAGCCAATGCGTAGCTAACCGTGAGATTCTTGTATATATCGTTCCCCAGAACGGGGAATTTGAGATCTTTTCCTCTCGGAGCAAATAATCATACTGCTCAACGTGCTAAGCTAGTTTGTACATATCTCGGATATTTGCCCCCAGGAATTTCTTTTTGTATTCCACATCCAGGCGGTTTAGAGCAATTCTGACGAATTCAACTTCAGGGAGAGGTACTCGGCACCAATTCCGGGCCGACTTGAACCTTGTTAAGTATTCCATTGGCGATTCATCTGAAGCTTGAGTTATCCTAGCTAATAAAGAAATTGACATTTCCATCCCTGATCGATAGAATTGTTTATGGAATTTTTCGACCAATTCCTCCAAACTCTGGACGGAGTTAGGTGGGAGGTTGATGTACCAAGCAAATGTTGAACCCGTTAGTGAGAAGTTGAATAGTCGTAGTTTATGGAAGTCGCTATTAACGTCTCCACATTGCGTAGTGAATCGAGCCACATGTTCTAACGAAGATAAGGATGATTCTCCAGCGAAAAGACTGAAGTCTGGGATTTTGAATTCGAACATCTCCACATAAGCTGGGTACGGATGGATGAACTTTAGGAACTTCAGACCCTTTTTTTAGGCCGAATTGATCATCCTTTGGACCTCGGTCATATTGACAGATGCTGTTTCCACTCTCTGGTCGGGTCCGTCTGATCTATTGCTTGATCTTCCTCTTTTTTCCAAGTCGATTGGTTGGAGCCGAGCAGATCCTATCTCGGCTTGTAGTGGAACATTCTTAAATGAAAGCTCTTGAGGTTGGCCGACGTGGCCATCTTCAAAGGCTTTACTGACCAATAGTTCAAGCAATCTGGTCTGCGTATCACCATTGCTTTGTATTGCTTCGAGCAAATTGTTCATTTTCTGGCCAATCGACTGTTCGAAATGCCGAGATTGCTCATCAAGTCGTCTTCGAAGAAACGACCTAGTCAAGGGATCAAAACCTTCCCCACCATCTTCGTCACAATCTTCCACTATTCGTTCGATGAAAATGCCTACAGCTTTGTTGGGAATTTCTGGGTTGTGAGGCTGGCCGCCGAGACAGACTTCTTTTTCTTGGTGTGTCGCACTTGTAGCCTCGGGTGGCACAATAATGAGGGGATTTTGTACCTGTGACAAATCTTGTCTAGGGCCTTGTGTTGGCAAGTCGGTTGTTGACTTTCCCATGATTGTTTTCTTTTTTACGGACCGTGTCTCAATGGTCATGAACTTTGAAGGTCTAGCACTGTGTCTCACCAGGTGTGCCAAAATGTTGACCCTAAAAGTTACAAAGCCTACGTGGCGCGCAGGCCAAGTAACTAATGAGCTAACTATGTTCTTCGGTTGATACGGGGCGTGCCAACTCATCGGCCAAGCTTAGCCGAGGAGTACAATTTGTTAATGTTGTGTTAAGCGCGTTGCTGACCTCTTGATCTTGCAATTACAGTCGAGGAAGGAACAAATCTCTGCCTTTAGATTCTTAAGCTTGAAGACAAGGCTGCTAGTTCCGCGAAGTTTGCGAATCGTCGGCGCCGGATTCGGTCATAGTGATTATATTCATGGGAGTATAAGCACGTCGAATCGACACCAGACTATACGAACACAAGTACACAAAAGAGATGTATGTCTTGATGGTAAAAGTGGTTAGGCCGTTAGAATGTCGAACTCTAAAACACACTTGTGAGTATCCAATCATAAAATCACTCGGCGTTCAATGTGCCGAATGTAGTAACTCGTAACACCTTACTTCGTCGAGAAGGCTAATAAGATGACCTCTGCCAATAAGGATTCGGAAACCCTTCTCGACCGAGACTTGGATAGGTAACCAGTCGGCCTTGACGCGGTGCTGTTTATCCAAACTGAAGGTACTCCTTGGTCGATTGATTCTACGACAACAGTGTTGTTTATTCAAACTGAAGATGTTCGCCGGTTGCCTTCACAATGCTGTTTATCCAAACTGAAGATGTGTTGGTGGAAAAAGAAAATAAAAAATCTCAAGTTGTTTGAGAGGTTTGCGCAGGGAAATTGTGTGTTGAATTGGAGAGACATGAATGATGCATTCTGCTTTCTATTTATAGCATCAAATCCTCTTTAAGATCAAGTTGAAACCACATTCGGATTAGGACTTCTTATTCTGATCCAACTTTATCTCAACTAGTCTTACTTGCATTAGGACTTTGAACTCACCCCCTTTTTCAGGCCGTATTCATTGCCGGCCGAAAATCCATATTGCATTAGGACCCCTCATCGTATTGGGACTTCGACCCATCCACTCATCCAAATTACTCCTTCTTGCAATAGGACTCGACCACCCTTACTGAACAACCCAAGACCACCTGGCAGCCCATGGTATATTTGGAAAAGCTTTGGGCCGAACATAAACCTACGCTCGGCTCAATAATATTATTTTGGGCCTAAACAGTGTCACTCTCATGTAAACCTGTTAAGGACCCATTATTAACGGGTTATTATCGTGTGACCCGATAATGACCTGATTAGTTATCGTGTTGACCCAAAACCCGTTATTTTTGTGTCGTTTACGTGTCATGTTAACGAGTCATGTAAGAAATTACCATGTCTAGTGTAGTTCCACTCAGCAAGTTTCGATTGTGAGTGTAGTGCCATTTAGCAAGATATAGTGAAAAGTTATGCTCCACACAAGTAGTTTTTCTCGTCAAGAAAAACTAACAAAAAGATATACTTTTTTCATTCAAAAGCAATAATTATCGAATGAGACTCCAATTTAAATTTTCGCCGTTAACCATAAAAATTTTAGGACCAGCTTTGCTATCATTTTGTAGCTCCGAACATATCCTTGTAGACCTAAAATAATAATTCCCATCACCAAAACAATAACGATTCTTCTCTTTCCACCTAAAATATTCCAATCATAAATATATCATCATTAGTAGTTGATGCATATGTATGAATTAGGTAAAGTATACCAAAATCTATGACTTGATTAAATCATTATTCTTCTCTCATATATGGAGATCTCTCTTTCTTCATTTGACTCACGATATAGTAATTGTTTTTGTTCTGTTTATTATGCTGCATTATTTAGGTAGACTTATCAAAAGAATATTGATCAACCATTCTAATCCGTTCTTACATGCCACCACTCTCATCTGTCTCTCTAACCTCATCAACAGAAAAAGAACATTTATATTTAATTGAATTCCAATCATCGACTATTTGCATTGGAGACAATTCGATTCGTTGACTCTGATTTAGTATGATCAATTCAATTTGTCAACTCTGATTCAGTTCGATTAGATTGCTTGACCGTTAATTACTAAAATAAAAGAAATCAATGTGTATTCCCACCAACGACGACCATGGTACTTAATCAGGTGTAGGAGAAAAAAAAGGCTTGGTGATGGCAAGGTGGGGTGGTTGTTGTGGCTGGTGTCGTGAATTGTGACTAAGGAAGAAGATTATGCTATATGGAGGGATGAAGAAGGTCACGAGCAATGGTGGTTGTTTTGTTATATTAATTTGTTTTTTTTTATTATATTCTTTATAATTAAAATTAACGGTGTCAATAATTTGGTTAAATGGAGGGACACGTATCATATAATTTGGGAGGAGACATGGAGAAATTTTCAGTGTGACCGGAACACTATCAACGAGATACGTATCATGTAATTTCGATTTGATTCCTTGACCATTAATTACTAAAATAGTAGAAATCAGTGTGTGGTCCTGCCAACAACGACCATGATACATAATCTGGTGTAGGAGAAAAGAGGCTTGGTAATGGCGAGGTGGGGTGGTTGTTATGGCTGATGTGGTGAATTGTGGCTAAGGAAGGAGGTTATGGTATATGAGAGGAATGAAGAAGGTCACGAGTGGTGGTGGTTGTTTTTCTGTATTATTGTGTTGTTTTTATTATATTCTTTATATATTAAAGGTAACCGTGTTAAATATTTTGTTAAGTCGGTGGACACTTATCAAGTAGTTCAAGTAGTTAGAGATTAGACATGAACAGATCTTTTAGTGTGTTTGGAGAACAGTTATATGTCCTATGTCATTATACAAGTAAAAGAACACTTGAAAAAATAACTTCTCTCCACTTGTATAATAACATTGGCGTACCATTGTGTATTCTAGTACATTAAAAAATCTCTCCGAGAGATGAATGAGACACTAAAAATGGGGACAGCAAACCTACAGCCCCTTGGCCATGCCTATGCGTATAAAAAAATAAATTGTTCTAAATTTTAATCAAAAAAAAAGAAAAGAAAAGGGAAATAACCATAAATAAGGCATTTTATTAGTCTAGGACAGAAATAGGACAAACCGGCCATGCACACCATGCACAAAATCGCAATTACTAAAATACCCACATATAAATACTAAAAAACCCTCAGGTCATTTCATCATTTTTGTCATTGGGAAGAGAGGCATGCCAAGAGAGCTCTGGGTTTCAAGGTTGAGCTCCGACTTCGAAGAAAGGGAAGTCGAGAGTGAAGCTTTGAAGTGAGGGTTTCTCGTTTGCATCAATGTTTGACCCTAAAAGATATGGCTTTTGTACCAGATTTTGCGTTTTAGCTTAAAAGTTTCATTTTTTCCGGCCAGTAAAACCTCGGCAGCCATATTTCCTCAACCATTTGATTCGTCTCTCTATCTCTCTCATCTCTTTCTCTCTCTAACTCGGTCATTGTCTCCATTTCTGCAACTAATTACTTGTTTTTTCAATTAGGTTTTTTGGATTTGCATGGATGGAAAGTCCAAGAAATGAGGAATAAGGAAGAGATGACTTGGAATGTGTTTTGGAAATCTTTATTTGTTTGTGGGTTTTGTTATTTTAGATTATGGGTTTGAATTTTTGGGTTTCAATCTTAGAGTTTTGCATTTTAATTTTTGTTTAGGGTATTCAAGATTCATGGAGTTGGGTTGGTGGATTTGGCTTTGTGGGTTTGTTACATAATGCTCAATATTTGTAATTTTGTTATGAACTTGCAAATGTTTGTGAATTCGATCTGAAATCAGTGTTTGGTTGAAAAAGACAAGTGAATTTGATGTAATACATACATATATATATATATATATTACATATATAAATATATATGAGCATAAATCAATGTGTGAAGAATCAAGAAATTAAAGTAAGGAAACGTAAGTAATGACAGTCAATTAAACTAGTGTCTAGTTAGGCTTATCACCGATAATTATTCCTGAAAATAAATAGTTTGGAAGTGGGGACGTTATAGATTATGCATTTCACACCATGTTGTATATATATATATTTTTGGAAACACTATGTTATGGTTGAGTATTAGATTGCATCATGGCATCTCCATATGTATATTATCTGCACATAATTATTGTGAATGTTTTGAAGTGCAAAGGTGAATGCAGTACACACAGGTAAGTTCAGGTGAGTTTATGATATTAGTTGAAATGATGGAGTTATGGCATGACTACATTTATGTTTTAGACAACTCCGACATTGTCGTACAGGTTGCAATAATAGGCAACTCCGACCTTGTTGTACAAGTTGCCCATGAGTCATACATGTTATATTAGATGCAGTTAGAGCTCATAAACCTGCATCCCGGTGTTAGTGCTCTCGCCGGTGGCCAGGGCACAGTCCTTCACATGATGTTGACCTCCCGCACTTTACGCTCACCTTGGATACAAGGTAGGTGCACAATCCTGTCGTACAGACCACAATAAGTGGTTCCGACTCGTAGGTGACCCGTGATTATTCACACAGTCTTCACGTGATCATAGCACTTGAGCATATTTATTTACACCCAGTCCTGTCGTACAAACCACTTTAGATGGTTCTGACTCGTGTGTAAGTATACTTATTGAGCTATTGGCTAGCATGTTATTGAGCTATTGGCTAGCATGTTGATGAGTTATTGATTCAGCCGTACAGGTCACGTGAGGTGACTCTGGCTAGCATGTTGATAAGCTATTAGTTCAGCCGTACAGGCCACAATAGATGGATTCGGCTGACATACCATTTCATATTGATTTATTTCACCTGGGTTACTTATTCTTGTTGAGATATTTGACACGGCATAGCTATGAGACTGTTATTTTGGTTATAGTTTTGAGTTATAGTCATGCAAGTTATTTCTGGGAAATTATACAGGTGTTACGGCGATGGGTTACTGTCTTTGGTAATTGAAATTGATTTGAAAAGTTTTGTTTCGCTCACTCACATTTTCTATTTTTGCACCCCTCCAGGTTCTAGCAGTAGAGATCCGTATCGACGAGGATTCGTGACACTTTTCAATACAGATGTCTCCTTATGATGGTATAATCATTATCTTACCTTACTGTACTATACCTATGCTCTGTATCACGCATGAAATGGGTCCAAACCCGCTCATCGCACACTTGTGTACTTAAGCACCTTTAGGTTTTAATTTATTCACATTTTATACACTATCACACTTTATGGCTTCGTCACCTTCCAGGTGTCGGCTAGCACAACTCGATTCGGGGTCCTAGTGGACATTCCGGGTTAGGGTGTGTCATTAATGGAAAACAATGCATTAATGTTTACAATCATGGCATATTAATATATCATAACAAATTGTCTGTTAAGGCAAAAAAGAACTAAATGTTATACTTTTCTTAAGATCTCTTAATTGTTTTTCAAATTTGCATAATATTAGACAATTTTAATTTAATCTTGTCATTTTCTTACCAAATGAAAATCTAAAAAAGCACTATAAAATAATTTACCTATATTTAAAAAATATTGGTAAATTCTTTGGACATGTGTATTAGTAATAAATTTGCCCTGTATATGTAATGATACATGCAAATAAAATAAATTTGCCCTATATATGTTACTTGATTCAAAATAAATTTATCTATATTTTATATAATAATATAGGTAAACTATTGCACACATATATATTAGTAGTAAAATGTGCCCAATATGTAATGACCCGTCCCCCAAAATTATATTTTTTTATAGTTTTAAAATGTGAATTTATGAAAATGCCCTTCGAGGCAAAGGTGTTGACTTTTGTTGATCACCTTGTCATGTCATGTAAGATCCATTTTCTTGGTGTATTCTTGTAGTACTCATCGATACGGACGCGTGGGCACAAACAGAATGCAATTTGGAGTTATAACGAAGGAGATATTAACGTTTAAAGTCAGGGACATTTTAGTAAATTGATTAATTTCAAGAAAGCTCCAGATTTTTAGAGAAAAATCTAGAAAGTCACGTGTGTGGCCCAGATTAAAAGGAAGAAAAGATGGGCGGTGAAGATGATAGATAAAGGAGAGAAATGAGGGGTGGGACGCTCAATCAGAAACAAGAGAAAGAGGGAGTGACCAATAAGGAAGAAACGAAAGGAGGGAAAGGAGGGAAAGGAGAAGGAGAGAACCGGTCAAACCCAATTTCTCCACCTGACCCCCCAACTTAACCAGCTCATATCTCCTTCGTACGAACTCCATTTTGGGTGATCTTGATGTCCATGGAAAGCCCTTGACAAGCCCTACATCTATGTAGTGTTAGATTTCCCAATTTATTTCCTATTTTTCCAGTTTGAAGCCACAAAGCCCACAACCTTTTCGGCGGCTTTAATCTTTTTCCGGTGGATCCGGCGAGCTTCACCATCGATGACCACCACCAAAAGACTCCTATTAACCCTAGGAGCAAGGTCCAAGCCTTGGATGAGGCGTCGAAATTCGTTTTGGTGACAAATCAACAACTACCCGAATCAAGGGTTTCCGGCAATTCAAGTCAATTTGGAGCCTTTTCCGGAAAAATTGGACTTGGCCACAGGTATAAAGTTTCCTTTACTCTTTGAGATCTTCATTTCTGTAAAATTTGACAATTTTTGGAAATAGTTGAAATTTTCCGACAAGTCGGGTGGCCGACCGCCACCCACGAGCGCGTACGGCGGCACATGGCCGCTAGATGGCCGTCAATGCTATTTTTAGGCTAAATTAGATGCCTTGATTTCAATTTTAATATTCGTATGACATAGGTTGATTGTTTGAACCTAAATTCACTACGATATGTGACTAGGTCAACATATGAATCGACGATCTGACCACTGGATCGCCTCCAAACTTTAATACGTTATAGTACGTAATATTTGAGGACAATAGGAACTTAGGATTGGGAATCTTACTTATGGATCTTTCCGAATTGGATTTGTAATCTCGTAAAATAAATCATGGACCGCCACTTGAATTGTGTTTGGCGGAGATCCAACCATTGGATCGGAATGAAACTTTAGTATGATGTTTTAGAAGCATAATGTGGATCTTTGAAAGTAACAGATCAGAAATTTGTGATGCGGATCTTCCGGATTGAGTTATGTAGGGTTGTGGACCCTACCGTCGATCTTTGACCAACGGTTGACTTTTGGTCAATGGGTCTCTAATCATTCTAGAACGTCCTTGGGGATGTGTTTTACTTAAGTTACGTGTTCTGTAGATAAGAATTCTGAGTTGTTATTTGATAATTGTTCTAGGCGCCAATCGTTCAAGACGCCTTGATATTCATGCTAAGGAGTTGCAGCGCGGACTTCAGGTGAGTGGGCATTTGCTTTCTATATATATATATATATATATATATATATACATATTATGATTTCCAGAACATTTTTCTTAAAATGATTTATACTTTGAATGCCATGTTGTAATAAGTTACATTTTAAATATTGCATTGCTATATTTGTGAATTGTATCGTGTGATCTGCGGAGACTCAGGTAAGCTTCAGGTGAGTATTATGTGATTGAATGAGTTGTATTGCATTGGTATACACAAATTTGTTGAGAGCTCATCATGGCTGCACCCTGGTATTAGTGCTCCCACCAGGGGCTAGGGCCAACCTTCATGTGATTGTTTACCTCCCGCACCGCACGCTCATCTTGGATCCAAGTCTGGTGCCAGCTGTCGTACAGACCATAATAGGTGGTTCCGACTCGTAGGTGACCCGCGATTTATCGCACAACTTTCACTTGATCGTAGCACTTAAGCAGTACTTATTTATACCCAACCTGTTGTACAAGTCATATTAGGTGACTCCGACTCGTGTGCTAGCCTAGATTGATGAGCTACAGGTCCAGTCCTACAGGTCACGTTAGGTGACTTCGACTGGCATACTATTTTATGTTGGTTTCACACTTGGCTTACACTTATTATTGCTGAGATATTATGACATGGCATAATTCAGTTTTCGCTACTCGTAGTCATTGGTTTTCATACCTACATAGTAGTATTTTTTGGAAACTATACGGGTTTTACAGAGAGAGGTTAGTATTTTCAGAAAAGGTAAATGTGTTTTTCTAAAACTTTGTTTCTGCCCACTCACCGTTCTGTTTTTCGCCCCTCCAGGTTTTAGCTGCTAAACTTTTGTATCGATGAGGATTCTTGGCATATCCTAATATAAGTGGCTACCTATGATGGTATAATCCTTATCTTACCTTACTGTGCTTTACTTATGCTTTGTAATCACATGTGAAATGGGTTCAATCCCGCTCATAGCGCACTCTTACATTTAGGCACTCTTAGGTTTAAATTTATTCACATTTTCCATATCACTACACTTTATTGCTTCGTCACCTTCTAGGTGTCGGCTAGCACAACTCAATTCGGAGTCTTATTGGACATTTCGGGTCGGGGTGTTGTCACAATATATATATATATATATAATAATGCATGAAAATAATTCACCTACAAATAAAAGAAATTTGATTAAAAATAATATATCTACTAATGGAACTTTTTTTTTTTTTTGGTCAAATATCTATTGTTTTATTTTAATGGAGATAATTTGTCTTGGTTTAATTTTTACGAAATAGTTTAGGCACTGTTTAACTTTACCAAAATAATGGAACTACTATTTTAATTTACCTACAAAATAAATGTTATTTGATTCATAATTATTACTTATTACTTATATTTTACATATAAATATAGATAAATTATTTTTAACTAGCATATATAATAAGGCCTTTCTTTATTGGCACCCCACAATATTATGAATACACCCCATTTTCTTTTATTTGGTCTGAATTTCCCTTTCTACCCTAATTTAAATTAGATAAAAACAAACAAACAAAACCAACACCACCTTTGTCATCCTAAAACCTACTCCTTCTCGACAGGCCCCCACCATGGCACCTCCATTAACTAAATGATATCAAGTATACCAAAACATATGCCGACTTACAATTAAACTAGCAAGTAGTCTCATAGAAAGTCAATTCCTAGTTGACACAGAAGGATTGCTTCTCTGCTAGTAGCATTTTTCAAAATTTTCAAAGCCATCAAGTTGGTATCCCTCATTAGGTTGATCATAATTAGGGTGAGTAATAATATTTATTGACATAATTAGGGTTTTGTGGCATAAGTTGTAAATATGTGATAATAATTGGTTTCATATTTGTCTACATTGTACTCTATTTGAAATTTGGATTTTATTTGGACGTTTAATATTAGGTGTGTTTTTGTTTGGAAAATAGGAGTTTCAATGGCCTTTTTTTAAAGAACCCTTATTAAAAACCACACCGCAGTTAACTTTTTTATTTAGTAGAATACAAGAAGAAATTAAGATCAACAACCCTTACAAGTTGTATTACATTCACGAAAAAGCAGCAACAAACCCACACTTAGATACACAATAGATTATGAAAGCCAACGTTTCAGGGAGTTATTATGCAAAGTAAGATAGCAATCCCTCTTGATCAAAGGAGATCTCACACACCACAGTAGGCTTTGATAGTACGCAACAAATTCCTTGCCTCTGGTGTTCGACCGAAGTCAAGGAAACTGAAATGATCAAATGGCTTATACAATAAGGGATGTTTCTCATCAATTAGCTCTTCAGGTACTTGTATAATCCCACTTTTGAATGAGAACAGTCCTAGGGAGTATCTGGTTTTGTTCTCCTTCATGATGATTTGATGTTCACAAGAGGGTACTCTGTCATTGCTCCATGCCTGCCAAGTGAAAACAAGAGAAAGGAAAAGTGCATTGGGTATATATTTGGGATTAAAATGATTTATATTTGTACTACGTTCTAATGTTATTTCTTCCCACTTGTCTCATGTTTGACTTTCTTGGATGACGAGTTCAATACCTAATTATGTATGACTTCTTGTAAAATATTATATATATATATATATATGTACTAATAAATATCAATTTTCCAGTTCATAAATCAAGCCAACAAACAAAAAATAAAACCTTTATCAATCACACTTTAATTGCTTGAAATTAAGAAAGTGACCTACCATGAACGCATCGCCTGCCAAGATTAGAAAAGATGAAGGTGAAGGGTTCACATCAATCCACTGACCATCCTTTGTTCGAATCTGCAAACCATTCACCTGATTTTGATTCACTATGGATATGAAGGTCTTGTCTGTGTGAGGTTGCAGTCCCATATTAGTTTCATTCTCTTCTGGTGTTCTGTACTTAAGGCATCTAAGCTGGTATGTAGTTGATTCCATGTGAGAGTTATAAAGCCTCTGCACACCGTACACATCAAAAACCATTCTTGTCACCATTTGACTCAATTCTGCTACCAGCTTTGAGATGGAATGAACAGTTTCACTAATCAAAAGAACACAGAATTAAACCATATTAGGCTTAATATATATTATATAAAAATATATGTGGGATTATTTTCCTCCCAATCTCAGTCAACGTAAATGCTTATGCTGGCAAATTTTGAATAGGTTAGTTTTTGCTTCAGTATGAAGACATAAACATTTGTTTGGAATATATATAATATATGTATTTACTGAACAAAGGAATTTAGAGAGCGTATTGATTCATCAAAATATACCAAAAATGGTCATTTCCTTGAGGCCACATGATGTTTGTGAAACCTTGAGATCCGTCAACAGTTGTTGGATTATCGACCGCCAAGGATTCGTAGAGAGGAAGGAATGAATATTGTCCTATATAGCTGTGGTAAGGCCTATCACTGGTCTTTTGCATTTTAGTTTCTAATGGAAGACCAAATAGATCTTCCATCGCAGAAAAAATGGAGTTGTGAAGTTCCAGAGGAACTTTATGGTAAATAGCTTCGAAGCAGCCATACTCTTCTAGTGCATCCTTGATTTCTTTGCATGCCAAGAGCCATGCATCTGTATCGGGCTTCAAGTTTTCATCAGATAAATCTATAACAGGAAGCTTAGGCTGAGTTTCTGACCCCATTCTGTCAGTGAAATCTCTCTTAATTAACTCGGTATTGCGAGCTTGTTTGGGGAATGACTCAAGCAGTGATATTTTTGCGACTTATTTATAGAGGTGCCATTGATGCAGTGATGTCGTAATAAGACGATTAGAATATATGTGGACAAATACTTAACCACAAAAATGATGATTAAATTAAGTTTGTGTTGTACCTATGAACAGATCGATAGGGGTGGCAATATATTTTTCTATTTGGGTAATGTTGTAGCACTCAATTATATGCTAATGCAACTTATTTTAATTATTTTAATGTATAATGATTTCAAATCTTTTTGAAACATATGATATATCAAATAATGTAAGGGGCTGACAAGCAGGATCCAAACACTATCAGAAATTACCAATTACCAATGCAAACACTATTAGAATATGTGGACAAATACTTAACCACAAAAATGATGATTAAATTAAGCTTGTGTTTTACCTATGAACAGATCGATGGGGTGGCAATATATTTTTCTATTTGGGTAATGTAGTAGCACTCAATTATATGCTAATGCAACTTATTTTAATTATTTTAATGTATAATGATTTCAAAATCTGTTTTAAACATATGATATATCAAATAATGTAAGGGGCTGACAGGCAGGATGCAAATACTATCAGAAATTATCAATTACCAATGAAAGTTTGCCTACCGAATAGTATTTAGTTGGGTAAAGTTACTTTGCCAGACCGAGTAAAAGAATGTCAAGCAAAAGTTGTCAACGTTTTTGTTTTGTTTTGTTTTGTTTTTTTTTTTTTTTGTTTTTTTTTTTTTTTTTCAAATCCTTTAGGCAACGAAATATTTCGAATGACAAAGTGAACATGGTCGGGTAAAGGTTTCACACCAAGGGGAAAAAGTTGGCATGTATCATGCCATCTTTTGTGCGACGAACCTTTCAAGTTTCGTCGGGCAAAAAGAGTTTACAATTCGTCGGGCAAACTAAAATATGTCATCGGGAAAAAATGAGGAACATTTTCGCGTATTCAATTCCTTCGATAATTTTTACAGTCTGCAAAAATTAATTTCGACAATCCAACTGTCAATATAGTTGGTATATACTCCAAGATGGCATATGCTAAAAAAAAAAAAAAATGCAAGTTTCCGAGATTAGGTAATGGGACTATCCTTCGACAGCTAGAAACATATCATCACGATTTAATGGTTATTTTAGCTTCATTATTGATGATTTTTTTCCACTACAGTCCTCGACCATAGAAGAATACAACGAATGAACTGATCATCAATTTAAAGTACTTACACTAATGGTTACCACAAAATCTTACATTCTACTTAATAGAAGTAAAGAACAAACTCTTAAGTGTTTGTTGAATCTATTGTTTTGACGAGATACACAATCTACCAAACTAATTTCAACGATCCAACCGTCACACCTTTTTTTAATTTAGTACGGCATGGCATGCACCAAAAATCACCTAAAACAAACTTTTGTAGATCAAATAATGGGACAAAATTCTTTGATGGTTAGAAACAGATCATCACCATTTAACGGTTATTTTAGCTTTGATTTTTTATTTTTTTTTACAAGTACATTCCTCGACGTTAGAAAATTACAGGTGAATGAACGCAACCATCAATTTAAATATTTACACTAATGGTTACCACGAATCTTACATTCTACGTACTAGAATTATAGAATAAACTCTAACTTTTTGTTGAATCTATTGTTTCCACATGATACATAGTCTATGAAACTGATTTCAACGATCCAACCATCCCACTTTCTTTAATATAGTACGATATTGCATAGCCAAAAATCATCTAAAACAAACTTTTAGGATTAGGTAACGGGACAAAATCCTTCAACGATTAGAAACGTATCATCACGATTTAACGATTATTTTAGCTTTGATTTTGATGATTTTTGCAAGGATTTTAATTAAGAGTAAAACCACAAACTGAATTGACCTGATCATCAAATTGGATGGATGATCTTTTAACCACTTAAAATAAAAATAAAAAAAGAAAAAATTTTGAATTTTTGGTGTTTGCCCTACGAAATTTACAAAGTCGTCGAACATGTTTGTTTCCCAAAATATCACATTTTCCCCTATGTTGGAGTGTTTACCCGGCAAAATATTATAAAATTCGTAAGGCAAAGCAATTTTCCCACCATTTATTTTCACCCAAAATTAAATCGGGTGGACATTTATATGCAACTTTTGCCCAACGAATCAATTATGTCAAAATACATGTGTCACAATTTTAAAACTTTTGCAACTTTTGGCGATATTTTATATCATGCCCAGAGCATTCTTCTTTTTCCTTGCACCTTTGTTGATATATGTGCTCTCTCTCTCTCTGCCCTAAATGTATATTTGCTCATCTCTTTGATTTATATTAGTTGCCTGTGTAAAATCTTGGTTTTGATGTATTGGTAGGAAATTTGTGAAATTTGTGAAATAATGAAAATTATGAAAATTGTGAATTTTGTAGGAAATGTTGGAAACTTGTAATTTTGTAGGAAATATTAGAAATTTGTAGGAAACTTTTGTAATTTATCGGAAACATTTGAAATTTTTACATTTGTAGGAAATATTTGAAATTTGAAGGAAATACTAAAAATTTGTAGGATATATGTACTTTGTAGGCAATATTAGAAGTTTGTAGGAATACTAGAAATTTGAAAAGTAATAGGGAATATTATAAATGTTTTGCAATTTTGTATGTATTTTTTTTTTTTTTTGAAATAATGCCATTCAATGTGCAAATACAAACAATTTGAGGAGTATTTCTAGTTATTTCCTTTTTTAAAAAAAAAAAATTGGAACCATTTTTTTTTCATACCCATAGGCATGGCCAAGGGGCCGTTGGTTTTCTGTCCCCATTTTTAGTGTCTCATTCATCTCTCTGATAGATTTTTTTAATGTGCCGGAATACAGGATGATACACCAATGTTATTATACAAGTGGAGGGAAGTTGTTTTTTCAAGTGTTTTTCTACTTGAATAATGACATATGACATATAAGTTGTGACAATCCGTCCCTAATTTTATGATTTTAAAATTTTCAAAAGCGTAAATTGACAAAAATGCCCTAGAGGCGAGATTATTGATTTTCGTTAGTGGAATCGAAATTAGAACTACGATGAAGATTTTATGGAACAACAAATCCGAAAAGTACTTTTGTAAAGATTACTAATTATTATTTTATATATCTCTCATAATTATTATAATATTATTTTAAGATTATTTTGTTATTATATTATTATTTTAATATTATTCGAGAGATATTCTAAATATTTTATTAATTATTATTAGCCGTGGGGACCACATATCCCAAAACTCTCCACTCTCCTATTGCTGTGTGTCTTCCTCCCCGAGTCTCTCTCGGATTCCCTTCTCCCTCACCTCTCCCAAGCTTCTCCTCTGCAAACATTGACAGCAACACTGCCACCGCACACCACCTTTTTCCGGCAAACACCTCATTTTCCCCCGATGCATGATGACAAGGTCACACATCCTAAAACCCTGTGTGTGACCATACACACTCTCTCTCCTCCTTTTTTTTTCACTACACAATGGTATTCCCACTGTTCAAGAAATTTCTTGGCGATTGCTAGCCATATCCGGTGAGGGTAAGTTCAAAAACTCCTTAAACCTTATTGGATCAAGTCTTAGAGTACGATTAGAGGAATTTTGAGTTGTTTTGGTGACGATTAGTGCAGGAATCATCTCTGGGACTTAAACCCAGTTTTTTGGCGAGGAATCCGGCGACTTTGGAGCTGTTTTCCGGCCAACTCCGACCACAGCCGAGGCAACCAAGGGTATAATTCAAATCCTCATTCTTTGATCTTCATTTTGGTATATTACTTGGCTAGGTTTAGTGAGGATTTTATTTAGTCAAAACTAGGATTTTTTTAGGCCATCTTTAACCCAGAATCTGGTGGTTGCAATGGTAATCGGCCGAAGAAGAAGAAGGAGGATAAATAAAAAAAAAATTAAAAAATTAAAAAAATTAAATAAAAAAAAAAAGATAAAAAAAAGGGGCCCAAGCCCAAGCTAGCCCAAACCATTGAGCTGTTGACCCATGAAACGACTAGCCCAATTCCTAATTTGACCTGGAATATTCTATGGAATATTCTTAGAATATTCTTTATTATCGTTTTCAAAATTTCTCGGAAACCCTCCTAGACTAATTTCGACGTTCCAAGTTCGTTTTTGACATCCAATTAGTGAAATTTCAAAGTTTTAACATAGTTGATCACCGGGGCATCTCAGTTGACTTTTTAAGGTTAACTGTTGACTTTTTGTGAAATTTGCCGGGGACCCTCCTTAGCGTATTTCGACGCCTTAATTCCAAATCCACACTCCGTATCCCAAAATTTAGTTGTCTTAGTGGAGTTTTACTAATGGGCCCTAATATTATGCTTAGGTGCGATTATTATCGGTGATTCCAGCTTTCTTAGTTCGAACAACTTCCACCCGACGACATGATCTGTGAGTGGGTCTTTTCTTTATATATATATATATATATATATCTACACACACACACATACATATTGGTTAGTTTCCATATATACAATTATTAATAAATTCTCTACGTGATTGCCATGATTAAATTAACGTTTATAAGAAATGCCTTATTGTTTGGAAATGATGAAATAATCCAAGGGGATGCACATGTAAGCTTATTATTAAGGGGATGCCTTAATTATATTGATGGTCATTAATAGTATTATAATGACTAGAATTGTTGAATTGTTGTGGCATGATTATATTTAAGTTATTTGCTTATCATTGTTGCACCGATGTTAGTACTCGCTCGGGCCAGAGCCAGGCTTTCACGTGTATGTGCACATTGCACCGTACGCTCACTTTGGATCCATTGTAGGTGCTAGTCCTGTCCTAGATTGCATAGCGCCAATCTTCACGTGATTGTAGTACTAGAGCGTATATTATTGATACACCCAGTCATGTTCATGTTAGCATCTGTTGATGAGTATTCGATGTGATATTTTTATTTAGGTGACAATAGGTGTTTACGAACGTCATGTACTTATTTATGAAAGTTGTGATGTATGGCATCCTTGAAATATTGCTAGTTATGGTAAGCATTTTTATATTATATGTAGTACATATATTTTGGAACTATACTTGTTTTATGGTGAGGGGTTATAATGTTTTCAAAAGATTTTTATTAAAACTTTATTTTCAGGCCCACTCACCCTTGTTTTGCGCCTCTCCAGGTTTTAGCAGCTTAGCTTTCGTATTGACGAGGATTCTTGGCAAATCTTGGTGTAGACAATTACCCTCGATGGTATAATTCTCACCCTATCTTACTGTAATGTACTTATACTCTGACATCACGTGTGAAATTAGTTCATTCCCGCTAACAACACACTCTTATATTTAGGCACTTTTAGGTTTAAATTTATTCACATTTTCCTCATCACAACACTTTATGGCTTCGTCACCCTCCGAGTGTCAACTAGCACAACTCGATTCAAAGTCCAAGTGGACATCCCGGGTTAGGGTGTGTCAGTTTGTTATTAGAGCATAAGTTTGGGCAGTATTGCATTCATCACACGCGTGATGTAAGCATTCTCAATTCTTGCGCCTAATTCTCGAATCTTGCCACCTCGTCAAATACGAAAAATGTGTTAGCTTTTCCCTAAGTTTAGGCATTTTAGACGACTTATTGACATGTTAAAAGAATACTATGGCGACTACCTCTAAACTTTAAGCAAAGAATTTCCCTGCCAAGGAAATATGTAGATTTGAGACAAGTTGATAGCCCTGAAGCAGGGATACTATATCGATAGTTGTGCATCAAGGGGGATTTACCTACCAATTCCACTACCATCTAATCATTTCTACCAACCCTTTCGAGTTAAGAAACCAGAAATGGTTTTGATTCCTTGGCAGTACCTGTTAGTATACCATCTATTTGAATTCCTACAAAGTTTACTTCATCAAGATTCCAGAATGGTCTTGAGCGACAACTTGGTGCTAAAGTGGTAGCACTTGACGGGAGAACATCTGGGAAATAGCCACTTTTGGTCCCTGATAGGAGCATATTTAGGCGACTTAGTTGGCTTGTTCTTGTGCATTTACGTTGTTATTTCTTAGTTCTTTAAGTCTTTTAAGCCATTTTTGTATGTTTTCAGGTTCTAAGGGCTAAAGGAGCAAAGAAGTGCATTTTGGAGCCTTTTGGAGCACTTTTGGGCTAAAGATGGATAGCTTATGCTTGGAGCCAAAGTGTTGGACGAAATTGAAGACCAAGTGAGCCTAGAATCGAAGGAAGAAGGAGGAATCAAGAATTGGAAACCAGTTTCCATTATTGGGAGTTTCTATTTTTGAAGTTTTCCAATTGTGCAAGTTTCCATTTGTGAAGGTGTCCATTTTTGAAGTTTCCAAATAATGTTGGTTGCCTAAATCACATGTTCTAGAAGCTTTAGACATGTCCTAAATTGTGCCGCACCTTACCTTCCTTTTCTCTCCAAATTTCTGGCCTTAAAATCCTTTCCCTTTTCCTTGCCGTGAGATTCTTTCTCATTCTTCCCAAAATCAGTCACAAATCTTGTTTCCTTTAATTCTTGGTCAAAGGCACATTCCTGATTTCTTTTTCCCTTTCTTGCCATGAGTTTAATTCCTTTTCTCTCTCAAAATCTGCAAGTTTAATTGCACTTTCCCCTTCTTTTCCTCCCTTTGCCGCAAGACTTAGCCCTTTTCCTTAATTCCTGATTTCAATTACCTATTCTAAAGGGATTTAACTTAATTCCTGATTCCTAGAATTGATTTGGGGAATTAAACACTTACGTATTTCCTATGCAAGCCTTGTCGTGCCTTAATAAAGGGTTTGAGGGTCAGATTATGAAGGGATTCACCATTCGACATCCCTTAGACACAATTCTATACCTTGCCGCAGCTTCCTTCTAAACCCTTGACAATTTCTGACCTTCCACATCCCTTGCCGCAGCAATTAGGAGAGGAATGAGGCCTTGAACGTTTCATGCTTGTAGATTGGAGCGTTCTTAGGTGTACTTCGTTCTTGTTTTCAATGTTTACTTTGTTATTACTTTCTGAGTTTGCTATAATCATGAGTGGCTAAACCCCTAATTAGTTAGGGGAAAGTTTGAAGCCATGAACATGTTTGAGATATGAATTGATTTCTTTCAATTGTGATTTGTTAAGTTGTGATGGCAATTCAATTATCTGTTTTATCCAAAACTTGTTCTTGTATGTTGATTAAGGATGCATACTTAGTTTTCATGCATGAACTTGATGCTAGTTTATAAACGAGTTTCACCTAATCGTCACAAGTTTATAAACACGAGTAGTGAAGGTTGCTAGTCTCAACCGCGTTAATTGAATTCTTGGCAAGAGTATCATGCCTTCATAGTTACAATTGCCTCGTCAACACTTATGATTTTCATAGAGCATAATGATCTCTCACTGTATCTCTTCCATGCATTCATGTTGAGGACCGTTGGAGAATAATTTGAATTGTCGCATGCATCATCCAATTCAATGACATAAGGAAAATCTGAGGGTTAATTAGTGCATCACGGTTAACTTTGGGTGTTGAGCATCATAGTTAGTGAAAAGCAATTGGAAAATCGATTCATATACAAATGTGTCATGTGTGGAGAATGGACCTCTAACTAATCCATCCATCATCTTGTTTCCAAAAATTCGTTTTACAATCTGCCTAGTTTTATAACTTGGTTTTGTTATTTCAATTTTCGTCAAATCAAAACCCCCCTTTACTTTCTTGTTCTATAGTGTTTGGAATTTGTTTAGTTTGTGTTTTAAAGTGTTTTGAATCAACCTATAATCTTAAATTCGTCCAAAATTGTGTTTAGAGTAAAAAACTGCCTAGTTAGTGTTTTTAGGCAGTTTTGAGTCTTTTGAACTTGTTTCGAGTCCTTTGAGTCTTTGTGAACGTTTTCAACTTTGTTTTTATGTTTTTGAGTCAGTTTAGAGGTTTTAGCAAGCCCTCCTAATCCCCGGTCCAGAACGATCCCTACTTGCATCCTTACTACAATTTGACAACAAGAGGGTTAATTTGTGTGCTTAACTATTTTCGCATCAAATTTTGGCGCCGTTGCCGGGGATTAGCAACTTTGCTAATCCCTCGTTAATTCTTTTATTTCTTTTTCATATATTTTTGTTTTAGTTACTGACCTTATTTTTGTTCTTGTTTCTAGGTCCTAGTTTATGACTAGGAGTTCAAAACCTGTTCGTGAGCACATCCTTGACTTTGACGATGATTTTGAGCGGACCTTGAGGAAGCAAAAGAATCAACAAAACCCTAACCCACCGTCTTCTAGCTCTACATCCGAGTTTGACGAAGGACGTGAGGAAGGAGAGGCCACGACACAGTTTGTGGAGGAAGTACAAACCATAGCCGTGGACAATCAAACCATCAAAGAGCTCTCTGCCTCAGGTATGGACAATGCCGTTCCTTTATGCATACAATACCCCACGACAGCTCAAGGTAAGACGGAAGAATTTGAACTTAAGTCTAGTTTATTACATCATATTCCTAAATTCCATGGGATGTCCATGGAAGATCCTAACAAACATCTTAAGGAATTTGAAGTAGTTTGTTCAAGTATGACACCCATCAACGTGGATGGGAGTATTTTGAAGATGAAGGCCTTTCCATTCTCCCTCGTGGACAAGGCCAAAGATTGGTTGTATGAATTGGCCCCCGGAACTGTCAATTCTTGGGAAAGTATGAAACGTGCATTCTTAGAGAAATTCTTTCCCACTGCAAAGATCATTCTCTTGAGGAAACGAATTAGTGGCATCCAACAAAATCAAGGTGAGTCGTTTCCATCTTATTATGAACGTTTTAAATCACTTGTTACTTTATGTCCACAGCATCAAATGAAGGAGGAGCTGCTCATTCAATATTTCTACGAGGGACTCCTTCCCATGGAACGTCAAATGCTAGATGCCTCGGCGGGTGGTGCATTAGTGGACAAGACTCCGGTGGCTGCCAAAACTCTAATTGCAAACCGAGCACACAATGCTCAACAATATGAAGGTGTTGGACAAAGAGAGGGGCCACGGCAACAAAGTGTAAATGAGGTAAGTGCAATTTCTAACATTCAATCACAATTGGCTAATCTTACTTCTCTTGTGTCTCAGGTTGTCAAGGGGTCAAAACCACAAGAAAACCAAGTGTGTGGCGTGTGTTCAATGCAAGGGCATCCATCCGAGACATGCCCTCAGTTGATAGAGAATGGAGGATGGGAATCTGCCAATGTCATTGGTTTCCAAGGCCAAAACCAACCCAAATATGATCCGTACTCCAACACCTACAACCCCGGGTGGAGAGATCACCCTAATTTCAAGTGGAGAGAGCCCCAACAATCTGCACAACAAAGGGGATTTCAACAAAATCCCCCTGGGTTTCCACGACCATACCAATCCAACCAGCCACCATCGTCCCAAAACAACTCAGGTTCGTCTTTTGATAATTCTCAAGTTATTCAATTGCTAACTACATTGGCGCAGGGGCAAGAAAAACAAACAAAGGACATGCACAATTACGCCGGTGAAGTGCAAAATCAAGCTCGAGAGGTGACTGAGTTGAAGAGACAAGTGGGACAAATGGCTGAATTCATGGGGCAATTTAGTAGAGAACAAGGTAAGTTACCAAGTTCAACGCAGGTGAATCCGAAAGGTGGATTCGAATCTGCAAAAGCCATAAGTTTGCGAAGTGGGAAGCAAGTTGGATCTGACCACGGACCATCTAAACCACGTTCCAATGAGGAGGAAGAGTTGAGAATCGAAGAAGAGGAACAAAGCCTACCCACGGCAAAGGTGGAAACACCTTTGCTGCAGCCCTTGAATGATTCTAAGACCTCAAATCGGTCCATTAAAGGTAAAAACGTGTCAAGTTCAGTTCCCACTAATGTTTTTCCTCCGAATGTGCCTTTTCCTAGCAGGTTCATGCAAACAAAGAAAGAGGAAGCAGAAAAAGACATTCTCGAGACGTTTCGGAAAGTTCAAGTCAATATCCCTCTTTTGGATGCAATCAAGCAAGTCCCGAGGTACGCCAAGTTCTTGAAGGAACTTTGCACTAATAAGAGGAAGATTTCGACCAAGGAGGTTGTAAAAGTGGGCGAAAACGTCTCAGCCATCTTGCAAAGGAAACTGCCCCCTAAATGCAAGGATCCGGGTAGTTTTACAATTCCATGTGTCATTGGTAACACTCGTTTTGAATCTTCCATGTTAGATTTAGGTTCATCAATAAACGTCATGCCATATTCAATTTATGCATCTATGAATCTATGAGCATTGAAAAACGATGGTGTTATTATACAATTGGCCGATAGATCTAATGCCTATCCAAAGGGAGTTTTGGAAGATGTTTTAGTGCAGGTCAATCATTTAATCTTTCCGGCGGATTTCTATGTGCTTGAAATGGATGAATCAGACCATGCCCCTTCATTGCCCATCCTCCTTGGAAGGCCATTCATGAAAACTGCTCGTACGAGGATTGACGTATATAATGGCACTTTGACAATGGAATTTGATGGGGAAGTTATTAATTTCAATCTTTCTGATTCTATGAAGTACCCTAGTGAGAATCATTCGTGTTTTGCTATTGATATAATTGACTCTTTGGCGCAGGACCATTTGGACAATTTGAAGGACGATGCACTTGAATTGGTCATTGCACAAGGAAGGGACATGCAAAACATCAAAATAACCACCAAGGAACCCCACGGCATGCATGAGGAATCTTTGGCCGTGCCCCCTAGTGAGGATATGATTGAGATGGTGGCTGCCCTCGAGTCAATGCCATCACAATCAGGTAAGTTTTTGGACCCTATTTTAAGTTCAGTTTCAGCTAATAAAATGCTTCCCTTAGTTGTGCAGCCACCTACACTTGAACTTAAGCCGTTGCCTAGTCACTTGAAGTACGTGTTCTTGGGTGAGGATGAGACATTGCCCGTCATCATCTCATCCTCACTCACGGCACAAGAGGAAAACAAATTGGTGCGAGTGCTTAAAGAGTACAAAACGGCAATTGGATGGACTTTGGCCGACATAAAGGGAATCAGCCCTACTATGTGCATGCATCGCATACTTCTAGAGGAGGGGTCCAAAACATCTCGAGAGGCTCAACGCCGTCTCAACCCTCCGATGATGGAAGTAGTGAAGAAAGAGGTAATCAAATTACTTGATTGTGGAGTGATTTATCCTATTTCTGATAGCAGGTGGGTTTCGCCCGTGCAATGCGTTCCAAAGAAATCCGGAGTGACTGTGGTTGCAAATGCCGAGAATGAGCTTGTTCCTATGCGCATTCAAACTAGTTGGAGGGTGTGCATCGACTATAGGAAGCTAAACGCCACCACAAGGAAGGACCACTTCCCATTGCCGTTCATTGACCAAATGCTTGAAAGGTTAGTGGGTTATGCTTTCTATTATTTTCTTGATGGTTACTCTGGTTAATATTAAATTGTCATAGCACCCGAGAACCAAGAAAAAACAACTTTCACATGCCCTTTTGGTACATTTGCATATCGTCGCATGCCTTTTGGTTTATGTATTGCACCTGCCACATTTCAAAGATGCATGATGAGCATATTTTCTGATTATGTTGAGAAAATCATTGAAGTTTTTCTGGATGATTTCAGCGTCTTTGGTGATTCTTTTGATGGTTGCTTGCATAATCTTAGTTTGATTCTAAAACATTGTGTTGAAACTAACCTTGTTCTTAATTGGGAAAAGTGTCATTTCATGGTTAAACAAGGCATAGTTTTAGGTCATATCATCTCTGAAAACGGCATTGAAGCTGATAAATCCAAAATAGATCTTGTACATCACTTACCCTCTCCGACTTCGGTTAGAGATGTTCGTTCTTTTCTTGGCCATGCAGGATTCTATCGTAGGTTTATCAAAGATTTCTCAAAAGTTGCACAACCTCTTTGCCGTCTCCTACAAAAAGAAGTGGCGCTTGAATTCACCAAGGAATGCACGACTTCATTCAATCAACTCAAGGAGTTGTTGACCACGGCACCAATCATTGTTCCACCTGATTGGAGCCTCCCTTTTGAGTTAATGTGTGACGCATCTGATTATGCTCTAGGGGCTGTTTTAGGGCAAAGGAAAGACAAGAGGCCGCATGTCATCTACTATGCCTCACGGACGTTGAATGATGCCCAACTGAATTATTCCATAATCGAAAAAGCACTATTGGCTGTTGTATTTGCATTAGATAAGTTTAGATCATATCTTCTTGGTACTAAAGTAATTGTTTTCACTGACCATGTAGCCTTGAAGTATCTTCTCACCAAAAATAAGGCCAAGCCAAGGCTCATTCGTTGGATGCTCCTACTTCAAGAGTTCGATCTTGAAATTCGGGACAAGAAAGGATGTGAAAACGTGGTGGCTAACCATCTCAGCCGAATGGTGGGTAAAGAAGAGTCCATTCCCATCTTAGAAACATTCCCGGATGAGCAACTTCTGTCCATTGAGGTAAGAACCCCTTGGTATGCCGATTTGGTCAATTTCTTGGTGTCTAAGCAAATTCCTAGTACCCTAAGCAAGTTCCAATGTGACAAACTTGTTCATGATGCACGTTTTTATGTTTGGGATGATCCATATTTGTGGAAATTCTGCCCAGATCAGATTATGCGTAGATGTGTGCATGAATCTGAGTTTAATTCCATTCTTACATTCTGCCATACTTATACATGTGGGGGACATTTTGGCACCCAAAGGACAGCCCTAAAGGTGTTACAATCTGGATTTTACTGGCCTAATCTCTTTAAAGATGCTAAAATGTTTTGTTTAACATGTGATAAGTGTCAAAGAACAGGTAACATAGGGCCTAAGGACCAAATGCCGTAGCAATCTCTCTCCTTTGTGGAAATTTTTGATGTTTGGGGTATCGATTTCATGGGCCCTTTTCCTCCATCTTTTGGTTTCACTTACATCTTGCTAGCTGTAGATTATGTTTCCAAATGGGTGGAAGCCAAAGCCACCCGTACTAACGATTCTAAGGTTGTTGCAGATTTTGTGAAATCTAATATTTTTGCTAGGTTTGGGATGCCACGAGTTTTAATCAATGATGGGGGTTCTCACTTTTGTAACCGCACCATTGAAGCTTTGCTCAAGAAGTACAACGTTACGCATAAGGTTTCAACACCTTATCACCCTCAAACTAATGGGCAAACTGAGGTTTCAAATAGGGAGATCAAACAAGTCCTAGAGAAAACCGTGGGACCCTCAAGAAGAGATTAGAGTTTGCGCTTGGACGATGCATTATGGGCCTATCGTACGGCTTACAAAACTCCCCTTGGCATGTCACATTTTCGGCTTATCTATGGTAAGCCATGTCATTTGCCCGTTGAGTTAGAGCACAAGGCACATTGGGCTGTGAAAACCTTCAATATGGACATAGACGCTGCTAGAGTTCATAGGAAGCTCCAGTTAGATGAACTTGAGGAGATTAGGAACGAGGCTTAAGAGAATGCTCGCATCTACAAAGACAAGATGAAGGCTTATCATGATAAGATGCTTCGTACCAAAACGTTCTCCAAGGGGCAGAAAGTGTTGCTTTTTGATTCAAGACTTCGGTTATTCCCTGGTAAGTTACGTTCTAAATGGATTGGACCTCTTGTTGTTACTAATGTTTTTCCTCATGGTGCATTCCAAGTCCAAAGCTTAAAAAGTGGCCATGAGTTCAAGGTAAATGGGCATCGATTAAAGCCTTATTACACTCTGTTTAAGGAGCATGTCATGGAGGAAACACCCCTCCATGCCGTGGCCTCCCCTGAAGCTTGATGGAGGTGTTCGTCCGGCTGCACGACGTTAAAGCAAGCGCTTCTTGGGAGGCAACCCATGCATTCGACAAAGGAAGAGCTTAAACATCGCTTCACATTCAGATTTGCGTTCCTCAACTCTTCTCTTTGTTATTTATATTCTGTTATTTGTGCTCAGTTTGTTGATTTGTTTGTTTATGTGTTTGCATGTTAGTTTATGCTTGAAACATTGAGGACAATGTTTGATTTAAGTGTGGGGGGGTAAACAATCTGTTTTTGTTTGAAATTCGTGGGAGTTATTCACCTATCACTTATAATGTTGTTTCTTGCTGTTTTAAGTTTTTTTAGAGTGTTTTACTGTGTTTTATGATGTCTTGAAGTAAAACTCCGAAAATGTGATAAAAATTTGAAAAACCCAAAAAGAGTTGTTTTTGTGTGTTTGTTTGTGTCTTAGGGTACCTTCCAACACAATGATGAGGATTCGGTTTGTAATTACATGGCTGTTAAAGAGAGTTATAAACATGGATGAAAGTTTGATTTACTCTTTGGGTTATGCTTGGTTGTGGTTATAATTTATGAATTCACATGCAATCATAAAGGAAAAATCAGTTTTTGTAACATGCTTGAAGGAAGGAACTCATAATAACGCTACATCCCTGTGAGACTCGAGCCATTACCTTCTTTGGAGAGTTATAATCTGTGATTCTTTGTTTTCTAAAGTTGTTGCATGATCTCATTATTCCTTGCTTGGTTGCTACTTAGAATGCAATTGTATCATAATAGAACTAAATGCTAGAACTTATACCCGTTTCATTCAAAGCATGACATTGAATTGCATAACACATATCAAGATGAAGTTGTGTAGTTGCCACCATAGCCAAATAGCCTTACTTCCCATATTTCGTATATTTTGTAAGTTTTAACCCCGTTGAGCCTTGTTTAGCCTTTATTCTTTGTTAACCCACATTATCCTTACCTAGCCTAGTTTAGGACAGTCCACACCCTTGTTCTTAAAAGATAGTGAGCATGACTTAAATGAATTCCTTTTGAGTTACATTATGCAAGAAAATGAGTGTGGGGGAGGGAATGTTTGTTCTTAAGTTTATATGTATGTTTTGAGATTCAAAAGAAAAGAAAAAGTTGTGAAAAACGTATGAAAAAGAAAAACAAAAAAGAAAAGAAATAAAGAAAGGAAAAAGAGCTTGAAAAGATGTAAGAATGAGTGATTAAGTGTTGAATGTTGAAGAAAGGGTCCAAATCACCAAATCTGGCCCTAAATTGTCTAAATTTTCCCTTTTTGTTCAAAAGTTGAGTTTTCATTCAAAAGTGAATTCTAAGTTGATTCAAATGCTTTGCTCACTATTTCTTTAAGAACCTTTGTTTTCCATATCCCTTCTTTGTTAGCCAAACACCTTTAGCCCCGTTTCAACCCTTATGCTTCAATCTTGATCGTTATGTGTTCAATAATGTGGAGTTTGGAATTGATATGAGCATATGGTGTCAATGGTTCTTGCATCTAAGTAGTAGCATTCCTTTCATGAGATCATATTCATACATTCACTTATAACTCCAGAAAAGTGCTTTCTTTGTTAAAAAATATGTGAGTATTAGTTTTCATATCTACATTAATCTTCTCACATATAACTAGTATAGGGAGTGTAGTTAGAAAATCTGAGTGAAAATTGAGTGCATATCTAGTAAGGACTTGAGGGAATTCTCTAAGGCATGTTACTACATTCAAAATGTTGTTTTAATCGATCAATTGTGAACTAGTAAGTGGTGACTGTGATTAAGTATGTGCTCAAGTGTAAAGATGACCAAAATCTGTGGGAATGATGATTTTTTTAACATGTCATGTGCATTGGAAATCCCTGAGGCAAATGTTGGAAGGTTTAGGTTGTGTTTTGTTCGTTTTGTCTCGTTTCGTGTTCTTTTGTTTGTTTTGTTTTGCTCGAGGACTAGTAAAAGCTAAGTGTGGGGGAATTTGATAGGAGCATATTTAGGCGACTTAGTTGGCTTGTTCTTGTGCATTTACGTTGTTATTTCTTAGTTCTTTAAGTCTTTTAAGCCATTTTCGTATGTTTTCAGGTTCTAAGGGCTAAAGGAGCAAAGAAGTGCATTTTGGAGCCTTTTGGAGCACTTTTGGGCTAAAGATGGATAGCTTATGCTTGGAGCCAAAGTGTTGGACGAAATTGAAGACCAAGTGAGCCTAGAATCGAAGGAAGAAGGAGGAATCAAGAATTGGAAACCAGTTTCCATTATTGGGAGTTTCTATTTTTGAAGGTTTCCAATTGTGCAAGTTTCCATTTGTGAAGGTGTCCATTTTTGAAGTTTCCAAATAATGTTGGTTGCCTAAATCACATGTTCTAGAAGCTCTAGACATGTCCTAAATTGTGCCGCACCTTACCTTCCTCTTCTCTCCAAATTTCTAGCCTTAAAATCCTTTCCCTTTTCCTTGCCGTGAGATTCTTTCTCATTCTTCCCAAAATCAGTCACAAATCTTGTTTCCTTTAATTCTTGGTCAAAGGCACATTCCTGATTTCTTTTTCCCTTTCTTGCCGTGAGTTTAATTCCTTTTCTCTCTCAAAATCTGCAAGTTTAATTGCACTTTCCCCTTCTTTTCCTCCCTTTGCCGCAAGACTTAGCCCTTTTCCTTAATTCCTGATTTCAATTACCTATTCTAAAGGGATTTAACTTAATTCCTGATTCTTAGAATTGATTTGGGGAATTAAACACTTACTTATTTCCTATGCAAGCCTTGTCGTGCCTTAATAAAGGGTTTGAGGGTCAGATTATGGAGGGATTCACCATTCGACATCCTTTGGACACAATTCTATACCTTGCCGCAGCTTCCTTCTAAACCCTTGACAATTTCTGACCTTCCACATCCCTTGCCGCACCACCACTCATCCATACACATCCTTAGACCCTTGTGCCGCAGCAATTAGGAGAGGAATGAAGCCTTGAACGTTTCATGCTTGCAGATTGGAGCGTTCTTAGGTGTACTTCGTTCTTGTTTTCAATGTTTACTTTGTTATTACTTTCTGAGTTTGCTGTAATCATGAGTGGCTAAACCCCTAATTAGTTAAGGGAAAGTTTGAAGCCATGAACATGTTTGAGATATGAATTGATTTCTTTCAATTGTGATTTGTTAAGTTGTGATGGCAATTCAATTATCTGTTTTATCCAAAACTTGTTCTTGTATGTTGATTAAGGATGCATACTTAGTTTTCATGCATGAACTTGATGCTAGTTTATAAACGAGTTTCACCTAATCGTCACAAGTTTATAAACACGAGTAGTGAAGGTTGCTAGTCACAACCACGTTAATTGAATTCTTGGCAAGAGTATCATGCATTCATAGTTACAATTGCCTCGTCAACACTTATGATTTTCATAGAGCATAATGATCTCTCACTGTATCTCTTCTATGCATTCATGTTGAGGACCGTTGGAGAATAATTTGAATTGTCGCATGCATCATCCAATTCAATGACATAAGGAAAATCTGAGGGTTAATTAGTGCATCACGGTTAACTTGGGGTGTTGAGCATCATAGTTAGTGAAAAGCAATTGGAAAATCGATTCATATACAAATGTGTCATGTGTGGAGAATGGACCTCTAACTAATCCATCCATCATCTTGTTTCCAAAAATTCATTTTACAATCTGCCTAGTTTTATAACTTGGTTTTGTTATTTCAATTTTCGTCAAATCAAAACCCCCCTTTACTTTCTTGTTCTATAGTGTTTGGAATCTGTTTAGTTTGTGTTTTAAAGTGTTGTGAATCAACCTATAATCTTAAATTCGTCCAAAATTGTGTTTAGAGTCAGAAACTGCCTAGTTAGTGTTTTTAGGCAGTTTTGAGTCTTTTGAACTTGTTTCGAGTCCTTTGAGTCTTTGTGAACGTTTTCAACTTTGTTTTTACGTTTTTGAGTCAGTTTAGAGGTTTTAGCAAGCCCTCCTAATCCCCGGTCCAGAACGATCCCTACTTGCATCCTTACTACAATTTGACAACAAGAAGGTTAATTTGGGTGCTTAACTATTTTCGCATCAGTCCCTGGTAGCACTAATCTTTTCAAATGCACTAGCCATCATTTTGGATCTTCAAGAGGAAGATTGACTTCCGTTAAATCCGTTCTAAAGTAGATTATTAGCAAATTTCTTTTCCAACCTTTGGACGTTCCAACCAATGCTAGTTTCCAAAATTTCTCTTGGTGTTGTACTCGTCATTTCGATGAGCATAGGCACAATTGTATGAGTTGTTATACCTACGGTCAATAGAAATCCCCGAAGTAGTATGTATTTTCCCTAGAATTATGAAACCACCTTATAGGACCAGTTCCTTACCAATCATCTGAAACCATATACCTAAGCGTGCTCTAACCTGTAATCAGCCTATGGTAGCACTACTAAGTGACGATACTGTCTGATATCCGGAAGCTATCAATCAGTATTTAGGTGGTATGATTTCTGATAACGGACACTTGCTAGTATTTGGGAATGATACCTTTGTGCTAGAACACCGGTTCACAGTTTCAGGGTAACAAACAATATCAAAAATATAAAAAGTATTATAAATACGTTAATTAGCGACGCAACTAATAGACTGATTAACAGTGACTACCTAAGCTGAATAAACTAAATCTTGGAAACTTAAAGGCAAGCTGTGTAGGAGAACCGTAAACTCGCAGTTGTGTTAACCATTTTACCCATCTAGGTAACCAAAACATTCTTGACCAGTCACCTTCCTGATCACCTCCACAGACAAACATTGGCATCAAAACACAAGTTGAAATCTCACTGTAAAAGCGAAATGAGCATTAAGAAAATTGTGCAGACCTAGTAGCACGTGGCATATTGAAAGGAAGTAGTATGGTACGTTTCGATGACGAATATCTCTAGCATCATTTCTCAAATTTTACTTGAGACATCACCAAGTTGTGAAGTGAAGTACACCATCGATCCACTTCCTCGTACTACACTAGTTTTCTTTGCGTCTTTTTGAACAAGTCCTACATCTTTGAGATAACTTAATTACGAAAGTTCACCGATTAGGAATTTATCCAACCAAACACCTTATATAGAGAACCTCAAACCTACTCGCAAAGACGAAAGGCTAAATATTAAGATCGTACCTAGATTTTAGCGACTTAATTAGGTGACAACGAAAAACAGTTAACCCCTACTTCCGAGTTTCTTTCATAGCTTGACGAATTCGTAGTAGTCTTACAGTCGACTTTCTCACCTATCCCAGCAACGAAATTAAATTCTATAAACACCGGCAGTCAACTTTATACCAAATTCCACAAATGTTAGCTTAGTTTAAATGGGTATGTTTCTTGGGAGACGTGCTCTCAGTAGGCGACATTCTTTTCTTTTCCCAAAAAGATTATGGGGGAAGGAAATTGAAATTCTCACAAGTGTTGTGAAATTCGAGATATCCTTGGTTTTGTCGATTTCATCAATAATTTGTTAGTGATTTTTCGGCTATAGTATTTTTACACTTTTCGATGACATTGATCATTTCAAGAGATATTCTATTTTACACTTTTCGATGACATTGATCATTTCGAAATCTACGGTGACGTTTTCCTTGGATGTTTCAGCTGTGTAGAGGCAGCATGGTAGAGTATCGCTTATATGTCCCAATGTGTAGAACCGTTCAAAATGAATCATCTTATTCATGACCTAAAGTCAACAGTTGCCACCTTCATTTGAAAACGGGATGACACTTCTCTGTGGAGAAGCGTGTCCAAAATCTTTATCAACCTTAGACCTCTCAAATACATTTTCATTTGAAGGGAGCTAAATTTTTGACAATGATGATGGATGAACCAAATCAATGCCTACAATTGAACTATCGTGTATCATCCTAGCTATGCAAATGTGGTTACTGTTTACCACTACAAACAAATATATTTACCCTTAAACATTTCCAGCCTTTCCTATCCCATTCCAACTGAAGTTCACAAGCATTGGTTTGACTTATTTCCGAATTATCAAGAAATCGTTCAAGTGGTTATAATCACTTCTTGTATCCAAATAGAGATGGGGAAATATCACCGTAAACTCCTTGTACGAGATATCTTATACATGTGGAGATTATGATGATGTTTCGATGATTAGTGATCGACTTGACAAGTCAACTCACCTTCTGTTAGTCCAGAGGAACTACGTTTAGACCATTTGGTAAAAATTCCTCATTCTTGAAATTATCTAATTTTCTAACATTTCGATTAGCATCTATTCTGATTGCGATTCCATATTCACTTTTTGTGTTGGAAGGCATTCTAGTCAACCTTGAGGACATGTCTACCCCACTGCATTTCGTATTACCTCTGAGGTAAGTAGATTGTTCAGGAGAATTGCTCGAACATTGAAATTTTAGTTGCGACCATTAATTCCTCAATCACCTATTGAATACTCTGCTAAACGAATCTTTACCGTTGGTGATTGAATATTCAAGTAGCTACAATTGAAGCGAGATATATGCATCTAAACCAGTTACCGTGTATCCTAGAGTTAATGGACTTGTTTTGACCCTCAAATACTTGAGTGTTCTTTTAACCTTCTCGACATAGTTTTTCGCTAAATTCGAGAGGAATTCAACATGAAGTTGCTCGCTAAGGCATTGTGAATTACATTGTTTGACTATTTGGTGTGCATGTCACTGTTGTATCTCCATGTGACACACATTTCATTTCCAAGTCTTGGGAAGCCTTTTTGAAGGTTATGAGTACTAAGTTTTTGTCTAGTATCACATTTTTACCCTCAGACTAATGACCAGTCTGAACGAACTATCTAGACCTTAGTGGACGTATTGCATTTTGTCCGTTCTACAATCAGCATGGTTGTAACATATACTTATCTTTATTTTAGTTGCTTGTAACTACGGTTACAATTTTTGGTTTTGGGCATGACACTGTTGAGACGTAGTATGGAGATTGTATGCATAGCACATGATTGATAGATGAGTATTACAAACATATTTTTGAATAATCAAGATTACAATTATGCTAGTTGCGTTGTCGCCCGAGAGGGTAATACGTGAGCACGGTCGAGGCACTAATCAGACGATGTATGTGTATTTCCCAATGGGGGGCATGATGGTAATATTGCACCCTTGGGGATTTGTTGTTTGCTTATTGAGACAACAATGAGCCGTTGATATCACGAGCTGCAAACCGTAATATTGATAACTTATTCATTGTGTTCATTAAGCAAGTGGACAAGTAGGTCCTTTTACATTAGCATTTTTAGTTATCTATTTATTATTTGGGCGTGACCCAAAGACACTACATGCCTACCTTCGTAGTACGTGACACATTGAGTGCATAGGTGAAAAATATTCTATGTTCAATTTTAATTTCAGTATAATTAGTTTAACTTTACGTTATTATATATATGTGTATTTTGACGGGATGTTACTATACTTATATAAATATTTTCGATTTTATGTTTTTATAAAAGCAGTATATTATATTATTGTGTTGAAGGAGAAGGAAAGTATGAATTTGGGGACATGAAAGAGGAATCACTGCACTCCGATCGCAACGGAATGACATGCTCTTTTATGCAACCGCTCCAACTTGATTTCTTCCTTATATATATATATATACTTTCTTCCTATCTTTTAGAGTATATTATGCATAGCAAGTGATTTCAAATTTCGGGGACGAAATTTTTTTAAGGTGGGTAGATTGTGACAACCCGTCCCTAATTTTACGATTTTAAAAATTTCAAAAGCATGAATTGACAAAAATGCCCTAGAGGCGAGATTATTGATTTTCGTTGACTATTAGTTTGTAACGATTAGGACCAAGTGGAATCGAAATTGGAGTTACGATGAAGATTTTACGGAACTACAAATCCGAAAAGTACTTTTGTAAATATTACTAATTATTATTTTATATATCTCTCATAATTATTATAATATTATTTTAAGATTATTTTGTTATTATATTATTATTTTAATATTATTTGAGAGATATTCTAAATATTTTATTAATTATTATTAGCCGTGGGGACCATATATCCCAAAACTCTCCACTCGCATATTGCCGTGTGTCTTCCTCCCCAAGTCTCTCGGATTCCCTTTTCCCTCACTCTTTCCTCACTTCTCTCAAGCTTTTCCTCTGCAAACATGGACGGCAACACTGCCACGGTACACCACCTTTTTCCGATGAACACCTCATTCTCCCCCGATGAATGATGACGAAGTCACGCACCCTAAAAACATGTGCGTGGCCACACACTCTCTCTTTCTCCCTCCATTTTTCTTTCACTGCACAGTGGTATTCCCACTGTTCAAGAAATTTCTTGACAATTTCCCGCCATGTCAGGCGAGGGTAAGCTTCAAAAACTCCTTAAACCTTCTTGGATCAAGTTTTAGAGTACAATTAGAGGAATTTTGAGTTGTTTTGGTGATGATTAGTGCATGAATCATCTCTGGAACTCAAACCCAGTTTTTCGGTGAGGAATTCGACGATTTTGGAGCTGTTTTCCGACTAACTCCGGCCACGGCTGAGGAAACCAACGGTATAATTCAAATCCTTGTTCTTTGATCTTCATTTTGGTATTTTACTTGGCTAGGTTTAGTGAAGATTTTATTTAGTCGAAACCGGGATTTTTCCCTACCATCTTTAACCCAGAATCTGGCGGTTGCAATGGCAACCAGCCGGAGAAGAAGAAGAAGGAAAATAAATAAATTAAATTGGCCCAAGCCCAAGCCGACCCAAACCATTGGGCCGTTGACCCATGATTTGCCCAGCCCAATTCCTAATTGGACCTGGAATATTCTTTGGAATATTCTTAGAATATTCCTTATATTAACGTTTTCAAAACTTCTCGGAAACCCTCCTAGGCTAATTTCGACGTCCCAAGTTCATTTTTGACATCCATTTAGTGAAATTTCAAAGTTTTAACATAGTTGATCACCGACACGTCTCGGTTGACTTTTTAGGGTTGACTGTTGACTTTTTGTAAAATTTTCCAGAGACCTTCCCTAGCGTATTTCAACTCCCTGATTCCAAATCCGCACTTCGTGTCCCCAAATTTATTTTTCTTAGTGAAGTTTTACTAATGGGTCCTAATATTATGCTTAGGTACAATTATTATCGGTGATTCCAACTTTCTTAGTTTGAACAACTTCAACCCGACGACATGATATGTGAGTGGGTCTTTTCTTTATATGTAGATATTGGTTAGTTTCCTTATATACAATTATTAATAAATTATCTACATGATTGCCATGATTAAATTAACATTTATAAGAAATGCCTTATTGTTGGGAAATGATGAAATAATCCTTCGGGATGCACAGGTAAGCTTATCATTAAGGGGATGCCTTAATTATATTTATGGTCATGAATAGTATTATAATGGCTAGAATTGTTGAATTGTTGTGGCATGATTATATTTAAGTGATTTACTCATCATTGCTGCACCGGTGTTAGTACTTACCCGGGCCAGGGCTAGGCTTTCACGTGTATGTGCACATCACACCGTACGCTCACTTTGGATCCATTGTACGTGCCAATCCTGTCCTAGATTGCTATATGCAATTAGGACTCATATGTGCTACGCATACCTCTGCATGAACTCATGTGTCAGTATCTGTCAATGAGTATTCAATGTGATACGTTTATTTAGGCAAAAATATGGTAAGCATTTTTATACTATACGTAGTATGTATATTTTGGAAATTGTACTTGCAAAAGGTTTATAACGTTTTCAAAAGGTTTTTATTAAAACTTTATTTTCAGGCTCACTCACCCTTGTTTTGCGCCCCTCAAGGTTTTAGTAGCTCAGCTTTCGTAACGACGAGTATTCTTGGCAAATCTTCATGTAGACGATTGTCCCTGATGGTATAATTCTCACCCTATCTTACTGTACAATACTTATGCTCTAGCATCACGTGTGAAATGTGTTCATTTCCGCTTAGAACGCACTCTTATATTTAGGCACTTTTAGGTTTAATTTTATTCACATTTTCCACATCACAACACTTTATGGCTTCGTCACCCTCCAGGTGGTAGCCAACACAGCTCGATTTGGAGTCCAAATGGACATCCCAGGTCGGGGTGTGTCATAAGCCCATGCTCCAAACACAGTAAAAGATCTCTTCATGTCTCATCTCTAACTACTTGGTATGTGTCCACCGTAAAAGATCTCTTCATGTTTCATCTCTAACTACTTGGTATGTGTCCACTGACTTAACGAAATATTTAATACGGTTAAAATCCTATTCATTTTCAATTTTTTATTAAGGTCCTTGGGTATTAATAACATCATTAATTATCTGAATAATAAAATATTTTTATTTTTAAAATATATTCCTTTAGTGTTAAAAATGTTACAATTAGTATATTTATATTTATGTATCATATATTTTTATTTTTAGTTTGTACCTATTTTTAATTTGCAAATATTTTTTAATTTGTACCAATTTTCTTTTCATTTTTAATTTGTACCCATATATTAGTTTCTTTTTGTGCCCATATTTTTTAAAGTTTTATTTGTGTTTGCACCCATGTGTATACCATCACGTGATATTGTATATTTAATCAATGATAGAAAAATTACATATGGTATATTTATGTTTTATGCGTGGACTTTGTATCATATATTTATATTTTTAGTTTGTACCCACTTTTAATTTGCAACCTTTTTTTTTATTTGTAGCCGTTTCTTTTGTTTTATTTTGTACCCATGTATTAATTTCTTTTAGCGCCTATATTTTTTAAAAATTCATTTGTACTCATAATTTTTTAATCTTTTATCTGTTCCCTAATTTATTTGTAATGTACCCATTCTTCTTTATTAATGTACCACTTTGTTATATGTGAAATGTACCAATTTTTTTAACACTATGGATACATTCTTTTGCCATTTATTATTTCTTATTTTTGCATAGTTTTTATCCATTTATTCAATCAAAATGTTGGAATTTTTTTATTGTAACCGTTTCTAATAGTATTATAATGAGGGATTTTAAATTTATAGGATTATAAATCTCCTAAAATATTAAACAATTAATGTCAAAGCTATAAAAATATAAATATTAATAGTAATATAATGAGGTGTACAAAGTCAAGGGACTTTGATCAAACTTTGAATACTATTAAGGTTTTAATCAAAGAATGTTAAAGATTAGAGACCGTATCCAAAATATCCCATAATAAAAACAACGCAATAATACATAAAAACAACCACCACCACTCGTGACCTACTTCATTCCTTTTATATACAATAACCTCCTTCCTTAGCCACAAATCACCACATCAGCCACAACAACCACCCCACCTCGCCATCACCAAGCCTCTTTTCTCATACACCAGATTAGGTATCATGGTTGTTGTTGGCAGGACCACACACTGATTTCTACTATTTTAGTAATTAGTGGTCAAATAATCAAATTGGACCGCAGTAGAAGAATAATCAGAGTTGACAAACCGAATCGACGAACGAATTGTCTTCAATGCAAATAATCGACAATTGGAATCCAATTGAATATTAATTGTTCTTTTCCCTTTGACTATGTTCTGGTCATACTGAAAATTTCTCCATGTCTCATTTCAAGTTATGTTATACGTGTTCACCCACTTAACCAAATAATTAACACTGTTAACTTTAATTATAAAGAATATAATTAAAAACAACAAACTAAAATAGCAAAACAACCAATGCTACTCGTGACCTTCATCCCTCGGGATATTTGGAAATATAGCCATTTTGGAGACCACTTGTTGAAATATAACCTATATTTTTTAATTTTTATAAAACTAACCAAAATAGAAATTAAAAAGACTTAGTTATCCTCAACTTTATCTTTCACCCCTACCTCCTATGTTGTCTCTGAACAGATCTTTCCATTGACAGCAAGCCAAGAGTTGCTGGTTGCTCAGGGGACAGGGGAGAGAAAAGGGGCCCGAGGCCTGGTGGACTGGCTCCAGCGTTGGAGAGCCCAAGTGGAGGTGGAGGCCCGAGCTCTGGGCCCGTGGAGAATTGCCAGCCTGAGAGCCTGAGGCCCTGTGACGCCAGCGCTGACGTCAGCCTAGCGTCAAGCCTTTTTAAATTTTTTTTCTATCAGGCGCGTGCACCCCACTCACGCGTGGGGGTGCGTCGCCGACAAGAAATCAGAAAAAAAAAATTGCTTGTTCAATGACTGTTGGGAAGCCACGTGGCTTCCCACGGTCCTTTCGATCTCAACGGATCTTTAATTTGGACCGTTCGATCTCAACGGTCAAAAAAAAAAATCTTATTTAATATCCACCGTTCGATCTGAGATCAACGGTGGATATTAATATGCTTTATAAATAAAAAAAATAAAAGAGAAAATAGTTTTAAAATTAAGAAAAGTTACCGTTGTGACACGTGGCACAATTTGGAGTGTTGGAATTCAAATTTTTTTATATCCAACGGCAAAGATTAATTAGTTGAATAAAAATTAAAAAAAACTGTAAAAAATTGTAAAAAATTCAAAAAAAAATCTGAAATTTTTTAAAAAAAAATTGTTTTTACTTTTCTATAAATACCTTCTCATTATGATCTACCTTACACAACAATTTCATATTTTCTCAACTACTTTCAATCACATTCATTTCTTTGTCTCAAAGTTTCAATCCATTTTTTTTCAACAAAATGACCACTGGTTCAGGTACGAATTGGTCGCTTCTTGAAGATGTTGCGTTGTGTACTAGCTGGGTTGAAGTTACTCATAGTTTGCTTACGGGTAATGAGATGCAGTTGCGAGAAATGTGGAGTCTTATTCATACCAATTATCTTGAGAAATTTGGTGGGAAAAGAACCAAAGAATTGATGTCCAGTCGTTGGAAATTACTTAGCCAATTGTTTAGTACGTGGAGAGACACCTTGGCACAAGCTAGTAGTAATATTCGAAGTGGGGAAAATTACTCGGATCAGGTAACAATATATTATTTATTTGATACCCAAATTTACATTATAATTATTTGTTTGTATTATTTATTTGTTACATACTTACATTTTAATTATTTGTTTGTATTATTTATTTGTTACGTATTTACATTATAATTATTTGTTTGTATTATTTATTTGTTACCTACATAATTTATTATTTATTGTTTGTATTATTTATTTGTTACTTATTTTCATTATAATTATTTCTTCTCCCGCATTGTGTAGGAACTTCAAGCACAAGCTTGGTACGCTGCCAAAACCAAAACCAAAAATAAATCATTCAACCGGTGGGAATGTTGGAATATTGTCAAAGATTGTCCTAAATTTAGAGTTGTGCCAGTCGGTCCAGAAGTGCACATGAACAACACCCCTCTACACTCTACACTCGATCATGTCTCGCATGTTCATGAAGATGATGCAGAAGAAGTGCCCGAAACGCCCCTCCCTGAACAAGCGTCGGGTTCGACCCGTTATCCAATTAGACCTCAAGGTAAGAAGGTTTTAAAGAGAAAAGGGAGTGCTTCCAAGAATGATTATGCAAAGTTCATGGAAGAACTTACTCGCCAAGGTGAATTGACTTTGGTGAGGGAATTGGCGAAATATGAGGCTGATAAGGCTAGAGAGGACGCAAAAGCTGCAGCTATTGAGAGAGAATTTCACGCTAATGAGAGAGAAAGAGAGCTACTTAGGCAAGAAAGGGAACATGTTAGAGAAGAAAGATGGGCTTAACGAGATCATGAGATTATGAACACGCCTTTAGAAGGGAAGTCTCCAAATTCTAAATTTTTTTGGAAGTCAGAGAAAGCAGACGTGGTGCGAAGGAGGCGTGCAAGAGAAGCGAAAGCAAGCCAAGATGGTCCTAGCACCACAAGAGAAGATCATCCTAGCACCACAAATTGGTTAAGTGATGATGAATAGAGTAGTTTTTGTAATCGGAGCCCATATTTTTCCAATCACTTTGAGTTGTAATTTATTATTTATTGTTTGTATTATTTATGTTGTTTTCAATTTATTGAATATTTATTCAAATTAATTTGGTAAGTTATTTATACTAAGAGAATATTTATTGAAATGACAAAAACACACCAAATAAAATTACATAAGCATACCGAATAATAAAAAACTCACTAAAAAAATTTCATAACATACCAAATAATAAAACACACCAAATAAAATTACATAAACATACCAAATAATAAAACACACCAAATTTAATAACATAAACATACCAAATTCAAAAAAACACACTAAATGAACTTAATTATCTTCAGCTTGTTTCAATGCCCACTGGTGCTCTATCAAGTCAATTTGCCGGGCATTGTGCATGTCTGGCATTTGAAATGCAGTATATCGTTGAATGAGCCTTTCATTGTAACGTTCATCCCTTTGTAATGGCTCATATTGAACAGGCTCATCGGTGGCATCATAAGCACAATATATACGTGTTCTTGAATTGTTCATCGTGTCTGGCTCATATTCATCAACGGCTTCATAATCGTACTCATCTTCCACAATCATGTTGTGAAGAATGATGCACGTCATCATGATGGATCGAAGCGACTCTACATCAAACAATTTGGCAGCACCCCTGACGATCGCCCAGCGAGCTTGGAGGATACTGAAACAACGCTCCACATCCTTCCTGCACCCCTCTTGATAGCTTGCAAAGTGTTTTTCCTATGCACTTCGCGAATGTGACACTGTTTTGACAAATGTTGACCATCGCGGGTAAATGCCGTCAGTTGGGTAATATGGCCCATCGTACATATGTCCGTTGACCTCATACGTGACTTTTGGTGCCTTTCCTTGCAGGACATCGTTGAACACTGGGGATTGGGCAAGGACGTTGATGTCATTTTGAGCTCCCGGGACCCCGAAAAAGGCGTGCCAAATCCATGTATCAAAAGATGCCACCGCCTCCAGAATGATACTTTTTGCTCCTTTTCTGTCCCCATAAGCGCCTTGCCATGCACTTGGACAGTTTTTTCACGTCCAGTGCATACAATCAATGCTTCTAATCATCCCAGGAAAACCACGCATCTCGGCCTTCTTCAACAGCCGTTCCAAGTCTATGTTTGTAGGTTTGCGGAGGTACTCAGCGGTGTAGATAGATTCGATTGCTCGGCAAAATCTCATCAAGGACTCAAGAATGGTTGATTTCCCCATCCTCATTATCTCATCCACTTGGTCTGCAGATGCTCCATATGCAAGCATCCGCAAGGCAGCAGTAATTTTTTGCTCAGGCAGTAGACCCATAGCACCAAAAGCATCATTCTTTTGCACAAAGTAAGAATCATGGTTGCAAACAGCAATCATGATTTTGTTGAACAAATGTCGTTCTATTCTAAAACGACGTCTAAAGTACGTATCGGGAAATGCACTATTAGGGCCAAAATAATCATCCAAGAGTTTCATACCTCGTCGTTGTCTGCTTCTATCAAGGTTTTCGGAACTGCTGGGCCTGCAGATCTGAGCCACAGCTTGGATGACTCGACGGGAAAGTGAGGCTCTGCCCATTCTTACTTCGTCATCTCTCCTTCTACGCTCCTCATCCTCTTCCCTCTCATTTTTTGCCCCTTGGTGATTGAACATTGCTTCTGATTGGTTAAACAATTCTTCCTCTTCCTGATCGAGTTCCCACATCTTCCTTGAGGAAAAAGAAGACATTGTAAGAAAGAAGCAGAAACTATGAATAATGATACAGATTTTTGTGAAGAAGGAAGCAGAAACTATGAATAATGATAGAGATCTTGAGAAAATTGGTGTGAGATTTGTGAGGATGGATGGTGGATTATATGGAGGATTCAGAAAGTATTAGGTTGTACATAATGCCCCGTGGCATGCCGTCATTCGTTAAAAATCTGATGGAAATCTATCCTCAAAGATTTTAAACAGATTATGACACGTGGCGCGACGTGATTGGTTAATAATCTTATCAGAAATCCATCACCAATAATTGTATTTTCGGATAATGACACGTGGCATAACGAGTACAATTAAAAAATTTATCGGAAATCCATCCCCAATAATTGTCTTTTCGGATTTTATGACAAGTGGCGCAACGACAACGATTAAAAATCTTATCCAAAATTACAAATAAAATTATTTTGTATTATTTAATAATAATTCGAATAATGACACGTGGCGCAACAAGAACGATTAAAAATCTTATCCGATATTACAATTAAAATTATTTTGTATTATTTTATAAATAAATAAAATACTAATATTTTATTGCCTATTGCCAGGGCTATTGAAGTGTAACGGTGGAGATGCAAATGCTATTGCCAGGGCTATTACTGTTCATTAACGACAGTTATTATTCATCAGGTGGATTGAATAGTGCATAGCCTGGGGGGAGGGCTCCAACGCTGGAGTTGCTTTGAAACACCACCACCAAACTTCTCTTTACCCACATGCAATTGAACCAAGTGATCGCGCCAAGTGGTCGCTGCATATCAATCTCCAGCGCACCTCCGTCGATCATCCGACGAGGACTCCCTCTGATCCCACATCGTCTCCTCCGATTTCCCTCCTCTTTCTTCCTCGATTACCTCCCCAAATCCATCAACCTATAAATCCCTCTACGAAATCAGGTAAAAAGATTTGATTTTTTTTTTTCTTGTATAATTTTGGATTTAAATTCAGCAACTTTAATATGTAAAATTAAAACAATTGTGTTTTATTAAGGTTTGAGATAGAAAGGATGAGAAAATAGCGTCGCATCGGAGGGTGGTGTTGAGGAAGGCATGTTAAGTTGTGAACTGTCTATGAGGCTCCGACAGATGGAGACTCGATTGGCTAAAGAGACACAAAATGCGAGAAACTTTTTTTCAAAATTTGAGAAGGATCCCGTTCTTGTTTCTGGGAAAACACATTTTAAGATATAATAGTAATTTTACGTCTAGTTTTGATTACTGTTATCATCCCTCCCATATACCATAACCTCCTTCCTTACCCACAATTCACGACATTATCCACAACAACCACCCCACCTCGCCATCACCAAGCCTCTTTTTTCTCCTACACCAGATTAGGTACCATGGTCATCGTTGGTAGAAATACAGACTGATTTCTTCTATTTTAGTAATTAACGGTCAAGTAATCAAATTGAACCAGAATAGAAGAATCTAATAGAACTGAATTAGAGTCGACAAATGGAATTGATCATACTAAATCAGAGTCAACGAATCGAATTGTCTCCTAAGCAAATAGTTGACGATTGGAATTCAATAAAATATAAATGTTCTTTTTCTGTTGATGAGGTTGGAGAGACAGAGGAGAGAGTGGAGGCTCGTCGGCGGCGACGAGGACGAGGAGAAGAGTGGTTGTTGCGGCTGATTTGGTGGTGGAGAGCTTTGGAGTTTGGAGTCTGATTATATGTTTTTCAACATAAAATAATAAAATTTAACAATGTTAAATATTATTAAGTTGGAAAACATGTGTTGAAATCATATTATGGAAGATATAAAGAAAACAGTTAGTTGGGGGGACAGCAAATCCGTGGCCTAAGCAATTGGAGTTTTTCCCCTAGTTGATGTGCCATATAAAGAACGGACAGTATAATGTCTGAACAATATTCTTTTGATCATTCTATATCGCGAGTCAGATGAAGAGAGAGACATCTTCATATATGAGAGAAGAGTAATGATTTAATCACGTCATAGATTTTGGTATATTTTACCTAATTCATACATATGCATCAACTACTAATGACGATATATTTGTGATCAGAATATTTTAGGTGGAAAGAGAATAATTATTATTGTTCTGGTGATGGGAATTATTATTTGGGAGGTTTGACAAAATACTCCCGGTACTGTTCACTTTTAACGAAAAATCACATTTATACACTTCCCTGGTACTATTCACTATACCTTTAAAAAGAGTTTTTCATTAAAAGAGAAGTTTTTTTGAACTTTTCGTTAGGTTTCCTTTATTATTTTAGGTCCACATGGGTATCTTCGGAGCTACGAAATGATTGCTAATCCGGTCCTAAATTTTTTATGGCTAACGGCGAAAATTTATATTGGAGTCTTATTCGATAATTATTGTTTTTGAATGAAACAAAGTATATGTTTCTGTTAGTTTTTCTCCACGAGAAAAACTTGTGTGGAGCTTAACTTGCCACTAGATCTTACTGTGTGGCACTATACTCGCAATCAAAACTTGCTAAGTGGCACTACACTCACAATCGAAACTTGTCACCTGGTTGAGGCGTGTGATGTTGACGGAAAGGAAGGGATGAGTGGGTGTGGCGATCTGGGTGAAGGTCGAAGGTGTTTCAGAATTTTTTTTGGTTTTTTCTTTTGTAAGTTTTAAAATAAAATCAGTTTTAACCTCATTTTTTTAAAATGAGATTTTTTTTTTATCCACGTGTCACATATAATGGGGGACCCCCGTGACTTCCACGTAGGCAGATAACAAAGACACTAATATAAATTTTAACGGATGTATGAAATTAAAATGAAATATAAGCAAATTTATGTAATTGAAATGTTTTTAAAATGTATGAGATTGCAATTGACCCAACATAAGGGGCAAAATATAATTTATCCTAAATTTTAAATAATAAGTTTTTATCATTATTTTATATTTATAATTCTCGTAGTTATTTGTAACACTTTTAAAAGCACTTTTAAATTGCTACTCAGTACGACAGTCTAGTGGTATTTCTGTTTACTTGTAAGTGAGAGGTCTTAGGTTTGATTCTTGCCAAATGCGAATTTGAACCACATTATTACTAGCTCATTGTAAGGCTTAGCCTACCCACACTCCTAATGTAGATAATATTGTTTGTTAAAATAAAAAAGTGTTTTTAAATTTTAAACATGTCATAAGTTTTATGAAATATTATTAAGTAAGATATGTAGTAAATGGCAAAAAGACAAGTTTCACGTGTTGTGAGATTTTTCGTCTTTGAAATGAGAAGACATTGTAAAATTCAAAAGATTACAAGACAAAAGGCAATTGCTATGCATGGACAAATAGAGGGTCAAGTGAGAGTTGAATTAAGGCTCAGCCATTGATTTGAATCAACAAACGTCCACTACCGCTCAGAGCGATTGAAGAGAATAAAACTCTAATTAGACTTCCTCCCCTTTCCCCTTCCCTGCCCCGGCCCCCCTGGCCCCCCTTCCCAGTTGAGCATTGTTGTCCCATAATATAAGCTTGAGTGTTATTTATTATAGGTACATGTTGTGAGGTTTAAAATGTAAATAATAATTATAATAAAATTATGAAATACAGGCACATTAATACTTTGAGTGTTATTTATTTTTATTTTTTAATAAACAATAAAATAAGAGATTTGTTATTAGCACTTCAAAAATTTCATTTAACACTTCAACCTTTCTATAATTAGAGAGAAAAATACACTTGTGAGGAGTGCCAAATGAGATTTTTAAAATGTTAATAACAATTCTCTAAAATAATTACATTAAGAAGAGAAACACACTATTTTGAACTAAACCTAGAACTTTTAGCCCAAATGTTATTGCTTTAGTAGACTTGCTTAAAATGCGCACAAAAGTTAGGTGGAGGCGCGATCTAATTGCCTTCCAAGTATGATCTAACTGACAATCACACGACATTGTGTATTTCATGTGACAAGATTAGGTTGGAAATATAATAGTATTAATGACAACGTGGTGGGAACCCCGGATTTGACGAGACATTAGGTTACTGTTAATTAGTTTTCTTGTGTTTGTAGACGCGTTTTGATTAGTTGATGCTATTGTCTATGTTGAGATAATCATTGAAAGTTGTCAATATTTTAATCCTAAAGACGAGAAATTGCATGTCATTAGGTTCGATAAGAGCATCTTTGTAGGTGTCAAATTTTAAATAACAAAACAATATTTGATCAATTTGTCATTTTGTATAATATTTTGCAACAATCATATGTTAAAAAATAATGTTATTTATTTATTTATTTTTAATCTTTTTATAGAATCTAATAATTGAGACAATCAATTAAATTGTGACAGCCTGTCCCAAAATATTACAACGTACGTGTGAAAAGACAAGTTTGCCCTTAGTTCGTTTTCTTTACGTTTTGTGGTTATTTTTGGTTGGTTGCTGGCTAATGGTGGACCACACATTTCCCTCACTGTTTTCTCCCTTTCCCTACATCTGTCCCGAGCCCCATTCCCTTCCCATTTCCTTTGAAACGTACGGACACACCCACACCCATCGAACCTTCACAGATCGTGGAATCCAAGCACATTTTCAGACTCGTGAGGCTTGTGGGAGTTCAACTATACCTTTTTTAGGTAAGAACACCTTCGTTTTCACGTCGAATACACGATGTCCAATTTGAGGTACTGTTAATGCACACGTGATTTCTCACGTTTTAGGGAATTTCAAGCTTGTAGGTAGCTTGGTGAGGTCCCTAGGAGGCTCGGGGTGGTTCGTTTGATGGTTTTGGACGTCGGGATCACTAGTTTCAAAGTTGGCCGGAGTTGGGTTGATTGTTCAGGTGAGATTTTGTGGATTTTAGCCCTTGAAAGTGGTATGATTGTGTTCCTCTAGTTCTAAGCTTCATTTTGGTACCAATTTTGTGAAATTTGGATGAAAAACGAAGAAGATATCAACATTTGAAAAATTCCCGATTTTCCGGCGCCGGAGGCTCGCCGGAGAAGACGACGGAATATTCCGTCAAGTCTGACGGAATATTCCTGACGCCGTTGACGGAAACCGTTAGGGATAACGGAATATTCCCTCACGACGTCAGTTGATGCCGTTAGCGTGCCAGGCACGTGCCTGCGCGTGGCCGGCGCGTGGGGGCGCGTGCGGCGGTGAAAAATTATTTTAAAAATATGGGGATGTTCCTGAGGTTGAGTAGATCACGTTGGTGTATTCATACACCCCATTTGAGCATTGTATGAGAAGTTATTTATAAAGGTTGGTTATGTGCTTTAAAATTAATGTTTTTATAGTTGTTTCGCATATAGGTGAGACGTATCCCGAGGACGAGCGTGGTCACTCGAGGCAGGGGGTTACGACCCTTCCACTTACCAGTGAGTGGGCTTTTGGTTTTCCGTATATACCTATATACTTATATTTTCCCAGAAATTGATTTGAATTGTCATTTGCCATATGCCATGCATTAGATTATCGTTATTTATGCATCGTTAGTTGCATTATTAGTTGTATATATACATATGCATATTGGGTGCTGCGGACGCACAGGTAAGTGCCAGGTAAGTGTTATTCATGTTTACATTCAGTAGTGATTCGAGATGCTTAGAGAGCTCATAACCTGCACCCCCGGTGTTAGTGCTCCCGCCCAGAGTAGGGCACAGTCCTTCACGTGTTGTTCACCTCCCGCACCACACGCTCAGCTTGGATCCAAGTTAGGTGCACAGTCCTGTCGTACAGACCACATTTGGTGGTTCCGACTCGTAGGTGACCCGCGATTATTCGCACAACCTTCACGTGATCACAGCACTAGAGCGTTTATATGTATTACACCCAGGCCTGTCGTACAGACCACTTTAGGTGGTTCCGACTCGTGGGCAGGTTTAGTTCTTGAGATTGAGATTTGAGCTCTAGATGCAACTGTACAGGTCACGTTAGGTGACTCCGGCTGCCAGACTATATGTTATGGATATGATTTATACCCGAGCACTTGCATTTCATTCTGGGGTTCCGACATGGCATATTCTTAAGCATGATTGGTATATATATATGTACATATGTTTATTTTCTGGGAAGTATACAGGTTTTACGGCGAGGGGTTAGAACTTATTTGTTAAATGGTTTTCGAAAAGCTTTGTTTTTGCCCACTCACGCTTTTGTTTTGTGCCCCTCCAGGTTCTAGCTGTCTAGCAGGTTTGGTGGTTTCCCAGAGAGCTTTCCCGGCATTTCTGACAGACGATCACCAGCGTAGGGCCACCTTCGGGTGTACTGTTGTCGCGTCATTTTCGTTTGGACTGCTTAGGCGTTATGCTCTGAACTTGTGTCTCACTTACGCTAGCACTTATTTCTATTACCTTATGTATGCTAGTTTTTATTTATTCGTACTTCTTCTATTATTGTTTTATTAACTTCCGCACTGTGCACATGGTTACGTCACCTCCGCGTGATGACCAGCACGCCCTGATCTCGATCGGGGTGTGTCAAAATAATTGAAAAAGAAAACAATATTTATTATATATTATATTAATCTATTAAAAAATTATTTAATGAATTTGACATCTATTATCCAATTTGACAGTAAAAGGTTTTGCCTTCAATTGACTCAGCGCCACGTTAGAAATTGAAGGCTCGGTTGGATAGAGTTTGTTGTCATTTTCTTTTTACTATTGTATGTCTATGTGACAATTTTGACATCTTCTCAATAACAACATGTTGGGTCCGTAGTTGCATTTTGATTGGTCAATGATATTGTCGTTGCTGAGATAATCATTGAAAGTTGTCAATATTTAATCATAAAGACGACAAATTGCACGTCATTAGGTTCCATAAGAGCAAAATCATTGTCGGTGTTAGATTTTAAATATGAAAATAATATTTGATGACTTATGTGACAATTTGATATTTTGTACAATATTTTGTTTTACCCGATATATTAAATAATAATGTTATTCAATAATTTTTCTTAACATTTTGTGGAGTCTAATAATTGAGACAACCAATTAAAACTTGAAAAACAAAACAACATTTATTATATATTATATTAATCTATTAAAAATTTATTCGATGAATTCGACATCTGCTGTCAAATTTGACAACAAAAAGCTTTGCCTTCAATTGACTCAATGCCACGTCAGAAATTTAACAGCAAAAAGTTTTGACATCTTCTTTGGAGATGCTCTAAGTAGCATTTGCCCTTAAACAATTGTTAAAAGATGTTAATTGCTTGATAGTATTTTGAAACATTCAAAGTTGGACAATTATTATTAGGTTTAATTGGACTAAATAGTCTTCGTAGCCACTTAATACTACGGTCTAGTGATATTATTCTTCACTTGGACTAAATAGTTCTCATAGTGATAAGATAATTGGAAGGTAGCTCATGTCGTAGAAAAGTTAGGATTTAAACTCTTGTTGTGAAGAATATTTTATTTTTACTAAATATTTTTATTGATTAATTTAAAAGTGTACGCACTTTTTGAAAATGAAAAAGAAAAAACCAAATAGGGTCTTTATCCAACTTTATAGAAATAACAATAGGAAATAATAAAAATTTAAGAGACATTTTGAAATAGGTGCCTCAATTTTGAATTTTTTAAATTAAACATCCATACGTATTAGAATTAATATTTTTTTGGTGCCAAAATTACATAACCTGCCACTTGCCCATATTTCTTAAAACCTAACGCTAAAATTCCCTATAATCTAGCACTTTGATTACTCTTTCCCTCTTTGGAGATAATTGTAAAAAAAAAATATAGTTAAATGCAATTTATTTTCACAATACTTCCTACAATTTAGCAATGATTATCTACGATTCAATATATATATATATATATATAATTTTTTTTTTCAAAACGATTTAAAATATTTTTAAATCCAACGAAATTAAACGTACAAAAAATAGGACTGACAATAGTATAAACATACCAATAAATAATGTGTACAAAATCGAACGTACCAAAACTGAAAATAATGTACCAATATCAACAATATATACCAAATCAAATGTACCAAAACCGCAAATAAACGTACCAATCAACATTTTTTTACAAATTCAAATGTACCCAGTGATAATATACACATAATATGTTGTACCTAATAATAGTTTGTCAACAACTATAAGTAACAAAAAAAACGCAAAGAAAAATATTCTGACAAAAAAATATGAAAAAATTACTATGGATCACCAACGATTTGGAAAAAAAAAATCCGTAAAAAACAAACCATTTGAAAAAAGAGAGAATATTTAACGTTTGTAGGACAAAACAATTTATTTTGATCGAAAGAATATAATTGCAAAAAAAGATAATAGAGTTAATAACTAATATCCCACTAAATAAGGGAAAAAAAAAAAAACACATCCAACAACTTAGAGGATAAATTTAGAAATTAATCATTATTTTACTTTCAGAAAATACATAATGATATGTAATTTAAATTAACTGAAAATACGGAGGTGTTTATTGGTTAAAACACCTAAATCAAATTTCAAAAAGATACAAATGTTTAGTCTAAAACATATAAAAAAAATTATGGAATGTGAGTGCATGTGATGGTTCAAGTTACCCTTCACCTATAACCTCCTTATAGCGTCTTGATCAAGTCAAACGACTCTTTAATTTGGTCACTGCATTGGAGCTCTCTCTCCTTCCGCAGCAAGATACGAAACCCTTTGAAATTGCTAGTCATAGAAGTCCGGCTGCAATCGTTGCAAACGTCCAAGAAGAAGAGAGGAATGAACTGTTCAACTGCCCCCTAACCCAACCATTATACAGTGACTCCTCAATTGAATTCCCCTAATATATTTATCCTATTCCTATACCTAATCAGCGTAGGTTTCATTATCCCATTAACTACCCTGAACCACTCCCTAAAATGTAAGTAAAGATTACCTAACTGAACTTATCTGCCCAATAGCATTGTCACATGGCAGCACAGCTGCAGGTATGCCTTTAATTCCCCTAATCCATTGTCGTTGCAAATGCTACATTAGACAGCACAATTGCATTACTTCCCTTTAAGTCCCCTAATCCATTCCCCTTGCAAATCCCCTACATCAGGCAGCTACACACAAAAGTACAGATCTAAAATTGTTTTTAGATTTGCTATTCCTTATCAATTCAGAAATTGTTTTAAACTGATGTTGACATTTTATTGACGATGATGGAACAAAAACGATGGGAACGTGTTTCTGTAAGTAATAGTGATTTGATGGGTCGCATGCGCGTGCACACAGACACACACATGTATATATAGTTGTGGAATACTGGCGTCCACCTTAATCAGCTAGATAATGCCAAGAGGATAAAGTATAAGCAACCACTGGCATTTGTTTCTGTCTTTGCATCACCTGATCAATAAATTACGATGATCAAGAAATAAGAACAACATAAAAAACTGGCCTTCTGAACAATTAATATTCTCTCAGTAAAAATATTGGTAGCCGAAAAACCCTAAAGCAAGATATGGGTTCTGAAGTTGAGCAAAAGCTTCATGTCCTAGATTTCCCCAAGGAAGCTTTGAAGCCAGGGACCAACTCATGGCTCTTGCATTTAGCGATGGTGAGATACATGTGATAACAGTATAACAAACAAGCTTAACAACTTGTGATCCTGTGGTTGTAATAGTGACGAGTGTAATCATCTTGTAATCCTTGTAATAGCTTAGGGAGTAAGTAATCTAGTTAGATATATACTCTACATAACTACCATTGTAAAAGATCAAGAAAAACAGTTAATCAAAGAACTTTCTCTGTCTAAAATTTTTCTTTCTCTCTCTTCAAATACTCTTTCTTCTTCTGCAAGAATACATCTTCTTCTTCTTTGTTGGTATCTTTACATGGTATCACTCGCCGGAAAAGCTTCATGCTTGACGGTTAATTGATCTTGGTTCTTCTACTTCCGCTCTGTTTCTTCAATTTCTCGACTTCAAGGTTATAATTTCCCTCTTCTTCTCTGGTTCTTCGTGCTTGCAATCTTGCACACTAGATGTTTGATATTACACCTCAAAGAAAATTTCTCCGAATTCTTAATTAATATTCAATCATGGTGACTGCTATGCAATTGTAGATTCTTCAATCTCCTATTACCTCTCTCCTTTCATTAGTTTCGTCCTCTGTCTCTGTGAAACTTGATGATTCCAACTATCTCACATGGCATTTTTAGATGGAACTTCTTCTGGAAGGCCATGGTATTATGGGTTTTGTGGATGGTACAAACCCTTGTCATCCAAGATTTGATACTCCGAATTCGAGCGAACTAACTGTGTCCTCCAGTGATTTGAATGACAGTGATGCATTCAAGATTTGGAAGATGCATGATCGAGCCCTTATGCAACTCTTCACTGCCACATTATCTCCTTCTGCGATTTCTTGTGCTATAGGTAGCACAAGTGCTCGAGACTTGTGGGTTCACCTTAAAGAACAATTTTCAATTGTCACTCAAGCTACAATCTTTCAAATGAAATCTAAGTTGCAGAACATCAATAAAGGTACATATTCCATTTCTTTATATCTTCAACGAATTAAAGAAGCTCGTGATTACTTGGCTGTTGCTGGTGTTCTATTTGCTGATGATGGTATTGTGATTTTAACTCTTAATGGTATGTCTTCTGAATACAATACATTGAGATCTATTATTAGAGGTAGGGAGAATGTTATCTCCATGAAAGATCTTCGCTCATAATCGCTTGCTGAATAAGCAATGATTGTTAATGTTCTTGTTACCCCTTTTCTATCTTCAATGGTAGCTAGTAATTTGTCTGGTTCATCTAAGTCTTCTCAATTTGAAGACAATTCGACTTATGATAATTCCTCAAAAAATGGTAATTCCTTAAATGAAGGTTCATATGGTTCTCAATGAGGCTTTTATCAGTCCGATGGTTCTGCCTACAAATCTAATTACAACAAAAGCAAAGGTAAAGGCAAGTATCATTATAATTCTTAGTCTCAATTTGGTAATGCAAAGTCTGGTTCTTTCCATAACAATGCTTCTAGCATTCTTGGTACCTCTCCACCAATGTCACAAGGGTTTTTCCAGACTCCATGTCAAATATGTGGTAAATTTGGACATCTAACCGTTTCTTGCAGGTTTAGAAATACTGAGAATCATGTTACAGAAGGTTGTCAAATATGTGGAAAGAGTAATCATAGTGCTCCGTTCTGTCATTTTCGAAATGCCAACATACAAACTTAGCAAGTGTTAGCTATGCATGTTGCTGCTCCATCATCTGTTCCAAGTGCTCCTCCTCAACAGATTTGGCTTACTGATTATGGGGTAACATCTTACATGACTGCTAACCTTAATCATTTGTCACTGGCTTCTTCATTTCCTTCCAATGAGACAATTCAAACAGTTGCTAGTGGTGCAGGTTTATCAATCTCCCACATCGGTTCATCTATTATTCATACATCTCTCAAACCATTGCAACTTAATTCAATTCTATATGTTCTAAAATTAACTTAGAATCTGTTATCTGTGCATAAATTGTGCTTGGATAATAACTGCTGGTTAATATATGATGCTTTCTGTTTTGGATCCAGGACAAAGCCACAGGGAAGATACTCTTCAAGGGACATTGTAGTAATGCATTATACCCTATTCCTCTACCAGTTTCACACCATTCTTCACTACCCAGAATACAAGCTGCTTTCCTTGGACAACAAGTATCTTTGAGTCTATGGCATAGTAGATTCGGTCACCCATCCAATTCTATAGTTTCTGCAATATTAAGAAAATGCAATGTATATAATATACATATTGATAAGTTTGTGATGTGTCATTCATGTCTAGAGGGGAAATTCTGTAAATTGCCATCTGTTGCTTTTATTTCTAAGTCCCTGCATCCTTTTGATATTGTTCATAGTGATGTATGAGGCCATTCACCTTGTAATTTTGTAAGGGGTTTTAAATACTGTGACATTCATTGATGAATGCACTAGACATTGTTGGCTTTTTCCTCTAATCAATAAAAGTGATGTTTGTTCAACTTTCACTGCCTTTTACAATTTTGTGTTAAATAACTTTGCCATTTCTGTTAAAACTTTACAAAGTGATGGGGGAGGTGAATATATTAGCAAGTCATTTCAACAATTTCTTGTGAACAAGGGTATTAAACACCAACTTTCATGTCCATACACCCCTGAACAAAATGGCTTAGCTGAAGGGAAGCATAGACATATTGTTGAAACAGCTATAACCCTCTTGCAAACTACCTTATTGCCTCCAAAATTCTGGTCATTTGCATGTCAAGTTGCTGTCTATCGTATCAACAGAATGCCAACACCAATTCTAAATAACAAATCACCATTTGAGTTGTTATTTAAATATGTAACACCAATTTAAAACCTTATAATAACACCAAGTTACAACCTAAAACCACAAAATGTGTCTTTTTAGGCTATGCTTCCAAATACAAAGGCTACTTATGCTATGAAGTGAGTCAACAAAAGATGTATATATCTAGACATGTCATTTTTTATGAGGGTGAATTTCCTTATGCCATGTTGTCTTCCCAAAACTCCATCCACCTTCTCCTGCTCTTTCTATTCTATCATTTTCTGTTTCAATGCCATCTGTCACACATGATAATCAAGTTGTTTCCATCTGCATCTACTATGCATGTCATTAAGTCATTTCCTACACCATCACATCCACCTACTCCTATAAACCCAGAAGCTGAATCCATTACTGCAATAACAACACAGTCTATTCTTTCTACTTCACCTGTGGCTACAGACTTGTCCTCTGGATCCAATCCTCATGATCACACTGAGGTTTCTTTTGAGTTTCAACCTAAGAGTTTACAAGTGGTTCTCTCTATACCACTTATGAATACATATGCTATGCAGACAAGATCCAAGAGTGGAATCTTCAAGCCCAAGGTTTTTCTTTCAATAGTTGGAGATAAGAAACCAGTTGATTTAACTCAGGTAGAACCATCAGCATACAAATTAGCTCTTAAATCTTTAGTATGGTGTGCAACTATGGAAAAAGAGCTCTCAGCATTGCATTCTCAGGGAACTTCGTCTCTGGTTCCTCTTCCTGCAAACAGGAATTTGGTAGGGTGTAAGTGGGTCTTCAAGATTAAAAGAGATGCAAATGTGAACAACTCTAGGTATAAGGCAATGCTTGTTGTCAAAGGTTTTAATCAAGAAGAAGGAATTGGAGACTTTTAGCCCAGTTGTTAAAGCCTACAACTGTGAGATTAGTTTTGGCTTTGGCTGCACAGTTTGGTTAGTCTCTAAGGCAACTTGATGTGAAAAATGCCTTTCTTCATGGAATTTTACAAGAAGAGGCCTACATGTCTCAACCTCCAGGATTTATCAACTTTCAACAGCCTTCTCATGTCTGAAAGTTGCATAAATCCCTATATGGTTTAAAACAAGCCCCAAGGGCTTGGAATGAGAGGTTTACCAACTTCTTGCCTTCTCTGGTATTTCTCACTACTAATTCAAACTCATCATTGTTTGTGAAGCATGTTGGAAACTCTGTGGTAATTCTCTTGTTGTATGTGGATGATATAATCATCACAAGTAGTGCTACTGCAACTATTACTGATGTTATAAAGGCTTTAGCTCAAGAATTTGATATTAAAGATTTGAGGCCACTGCATTACATCTTAGGGATCCAAATCACTCATAATTCTACTAGTTTAATCCTCTCACATTCTAAATATATTACAAATTTGCTTCACAAGACTGATATGGTTATCTCAAAACCATGCAATACCCCTTGTTTGCCTTATAACAGGTTGCTTAAAGATGATGGAAAACCCTTTAATAATCCAACATTATATTGAATTGTGGTAGGTGCTTTGCAATATCTTACTTTTACATGACCAAATATTTCTTTCTCAGTGCATCAAGTGTGTCAGTTTATGCACTACCCCATGAAGTCTCATTTTATAGTTGTGAAGAGAATCCTCAGATATTTGAAAGGCACAATGGACTATGGTATTCAACTAAGCAAAGGAGATTTAGATTTACATCCATTCAGTGATGCTGATTGGGATGGGGATCCAAATAACAAAAGATCTACTACAAGTTTGGTGGTCCATTTAGGTTCTAGTCCCATATCTTGGTCCTCTAAGAAACAAAACACAGTTTCCAAGTCTTCAACTGAAGTTGAGTATCAAGCACTTTCATCCACAGCTGCAGAGATTGACTGGATCAAGCAATTTTTGCAGTTTATCAAAATTGATGTCCCATGTCCAACCACTCTTTTCTGTGACAATCTCTCGGCTATAGCATTAGCTTATAATCCAGTTATGCATCGAAAGACAAAGCACATTGAAGTTGACATTCACTTTGTCCGAGAAAGGGTTGCCAAGAAGTTGCTCCAAGTTCAGTTTGTTTCTTCCAATGAACAATTTGCTGATATTATTACCAATGGTTTGTCCACTCCCTTGTTTCAGACACATTGTTGCAATCCCAGGTTGAGCAAATCTCATCCTATGATTAAGAGGGGATGATAATAGTATAACAAACAAGCTTAACAGCTTGTGATCCTGTGGTTGTAATAGTGACAAGTGTAATCATCTTGTAATCCTTGTAATAGCTTAGGGAGTAAGCAATCTAGTTAGATATATACTATACATAACTACCATTGTAAAAGATCAAGAAAAACAGTTAATCAAAGAACTTTCTCTGTCTAAAATTCTTCTTTTCTCTCTCTTTGAATACACTTTCTTCTTCTGCAAGAATACATCTTTTTCTTCTCTGTTGGTATCTTTACAACATGGACCTAAAATGCTTGGCAATGAAGAACGCCCGTTACACTACAATTCATCTGATCATCTTGGACTACTACGTACGTTTCTTTCGCTCTCAAGATGGTTATAGTTCAAACAATGCTATAAAAGCCTACTGTGGTGTTTGATCTCAACCTTGCGGCTAAGAAGTATATTGCTAGGTGTGGGTATATTGTGTGTTCATATCTAGGTTTGGTTTGCTGGATTGTCTAATAGTACTATTGTAATTTTGTAGTGTAGATACGGTGTGCATGACCCTCATGTCTTGTCCTAACGTTTTTGAGGTGTGCATTGCATTCAATATTTGTAAGATGCGCTTTTTCCTCATGTTAACTCATAAATATCGTAATGTTTAATAATAATATGTTACAAAAGTAATGGGTTTGAATTCATGTTTTGTTTGGGTACTTTATTTGACCTAAAAGGTTTTGGGAAAATGTTAATTTTCCCAATTCCAGATTATATGTTTTCAGTATTCAAGACGCAATATGCAGTGTGCATACAATGCCCCAATAATGGAGATCATTCAGTGTGCTTAATATGTGCACAGTTTGTGCATATAATACGCGCGCATTGTGTATATAATGCACATGTGTCGTATATGGAAGGTAGTTATCATTAATTTACTTCTGTAATGCTATTAGATAGTTTTATTTTTGAATTATTACGTATTTAAGCAGTTAACTTTTTGTCAAGGGAAGTTGCACTGTTTGAATGACCCTTTTTGTGATGGGAAGTTGCATCGTTTGAAGGGCCCTTATTCTCCATCTATTTAAGTTGTCTTGTACGTTTATGTTTCATTACAAAGCCATAAGTTGAAAATGATGAAGAAAGGGAACACCACCTCTTCCTCCATGCAGTCTGTTTTGGACGACGTTCTTCTTAGAATTCTCATCATCATTGTTTCTCGCTCGTTAAAGACCTTATTTCGGCAAAGATGGTCTTGAAGAAGTTCAACGAAATAGCCGAAGATCCTTGCATCTACCAACACATCAATATTACAACTTTGAGACCGTCAACCTGCTTAGATCATGGGGACGTGTCTGACAAAGTCTTAAACTTCATCAATCGCTGCATCCAATGCCGCAACCCCGAGGCCCTTTACATGGTGGGATGCGATACTTCTTCCTAGATTACAAGGAAGAAGCCAAAATTGAGCAACTTGAGTGCGATCTCCAAGGGCCATCAAGTAGCAACATACATGTATGGTGCGATCTTGGTGTGCCACAGGTGTGATTCCAAGCACGAAGGGCTCAAACTTCTCTATTATCTCAATCGTCACAACTCGGGACGGTTGAGTGTAATGGAATGCCGAGACAAGTTTTGTTTGTGTTTGTCGGGTTTTTGGGTGCATAGGGAAGTAAAGGCCCGAATCTTAAAACTTCACAATGACAACGCTGCCATTAAAACTTGCAGCGACTGTGGAAGTCCACAGGGTCCGGTCACACTCCGAAAGCAATGGGATGCATCTAATGAAAAATTCGCTACATGTAATGCATGTAGATAGCATTAGGAAGCGAATATATTTTGTGATATATTATGTGGTAGAGATAGGTACTAAGTTTGTTTTTTTGTTCGTTTAATTTTGTTGTAATCGTAGCATTTAAATTCTAACCCAGCCTTTTGTTTTCTTCTATGTCTCTCATGTACTACTGAATTCGTAATTCTATGGATTTTGTACTTTTCAATTTTTCTTCGTAAAGATACACAAAAAAGAAGCATTAAAAATTTCACATCCCAGACCGGCTTTGCCGTAGCACGATATTGTCCGCTTTGGGCCACACCTTCACGGTTTTGTTCTTGGTTTTGGGCACAAGAACCTCCCAAGTCGCCCAAACTCACTTAACTACGGAGTTCTCATGGGATCCGTAGCCAGTAAGTCCCCAAAAGGCCTCGTGCTATATGGAGGTGGGCATGTACATATAAGGCACATCACCCCCTCTTCGTTGGTCAACGTAGGATGTTACAAAAAACTAGGCATATTTACAAAAAAACCTAGCTCACAATGTCATCATTACTATATCTACCTTGCCACCACGTTTTCCTACTGATCAATGCTTGCCTATCTTGTTATTAGTTTCTTTGGATATTGTGCATGAGTGACTGACATGAACATGACATGCATATTCCATGCACATAACATGTAGAGGAAAGGCACATACATATGCACAGGACATGCACATGAAATGCACAGTATATGCACACGACATCTTCACATCATGTGAACGAATCCAAAAAGTACAAATAATAGTTAACGATAGGTCCCATAGGTTTTGTGTGTGGTTGGGTTCTCGAGGGTTGTTTGAATTAAGAGTGATGACGGTTGATTATTGTGCATGAATGGTTGGGTTGTAAAGCCTCAACCACCTCATTCAGGTAGTTATTATGCATACACAAACAAGAAGCTTAAAAAACTAAGCATAATTCAAAAAATTTGACAATTAATTATGAAATTATGCATGAATGACTTTTGGGTTGCATGAGAGGTGGTGTTTTTATTCATGCTTGTCCAAGCACAAACCACCTCATCTAGTTGTAGAACGATGAAGAAATGTAGAACTACAAAGAAAGGCAGAGCGATGAAAAAAGGCACAACAATCCCAACTTTCATACAATCTCTTTCAAACGAGCTTCTCTTGGAAATACTCACCACGATTGCTTCCCGTTCGTTTCGTTCCCTATATATAGCAAAATGGTGTGCAAAGAAGTTCTACTATCTCACCCAACATGACCGGATCTTCGAACCAATCATCATTCGGAGATTTGAAAAGGTCAACCCGTTAACTTCATAGAGCTGACATGAAGAAATGTACAAGTTCTTGGAACGGTGTAGGGAGTGCAACAACCCTGAAGCTCTATACACCTATGGGATACAATGGTACTTCGGATACAATAATTTCAAACTCGAAATTGTGTCTCTAAAGACAGCAATCTTCAAGGATCGTCAAGCATCAACGTACGTCTACGATGCAATCTTGGTGTGTCGGGAAGGATGAAAAAGAGAGAGGCCTCAGCCTTCTGAATTCTCTTAACCGTTAGAAATTGGTGAGCATAATAGAGTGTAGAGAAAGAGCTCGACAATTTTTTTGGGCGATTCGGGTGGACAGGGAAGTTAGAGGTAGAATAATAAAACTTCGCAAGGACAATGTTGTTGCCAAAGCATGCAACGATTGTGGAAGTGCACAAGGTCCTTTCATAGTCTAATTCCATTGAGATTACTGGTGCCACGAAAAATTCAATAGCTGCTATTCGTGCAGAGACATCAGGAAATGAACATTTTTTCTAATATGTTAAATGGTTTTAATAGGGACTACATTTGTTTCTTTTCCTTTACTTTTCTTCAAATTTAGTTGTCATGTACTTTTTGTTATTAAATGGAAAAGGGAGAAGTTTTTGGTAACATTAACAATGTTTGCTTTCTTAAATGAAAAGATGCAGATCACAAAGCATGAACAAAGCATGCTTAAGTCTCCAAAACCTGATGTCATAGGTTTGAATCATATAGGGCGTGATTCTGTGTTGTTGTTAATTGCGACACAAGATTAGACTAAAATAATTGAGCACAAAGCCAAATTCAACCTCTTTTATACATCTCGTGTGCATACAATGTATAGTTTTCTGGAAAATTGAAGCCAAAGCCAAAAAATATTTGACCTTAGCCATAGAACCCACAGACTCACAAAATACAGGGAAGGCCAGGAAACCCAGCAACCATAAAACATAAGAACCCAAAAATTAATACTCATAAATATTGCACTTTGAAATCAAAATCCATAAACAAACCTTAAAAAAATTAAAAAAAATTATTCCCTAAATATCATAAAGAAACCCGCATCACTCGTACTGGGCTTCCGCTCATGTTGATTCATCCAATCCCACCTTCGACCTTCATGAGAGCTTTGGTGGATGAATAATTATCCATTACACACCAAGCTTTGGGATTGTGAGTTGGAAATTATACTGTCACCCAAAAGTTAGATGCAATCTGAATTTTAGGTCAGCAGTTTAAAAAGGAAAAAGGGAGTTCGTGAAAAGATGGCCATTGGTGAGAGAGAAAGGATAATATGTAATAATTGTATTCAACGTCTCCTATATGTAATAATTTTATTGCAATGGCTTACATAAAATATGAGCAAACAGAAATAGGATAATATGTAATAACCGTATTCAACGTTTCCTATATGCGAGAGGGGTATAACTTAGTACTTTTTTGTGTATTAATATAAATTGTATGATTAATGTTTGTGATTCCTTTTCCAACAAAACAAGTGTTGTAATTTTGTTCATGTCTAATATAATTTAATATTAGATTTGGAGTGGGGAAATGATATAGGACCTCTGGTACATGATGCTTTTAATTATTTGAGATATAAATTTCTTATGATTTATGGAAGTTCTAGAAATATGAAACAAAGGATCTATCGGATAATCATTCAGTTTTTAATTTTTAGTTTTTCGTTCTTGTTTTGTGTACTATAGTGGCATTGCCTATACATTTTTTCGAATCCCTCTCATCATTATTCCTCCATTCTTCACCGCCTCTCACATCTTCCACACATTTATCGTTTATCTCTAATGGCAAAATGAAAATTTAAAATAAAATAAAAAAATAGTTATAAAACAAACCGGAAGTATAATTGCTATATACAATATGCACGGACATACACTTTTGACACATATTTTGACACTCATTTTGTTGCGTCCACTTCATAATGTATCTTAACGATGTGAACGGTCTATAATATATTACATTATTCATAGGTCATCCTTTAAAAAAATTAGACAAATCTAAAATTATTAAGACATTCATTTGTAGTGAAGAAAATAGACGAATATGGTTCTACAAACAAACACTAAATTTAATCCACCAATCATATGGTTTCGGATTGGGGTGAATTTTGGTAAACATGATTTTTGAGGTAAGACATAAAAGATAGATGATTGGATCATTGAAATACAGTACGGAGTAGATCCCACAAAAACATGTGTCAAAAACGTGTGTCCCCTAATTCTAACTCATATATATATGGGGTCCGATCCGTGCCACCACCTTTTTACACAACTTTTGACGCACGTTTTTGTAAGGCCTACTCTGTAAGGTATTTTAACGATTTGAACGGTCTACCTTTTAGAGCATCATTCATAGATCATCCTTGTAAGAAATAAGACAAATCTAAAACTATTAAGAAATTCATTTGTTGTAAATATAATAGACAAACACGGTCTTACAAAGAAACCATAAAACTCTTAATCAACTGGTCATATGGTTTCTGGATGATTTTTTGATATACATGACATTTGAGGGAATACCTAAAAGATAGACAGTTCGAATCGTCAAGTATCATGCCCAAAAGTAAATAAGTGATAAATAGAAACTACATAGAGGAAATGAATGTAATCATTCATAATGAATCAATATTACAACGTTCATTAAGGTAAAATCAAGGCCAATTGGCCGATCTACATGTCTGGAAATGTAAAGAAAGCAATGAGCAATGATCAAGATTCAAGTCATGAAGAGCATGATAATGCTAGAGAAGTCCACTGAAATCGTTGTCTTCAAACTGGACTGGTGATGCGAGAATTATACGCACTCAAATTAAACCCTCTTTTTGACAATTGTAGTATAGATATAAGTAGGGATCGTTCTGGACCGGGGATTAGGAGGGATTGTTAATCACTTGGATTTGACTCAAAAACGTAAAAACAAGTTTAAAACACTATATTAGACTCAAAGAATGCAAAACTCAAAATAAGATAGATTAAGACTAAGACTAAACAAAATATGGGGGGGGGGATTGAGGTTTTGACGACGTTAAACTAAAATGCACACTTTGTAATTAAGGGCAAAATGTAAATATGAATGCGATGAAAATATGGATGAATGCTAGCTAGAAGGTTCTTCTCCACACATGTTACACTTGCATACAAGATGATTTTCGGTTGGTCTTTCGATGAATTATGAAACTCAACACCCTGGGTTAATTAGGTCCGCTTAAATTAACCGTCAAGTTTTCCTTAAGTTAATGAATTGGATGATTGCATGCGACAACCCAAAGCATTCCCCACAAGTTCCCTACATGAATTGCATAATAGAGATACAAGCAAGAATCATTAAGCATCATGAAAACTATAAGTGTTGACGAGGCATTCATTACTATGAATTGCATGAAACTTATGCCAAGAATTTATTTAACGCGATTGTTTATAAGCAACCTCCACTACTTGTGAATATAAGTTCATAACTATTAGGTGAAACTTACTTATATTCTAGCGTCATATTCATGCATGAAAATTAAGCGTGCACTCTCAATAAACATACATAAATAGGTTATCAATCAAATAGTTAAACAAATTGAATCCACAACTCATGAAATTCCAACCAAAGGTAATCAATTCATATTGCAAGCATAAACATGTATTTCGAATCACCCCCTAGCTATGGGGGGTTTAGTTCCTCATACGTACAAAACAAAGATAAGTAAATTTAACCATTGAAATCGAGGAAAAGAAACACCTAAACATTCCAACAACTCAAACTTGAATTGTATGAACGTTTAGGCACTCTTCTCCTCCTCTTTGTTGTAGCACAAGGTCTAAGGATAGTGTTGGTGTGTATTGTGTATGAATGGGAATGGTTGGGTAGTGTTTTGGAGGGATGGGGAGTGGTGGAAATAGAAGGGGGATGCTGGAAAATGGAAGGGGGACTCACGGCATGGATGTTTTCAGGATGTGTTTGTGTGTTGTTTTGAGGTGTATGAAAATGTACAATGGAATGAATGAATTGTGTGATGGGATTGCATGGTTTTATAGGGAGAGAATGGGTGAGAATGTGAGAGAATGTGGCTGCAATAATGACATGAAATGGCTGGAAAGTGGAAGGGGGATGCACGGCAAAGTGTGTGGATGCTGAAATGGATGTGGCTAGGTTGGAAAGGTATGGAATGTGGCTGCAATATGAAAAGAATGACTAATTAATGTATGTAGGGTGCAGCTAGGTTGGAAAGGTGTGGAGGATGGCTGGAATTTAGGGAAAGGAAATAGGTTTAATGCAGAAATAAAAGGGCAAAGTGGCTGCAATGATGAAGAAAAGCTGGAATTGGTGTGGAAGGCACGGCAATGGTTGTGTTTGATGTTGGAAATGTGATGCAAGAATTATACGCACACAAATTAAACCCTCTTTTTGTCGATTGTAGTAAGTATGTAAGTAGGGATCATTCTGGACCGGGGATTAGGAGGGATTGTTAATCACTTGGATTTGACTCAAAAACGTAAAAACAAGTTTAAAACACTATACTAGACTCAAAGAATGCAAAACTCAAAATAAGATAGATTAAGACTAAGACTAAACAAAGTATGGGGGGGGGGGGGATTGAGTTTGGACGAATTTAAACTAAAATGGATAGATTGTAAAGAAAACAAATTGTAAATACGAATTTGATGGAATTGAATGGATGGGAAGCTAGCTAAGGGGTTCATCTCCACACATGTTATACTTGCATACAAAATGATTTCTAATTGCTTTTCAATAAACCATGAATTCTCAACACCCCGGGTTAATTAGGTCCGCTTAAATTAACCGTCAAGTTTTCCTTAAGTTAATGAATTGGATGATTGCATACGACAACCCAAAGCATTCCCCACAAGTTCCCTACATGAATTGCATAATAGAGATACAAGCAAGAATCATTAAGTTCTTTGAAAACCATAAGTGTTGACGAGGCATTCGTTACTATGAATTGCATGAAACTTATGCCAAGAATTTACTTAACGCGATTGTTTATAAGCAACCTCCACTACTTGTGAATATAAGTTCATAACTATTAGGTGAAACTTACTTATATTCTAGCGTCATATTCATGCATGAAAATTAAGCGTGCACTCTTAATAAACATACATAAATAGGTTATCAATCAAATAGTTAAACAAATTGAATCCACAACTTATGAAACGCAATTGGAAGTAATCAAATCATATTGCAAGCATAAACATGTATTTTGAATCCCCCCTAGCCAAGGGGGGGTTTAGTTCCTCATACGTACAAGACAAAGAGAATTGAATTTAAACATTGTAATCGAGGAAAAGCAACACCTAAAAATTTCAACAACTCAAACTTGAATTGTATGAACGTTTAGGCACTCTTCTCCTCCTCTTTGTTGTGGCACAAGGTCTAAGGATAGGTTTGGAGGGATGGGGAGTGGTTGGAGTGGCATGCAATGGAGGATAGATGCTGGAAATGGAATGAAAATGGTGCTGGAAGTGATAGGGAACCCACGGCAAAGATGGAAGAATGTTGTTTTTGTGTTGTGTTATGGTGTTTGGAGACGTGGTAATGGATGTGTGACAAATGAATGATGTGGGAATGGATGAAGTGGGGAGTTGCTGGAATTTGAAAAGGGCAGGCACGGCTACAAGTGGAAGTGTTTTTAATGGGAAGATTGTGTGTGAATGGGAATGTACAATGGAATGATAATGCTGGAAAATGGAAGTGTCCCTCAATGCACGGCTTTGGGGGAAGTTTTTGATTATTTAAAATGTGGATGCATGATGAAGAGTTAATAAATAATGCATGTAGGGTTAGGAAATAAAATCATAACTTAAAGGGGGGATGATTAAAGGGTGTGGCTAGGTTGGAAAGGTGTGGAAGATGGATGGAATTAGGGGGAATGCACGGCAATGGTGGGGAGTTCTTTGGTGATGAATGCAATGATGAAGAGTGAATAAATAATGCATGTAGGGTTAGCTAGGTTGGAAAGGTGTGGAAGATGGCTGGAATTAGTGGTGAATGCACGGGTTAGGCTTTGTTTTCTGGTGGAAATGAATGTGAAAGCCACGGGTTGGATTGTGTGATGGTGTGTGAATGATGAAGAGTTGCATGTGCTTTAATGATTAAAGAGTGAGGGGATTGTGGAGATGCACGGCTCTAAAGGTTTGTGGATGCTGGAATTGAATGTGCAAAGCTGGAAAATGAAGGTAGGCCACGGCATGGAATTGTTGTATGGTATGGATGGTTCTTTGCATGGCAAAGGATAGTGTGATGGTGTGTGTGTGGGAATGACAGCTAGGGGGAGGAATATATGCATGATGATGGCTGAATTATATAATGAAAAGTGAATGATTAATGCTCTAGTGCTTAGGACAAAGGTGCGGCTAGGATATAGGAAAGGTTTAAATGTCCTAAAACTAAAGGGATAGGAAAGGTTTAAATGTCCTAAAACTAAAGGGAACAAGGTTCCAACACTTTGGTCTTCAATTAGGTCTTCAATTTCGTCCAACACTTTGGCTCCAAGCATAAGCTATCCATCCTTAGCCCAAAAGTGCTCCAAAAGGCTCCAAAATGCACTTCTTTGCTCCTTTAGCCCTATGAACCTAGAAACACACGAAAATGGCATAAAGGACTAAAATAACTAAAGAAACACAACGTAAATGCACGAGAACAAGCCAATTAAGTCGCATAAATATGCTCCTATCAAAATGCATGTGTTTGCATGTGAATTGAAGCTAGGGTGAATGATGATGAATGCATGTGGATTAAAGAGTGAATGGTGGCTGAAATAATGATGGAAAAACAGCTAGGAGAAGTATGGAATGTATGTGGAATGTAAAGGGGGAATGCTGGAAATGCTATGGAAGGCCACGGCAAAGGATGTTGTTAGGTGATGTGTGTGTGAATGGTGGTTTTGCATGGCTTTAATGGATTGTTTGATTGGCCTAGGCCCTTTGTTTTATGTCCCAAAGAGCATACAAGGCTTCAATTTCGTCCATCCTCTTTGCTCCATGATTAAGCTATCCAATCCATGCCCAAAAATGCTCCAAATAGCCTCAAAATGCACTTTCTTGCTCCCTTTGCCATGAGGACCTAAAAACAAACGAAAATAGCTTAAACTACTAAAACAACTATGAATTAACAACATAGATGCACGAAAACAAGCTAAGTAAGTCGCCTAAATATGCTCCTATCAAATTCCCCCACACTTAGCTTTTGCTAGTCCTCGAGCAAAACAAAATAACCAAAACGAATCAAACACATTCTAGACCTTCTAACATGTACCTCAGGGATTTCCAACGAACATGACACATTAAAGAACATCATTCCCACGGTTTTTAGCTTTCTTTATACTTCAACAAACACTTAATCATGGTTACTACTTATTAGTTCACATAGAATCAATTAAAACAATGTTTTGAATGTAGTAACATGCCTTAGAGAATTCCCTCAATTTCTCACTAGAATGCACTCTATTTTCACACAGATTTTCTAACTTCACACCCTACACTAGGTATACGTGAGAAGATTGATGTAAATATGAAGACTAACACTCACATATGTTATATCAAAGAAAGCATTTTCTGGATTTACGACAATGACATGAATATGATCTCATGAATGGAATGCTACTACTTAGAACGAGAACCAATGATTCCATATGCTCATACCAAATTCAAACTCCACATATTGAACACATAACATCAAGATAGAAGTTGAGGGTTGTAACGAGGCTTAGGTATTGGCTAACAAAGAAAGGTAAGGATAAACAAAAGTTCTTAAAGCAATAGTAAGCAAAGTAATGAATTTGACACTTAAACTCTCTTCAAATGGCCGAAATCAACTTGTACACACAAGGGAAGATTCATGCAACATTTAGGGTCAAATTCACTCTTTTGGACCCTTCCTTCAACAACCAACACTTGTGAGTTCATTCTCACTTATTTTTCAACTCCTTTTCTTTCTTTTGAACACTTTTCTATTTTCTTTTGATTTTTCCACGAATTTTTTCTTCTTTTCTTCTCTTTTTCTTTTTTTTTTTTTTTTTTTTTTTTTTTTTTTTTTTGTGCCCTATCATCTTCCCCCACACTCGTTTTCTGCCATATATTGACCAAAGGAGTTCACTCTAAGTCGTGCTTCACTATCCTTTAAGAACAAAGGTATGGAAAGTCCTAATCTAGGCTAGGTGAGGATAATGTGGCTAACAAAGAAAATAGGCTTTGAAAAGGCTCAAGAGGGTTAATCCTACAATACATATGAAAAGGGATAGGCTTTTTGGCTCTGGCTTGACTAACAACTTCATCTTATTGTATGTTATGCAATCAATACCATGCTTTGAATGAAATGGGCATGAGTTCTAGTATTTGGAACTATAATGAAATGCATTCTAAGTAGCAACCAAGCAAAGAATGATGAGATCATGCAACGACTTTAGAAAACAAGAAATCACAGATTATACTCTCCAAAGAACGTTATAGGCTCAAGTCTCTCAGGGTTGTAGCGTTAGTTTGAGTTTCTTCCTTCAAGCATGTTACAAAAACTGATTTTTTTTTTTTTCTTTGTGATTACATGTGAATTCATAAGCTATAACCATAATCAAGCATAAACCAAAGCACAAATCAACTTCCAGCCATGTTTACAACATTCTTTAATAGTCATGCAATTAAAAACCAAATCCTCATCATTGTGTTGGAAGGTACCCTAAGACACGAACACACACACAAAAACAACTTTAAAACAACTCTTTTTGGGTTTTTCAAAACAATTTTTCAAATTTTTATGGGAATTTCGAATTTTTAAGTCAAAACACACTAAAACAGTTTAAAAACACTTAAAAACAGCAAGAAACAACATTAGAAGTTATGGTGGATAAAACCCTACGAATTTGCATCAAAACACTTTAGTTACCCCCCCACACTTCAATCAAACATTGTCCTCAATGTTTTAAGCTTAAAACCACACTAAACACAAGCAAACACATAAACAGCAACTAAACATACTAAACATGTCAGAATGTATCTAATAAAGAGAAGAGTTTAGAGATGCAAATCTGGTTATGGAGTGTAAATTCCATCTTCTCCTTGGTGATTGCATTGAGGCTTGATCGTGAGTTTTTCCACAGGCTAATCTTGAACTGGGCTGGAGGATTCTGACACATGGCAGGCAAGCACGAGGTGGAGGTGATGACCTGTTTCTTTGTTCAATCTTTCTAATTCGTATTGAAGAGGGTAGATCGAAAGACTGACTCCAAGTGCCGGCTAATTGCTCTTTTTACTTTGCCATGCAAGTAATAACAAAGGCAAAGGAAAAGACAGGGAAAGATCGTGATATGAGATACCTTTGCTTTCGCCCTTGATGATATGAGATACTTTTGCTTTTGAAGAAGCAGCGAATGAATCAGCACATATATTTGTTGCGCTTGTCTCCACATGCTTCGATCCACCGTTTCCTCTTGCCTCATCTGTACTCCAGGCATCTGGTATCTTCTTTGGGGGATACATCAATGGTTGAATTTGTGGTCTCAAGGGAAGAAGAAAGCATGTTGAGAGGTTTGGTTGCAGCTACATTCTCGGCCGAGAAGGAAAGTCATGCGTTTTTGGGTGTATGCCTTGCCATGTATGTTGATGTATATAGGAATTGTAATGGCAAGTGGCAGTGCGGATGCGGCAATGTCCTCCACGCGTCTTCAGCTTTGTCAGAGAGCTTTTGACAAAGTGGCACGCGTTTTCTGAACAGCCGGGATTTCGGCTTTGTCACCCACGCTTGTCGGCAAAAGTGTGTAGCTGCTTTCTCGGCCTCCACGCGTCTTCAACTTTGTCAGAAATCTTTTGACAAAGTTGCACGCTTTATCTGAAAAGCCGGGATTGCGTCTGAAGAGCTGGCGAACTTTACGCAGGAAAATCCGGCTTTGAAGGGTGGTGTCTCTTCATTTCAGAATCGGTGATTGTGTCGCCTCTCCTTTAATAGAGGTGATCGATCACCTCTAACATGCACACTTTGAAGATTGCCCAAAAATCGTCTCCGGCCCGTTGAGATTTTACTCCATCCAACCCTTCTCTTTTAACTTCTTGAAAAATGGCTAACTCATCTAACCCATCGAACATTTGCTTAGATTTGAGTCTCAGCAGTGATCCGGTCGCGCCGCGTCAGGGTAAGGTATGGTGCCCGTCTTTCTTATCTTCTCATGGCCCTTTTACAGGTGAAGACTCTGTGATGACGGATGCAACAACAGCTACGATAGTAGCTCGGAACCTCCTCACTCCCAAAGATAGTTAGCTGCTTTCAGAACGGTCCGATGAGTTGGCCGTTCAAGAGTCCCTGGCTCTCAGTGTTCAGTGCGCGGGCTCTGTGTCCAACATGGGCCAACGCCTACTTGCTCGCTCCCGTCAGGTTGAATCATTGATGGCAGAGGTGGAAAATCTCAAGCAAGAGATCAAACAGCTTAAGCACGAGAATAGAAGTTTGCACGTGCTTGCAAATAATTATTCGACAGGCATGAAGAGGAAGCTTAATGAGATGCAAGAATCTCAAGGTCGAATGTAAAGTGACCGTCAAAGGCTTGCGTCTTTCTTCCAGAGGCACATTTTTCCTGCGTCATCTAGCGTTCCACCAAGTATTGGGGCCTCGAATGATCTATCTTTGGTGCCTCCCGCTCCTATGCCTCTCACTCCGATGCCTCCTGCTCCGATGCCTCCCGCTCCTAGAGTTTTGCCACGTAGTGGGGCTTCACGTAAACAAAAACAACCTTTGTGAAGGCTCCATCTTTCTCTTTCTTTAGATACAAACTTTTTTTTTTTTTTCTTTTTTTTTCTTTTTTTTTCCCGCACTTGTAATTCTCGAAAATAAATGAACATGCTTTGTTTTATTCAGTGCATTGGGTTGCCTCCCAAGTAGCGCTTTCTTTTACGTCTTGCAGCCGGACGAGACCTTCTTAGGCTCACTTGGAACCCACGGCATGGAATTGATCTTTGAATAGGGGGTGATACTTGAGATGATCCAGTAATGGTTTATATTCTAGCGTGGGTGCCTGAATCATTAACAACATATTAGTATAAAACAAAATTGAAATTCGGGGAAGTGGCTTACCTATGTGCTCCAATAAGAACTCAAGGATAAACACATCTTCTTTGAACGTTTCAGGGACTTTGCACTCGGCCAGATGTGGTGTGAGGATTGGTCCTTGTCCTGTGTCATAAAATTCAATTTCTTTGGGGTTGTTTGCCTCAAGAACATCCTCTTTGACGAATTCTTGATATTCCATACTTTGCACCTTTGGAAGGGCTTCCAAGATGTCTTTTTCACTTTCTTCTTCCTTGGAATTCATGAACCTGCAAGGAATAGGGACATTGGTTGGAATGGGGTTAGAAAGAATTAAATTTGGAACAACCTTACCTGAATTGGATGGCATAGGAGCAATAGGTGCCTGCGGCAAAGATGTTTCCACCCTTGCTGTGTGTTGGGTGTGTTCCTCTTCCTCAAATTGCAATCTTTCATCTTCCTTGTGATTTGATTTTGATGGTTGAGGGTCCGTTCCAACCTCCTTGCCACTTCTTAACGTGATATCCTTGGCAGTTTCAAATCATTCCTTCGGATTTGCAATGGTTGAAATAGGGAGTTTGCCTTGGTCTTGAAATTGTCCTACGAACTCCGCTATCTGCCCAATTTGCTTTTCCAAGTTGTCCAACCTTTTGTCTTGATTTTGCATTGCTTTGTTTTGATCTTCTTGCCCCTGAGACAAATTGGTGAGTAACTCACTAACCGTATCATTATACAAAGACTTACTTGAATTTGTTTGGGCAGGTTGTGGTGGCTGCATAGGTGTTGTATAGAACTCCTCATATGGTTGCCAATATTCTCCTTGTTGAGCCTCCTCGACTTGGTTTTGTGAGCCCTGCACCAAAGAAATTAATTCATTAAGAGCTTGATTATAATCTATTGACAAACCTGAGTTTGGTTGGGCATATTGTATATGAGGTTGTGGTGGATGCATAGACGTTGAATAGAACTCCTCATAGGGCTGCCAATATCCTTCTTGTTGAATATGTTGAGGTTCCCACCACATAGAGTTTGAATGATCACTCCAATCTGAATTGTAAGTATTGGAAAACACGTCATTCCTTGATTGATTATGATCAAATGTACCAACTCTTTGCATTTGGGACCTTTCCATAAGCTGTGACAAAAGAGAAGCACTATCAAGTGCCATGTCTTGCTTCTAAAATCAACAAAATAAAACTAAAAATATATACACACAAACGAAAATAAAACAATCCAAGAGATTAGCAAAGTTGCTAATCCCCGGCAACGGCGCCAAAATTTGATGCGAGAATTATACGCACTCAAATTAAACCCTCTTTTTGACAATTGTAGTATAGATATAAGTAGGGATCGTTCTGGACCGGGGATTAGGAGGGATTGTTAATCATTTGGATTTGACTCAAAAACGTAAAAACAAGTTTAAAACACTATATTAGACTCAAAGAATGCAAAACTCAAAATAAGATAGATTAAGACTAAGACTAAACAAAATATGGGGGGGGGGGGATTGAGGTTTTGACGACGTTAAACTAAAATGCACACTTTGTAATTAAGGGCAAAATGTAAATATGAATGCGATGAAAATATGGATGAATGCTAGCTAGAAGGTTCTTCTCCACACATGTTACACTTGCATACAAGATGATTTTCGGTTGGTCTTTCGATGAATTATGAAACTCAACACCTCGGGATAATTAGGTCCGCTTAAATTAACCGTCAAGTTTTCCTTAAGTTAATGAATTGGATGATTGCATGCGACAACCCAAAGCATTCCCCACAAGTTCCCTACATGAATTGCATAATAGAGATACAAGCAAGAATCATTAAGCATCATGAAAACTATAAGTGTTGACGAGGCATTCGTTACTATGAATTGCATGAAACTTATGCCAAGAATTTATTTAACGCGATTGTTTATAAGCAACCTCCACTACTTGTGAATATAAGTTCATAACTATTAGGTGAAACTTACTTATATTCTAGAGTCATATTCATGCATGAAAATTAAGCGTGCACTCTCAATAAACATACATAAATAGGTTATCAATCAAATAGTTAAACAAATTGAATCCACAACTCATGAAATTCCAACCAAAGGTAATCAATTCATATTGCAAGCATAAACATGTATTTCGAATCACCCCCTAGCTATGGGGGGTTTAGTTCCTCATACGTACAAAACAAAGATAAGTAAATTTAACCATTGAAATCGAGGAAAAGAAACACCTAAACATTCCAACAACTCAAACTTGAATTGTATGAACGTTTAGGCACTCTTCTCCTCCTCTTTGTTGTAGCACAAGGTCTAAGGATAGTGTTGGTGTGTATTGTGTATGAATGGGAATGGTTGGGTAGTGTTTTGGAGGGATGGGGAGTGGTGGAAATGGAAGGGGGATGCTGGAAAATGGAAGGGGGACTCACGGCATGGATGTTTTCAGGATGTGTTTGTGTGTTGTTTTGAGGTGTATGAAAATGTACAATGGAATGAATGAATTGTGTGATGGGATTGCATGGTTTTATAGGGAGAGAATGGGTGAGAATGTGAGAGAATGTGGCTGCAATAATGACATGGAATGGCTGGAAAGTGGAAGGGGGATGCACGGCAAAGTGTGTGGATGCTGAAATGGATGTGGCTAGGTTGGAAAGGTGTGGAATGTGGCTGCAATATGAAAAGAATGACTAATTAATGTATGTAGGGTGCAGCTAGGTTGGAAAGGTGTGGAGGATGGCTGGAATTTAGGGAAAGGAAATAGGTTTAATGCAAAAATAAAAGGGCAAAGTGGCTGCAATGATGAAGAAAAGCTGGAATTGGTGTGGAAGGCACGGCAATGGTTGTGTTTGATGTTGGAAATGCATGTGTTTGCATGTGAATTGAAGCTAGGGTGAATGATGATGAATGCATGTGGATTAAAGAGTGAATGGTGGCTGAAATAATGATGGAAAAACAGCTAGGAGAAGTATGGAATGCATGTGGAATGTAAAGGGGGAATGCTGGAAATGCTATGGAAGGCCACGGCAAAGGATGTTGTTAGGTGATGTGTGTGTGAATGGTGGTTTTGCATGGCTTTAATGGATTGTTTGATTGGGCTAGGCCCTTTGTTTTATGTCCCAAAGAGCATACAAGGCTTCAATTTCGTCCATCCTCTTTGCTCCATGATTAAGCTATCCAATCCATGCCCAAAAATGCTCCAAATAGCCTCAAAATGCACTTTCTTGCTCCCTTTGCCATGAGGACCTAAAAACAATCGAAAATAGCTTAAACTACTAAAACAACTATGAATTAACAACATAGATGCACGAAAACAAGCTAAGTAAGTCGCCTAAATATGCTCCTATCAACTGGTTATAAAACATTTGCCTCATAAAGGTTCTCGAGGGTGGCTGGAATTCTACATCAACAAAAAATCATACCACGTGGTAGTAGAACAAAAACATTTTTAGATCTCAAGAATGGTACGCAGGGTTTTCCTTGTGCATGGTGTACACAAAATGTGCATGGTCGGTTTGTCTTATTTTGGTCGAAGAACAAAAACAATGGCCCATTGGTGTTCATTTCCCGTTTTAATATCCTCCTGTCCTTAAAACTTATCTTTTTCCTTTTCTTTTTATGGTTAAACTGCACCTTCAGTAAAACAAAGGGGGAGAAAATGTGATTTAGCTGTGACCCTTTAATTTAATTCTTAATTCTTTATGATTCAACACTATGTTAATATTGATGATGGATTTTGGTTTGCAGATGACCCTGAAGTCCTAATGTCCAAACGCCATCGTAACTTTTTGAAAGAACATGTTTTTAAGGAGGTAATAATTTTTTGTGTTGTCGGGATTTGGGCTATTGGATTCGGGGCTAAGGACTAGGGATGTTGGATAGCATCTTAATTTATATGGGAGTTGGTTTTATCTTCCTTCAGTGTTGCTCTTTTAGTTTTACAGTCTCTCTGCAGAAATCAAACCGTAAGTGTTTTGCCCGTTTTTGTTCATGGCCCTATTGTTTGTTGTTGTAGTAGTGATCCTGTGTTTGCTGTGTTCATGACCCTGTTGTTTGTTGTTGCAGAAATCGCACCGTATGTGTTTCACCATGAATATGCATGGTGAAAAAAAATAGCATGGGGAAATCATTTTTCGTATGGTTTGTATCACCTGACCATGTAGGGATGGTTCAAAAAACAAGTGATGTTTGTGACATGTGATGTTTACCTTTGTTGCCTCTCTCTTTATCTCTTCGTTCACAGTGCTATAATCTGCCTTCCCCAGCCCTTTCGTCTATAAAATGTTTGAATATAGTCATATTGGGAGTCTTAATATGGCTAAAATTTAATCAGATTTGTTCCTCGAATTTCTCTGAATTGCTAATGGATTTACTTTCTTTGAAAATTTTAGAAATTCTAGTCGTGGGAGGAAGAAGCTAGTTCCTTGCCATTTTTAGGTATATAATAATGTGCCCTGATTGCATGTTCAAAGCCTAATTAGTTATGTACATTTTTATTTATCTTTGTAAAGCTTTCATGCTTGAATTTTAAATAATTATTTGTTTCATTTTCTCTTATTTTGGGTATTCTTCTCTCTGTTATGTGTATTTGTTCTTTGTTTTAAGGTCAGTTGCCTATTTTTTTTTTTATTAATTTTTTTTTGTGGGTTTTCAATTCGTTAATTTGTGACTGTGTATTTAGATTTTAATTTCTTCTTTCATTTATGGTTAAATCGGTGTTGGGTTTTGGTTGGGATTTTTATGCTTTCAGTTGTAAGGGTAACAGAAAACCCTAAAATCCTAGAAATCGGTATTGGTATTTGTATTAATGAATTTTGATTTTCTCTCCCAAAACAATTTGTTAATTGAAAATTGTTTTCTTTATGCAAAAGGTGGTAGCAGTGAAATTGAATTTACATAATGATAGAGAAAAGAAAAAGGCCTTGGAAGCATTCTCCAGCCTTACATGTATCAATTATATTTTTAAGCGTGTCAGTTTAATTTGGCTCCATGAAAAACTTAGAAAATAATTAAAATGTAAAAAAAATTCTGAATTATTTTCATTCATCAGCACCCATTGAGTTCTTTGTATTGGTTGAGAAGGTAATGAAAATTTGTACAGTTTTATGTTTTTATATATGCTTATTGTGTATAAAATGACCATGTCTGTAAAAATTGAACCTTTAGCTTATTTCTATACAAAATTTAAATTTTTCGACTTGCTTTTTCATGTTGTGGGATGAATGTTTTGTAAAAACTTGACCTTTGGCTCATACATGTGTAAACCTGAGGATTTGGAGTTGTTTTTTGTGTTGGTTATGAATTTTAGGTGACTAAATTGGTGGTTTCATATATTAAGTTAAGTTACAAAGTAGATTTTTCCTTCGTTTTGGAAAAGTGCGTAACTGAGATTATTTTGAAGTTCCCGTTCATTGAGCTTTGTCGAAATGTTTTTTGTTGACTAATGGTTTACTTGGTTAGAAGAACCTCTTTGAGATTATGTTAAAATCCATTTTGTGGATGAATCTAATTAGTTAAATTTTTCGAGTTTAAGTTATGTAAGAAATTTAATTGCAAAGTTGAGTCTTTTTTTTGAGTTATGTTAATAATTCTACCTAAATGTTTTGTAAATTCATGGTTGGGTTTAAGTTATATTAGAAAACATGGATCATTCAAGTCTCAGTACAACTGGATGTTTGTTTACTTGCACAAAATTCTTTGTGCATAGAAGTTTGTTTCTGCTTCTCAGGTTCTTTGTCCCCGTGTTTATTAATTGTGTTTTTCTCTATTCATTTGGGTTGTCTCAGTGGATTGAAGATCTCGGTGAAGGTTCTTTCCCTATCATTTCAAGCTAGATTAGCTGGTGAGTGATAAGCTTTTTGTACTTGGTGTGGTATCATTAGTGCTCACCTTGTACTACTGCTTTTGTAACGTGGGGATGTTTCAATATTTATGACTATGTGCGCTCTCTATCTCTCTCTACACTCTCTTTCTTCCCTCGCTCCCTCTCTCATGTAGAGCCATTTTATGGTACAATGTGTTTATACAACAGGAAGAGAAGAGAAAAATTGTGAGTGAGGATGTCACCCATTCGTGCGGATCTTCGATTCAGTGGGTGGGATTGTGACAAGGAGAGAAAGAAAGTATGATAATAGGAGTAAACTATACCCCTTACAAATAATAGTTTCGGTTCTCATGTCCAACTTTTTCTTTCTACTTTCAATTAAGTTTTGTTTGTATGTTATGTTTTCATGGAATCTCTTGCACATATTTCAATTACCTTGTACTTGAATGTCCTGAACTCAAGTCAATCAGGAATTTTTTTTATTTTGTTGAAACCATTGAATTTCGTTGTACTTGAATGATACAGATGTTGGGAATACATTTACATAAGGATTAATTTTAACCATTGAATTTTATTTCATTTTTCCTTGAAGCTTGAGTAACAAGATCATCAAATTCTTATTTTTGTTATTTGTGAGAATAAATACAGATGCATAACAATATTGTTACACTTCTACTTTTCTTGGGTTTTTATACATTTTGTGTGTTTGCTTAGTCTTGCCTTGGAGTTGGATGCACTTTGATGGATTGTGATCAAAGAGAGCATTGTTCCCTAATCAAGCGAACAAATCTGATAGATGAAGTTTTCCTCACGATAAATGCTCTCATGTGTAAATCTTATTAATTATACTTGCTTCTCTTGGGTGTATGTTTTGCCAGTCATGAAAAATTTTCAGCCAATCTTTTTGCACCACTCTTTCGCACTCTTTTCCGTGGCTATCACTTTTATCTCTGACCTTATAAATTTTGCCTTGATTCACAGCAAAAAAACCTTGCAGCGAGCAAATAGGCACAACCAATTCTGCCAGAATTGCAAGAGAATTTCACAATCTGGTCGTCCCCAAAATTGAACCCGCTGACAAAGTTCCAATTGCCTCGCTCAAGACAAAAACTTAAGCCAAAAAAATCAAGGATGGGTAAATTATAATTTGTTTTTCGCATGCACACCTACATAGCATCCATGGCGGCAGTGTTTGTTAAATTATTATACATGTTTTTTGCATAGTGTGGAAGATGTCCAATCTCAGAAAAAAGGGAACAACCACAATCTCCGTGATCAGTGTTGCATGGAGTTCTGCATGTTTTTTGGTTTGAACATCTATGCTTGACAACTTAGCTGCTTAAACAAGAACAAAACACTTTTTCTATTTTTTGTTAACTACTAAAATAGGTACTTAGCCTGCAGGACATATATTTTGTCTTCTTAACTGCAGGGGCAAAATATGTGTGAATTGCATGTTGCTTATGTTTCTTCTGTTTCTTATGGAAACAAGGCTTCTGCATATTTTTGGCTTTGAGCATTTGTGCTTGGAAAATTAGCTACTTGAACAAGTACTGAACACTTTCTATATTTTTTATTAACTGCTGAAATAGGTGCCTGCCATGTAGGACACATATTTTGCCATCTTAATTAAAAGGGCAAAATATGTGTGAACTGTATGTTGCTTTTGTTTCTTATGGAAGCATAACTTTTTTGGCCACCATGTCTTTGTGATCAAGAACGTTCAATTTCTTCCTACTAATTGTGCAATGTCTTTACATGTCAACTCAATTGAATGTATTAAAAGTCAAGCTGCTTATTTTATTCACCTTATTCACTCATGTGTTCCTCTGTTCATTAACTCATGTGTTGAATTTATTCAGGTTAAATGTGTCTTATTTATGTAGTTATGCCTGATACAGTTGGTTCCCATCGCAACGCGCGGGTGTATTTTTTAGTTATTCTCTATTCTAAAGTTGAGGAGCTACAGTCAAATTTGTGCCCCTTGATTTTGCTTAATTTACACATTGCTGCCACCAAATCTGTGTTGGGCTGGGGTTTGGGCTCCCCCTTTCTCTTCATGGCTCGATTTTGCTACATTTACAACTCTACCACTGATCTGATTTTGGGTTTTTTGGGCCGAACGTGAGATTCGGGTGTTGGTTTGTGAAGTGGCTGACACAGCCCATTGAACAGGTTCAAGGCCTGAAGCCGCATGCCCTTTTTGCCCTCTCTGCATTCCAAATCCAACGGATGGATTTAAAAAGGCATGGGTGTTTTAGTCATTCCGCGTTGGGGTGTCTGGGTTGAGGGAGTGGATGGGGATTTCCGGTGTTGTTGCAGAGGGTGAGGGTCCATTTCGTTTCTCTCTGAGCCGCAGTGGGAGTGGGTGAGTGTTCAGAAATGAGAGAGAGGGAAGGGGAGGGGGAGAGGAAGAGGTTAGGATGTCAGTGCCCCATTGTTTGATTCGGTGACTGGGAAGGTGACAGGGAGAGAAGGAGAATGGGTAGTCGGGATTTCGGGGAGAGAAACAGAGAGGGAAGGATGGGGATGGTGAACAGGCCCGAGCATGGTCCCTCGGTCCGGGATTCACTCCCGATCGTCCATGCCCTGTTGCATGTTCAGATAAGTCTCTTTTTCATTTGGATTTTGAACTAAAATCTTAATTTTTTTTTTATTATTTCTTGCATTTATATCTGGTGGCATGTGGTGATTGAGAGGCCAAAATTATTTTACAAATCTTTTTGCACTGTTTGGTTAGGTTAGGCAGCATGGTCTTGTGTTTTTTCAATCGATTTGGGGATTTTCTAGCCTTGTATTTATTTGTTTGCTCTCTGTTGTTCAAATTATCAAACACTCTCCCTTTGTTTCTCGGGAAAATACTTCAATTTTCTGGTAATCTTCTCCCCTTTCTGTAAATTATGAATTTAATTGTCTTCTCTATATAAATTGATTCATACATGTTCGAAATTCCAATAACCTTGTAAAGAGGATTTTTATGTTCATTTTAATTGCAATTCATATAATTAAGGAGGATAGTTTGATATAGCAGTGGTCATGGGAGTCTTGGTTTCGTTTATTAGATTAGCCAATCTCCCTGAAAAGGTGAAGAAGGAACTTGAAGATCCTCATAGTAGGTAAGGCAATTTAGTCCTGTCCTTATGTTTTGATTTCTCTTAAGAACAAGTTACGATTTGCTTTTCGTTTGTGTTTTGTTTTTGCAGATACGTTGAAAGGCTAATTTTATGCGACAAGCGTACAACAGACGAATCTCTAATTCAAAGGCAAAATCAATGTCTGAGGTCACATGGTAAATGGCTCAGACCAATAATTTTCTTTAGGCTGGAATATATTTAGCAGCATTAACCTATTTGAAAACTTAGATTTGCACAAACACAACATAGCCTTTACGAAAGCATGTATTTGAATCACATATTATATCATATATATTAACAGATAAGCAATGCTCTAGCGGGTTTGTTCCCTGTATCATCTTAGTTTTAAGCAATGAGAAGGGTCAAGGTTATGATAGTTTCTAGATATGTACATTGGGAAATTATCATTAAACTAACAAGTCTCGGAGATAACGAGAAATATATTTGTGGTGAGTTTGATACCTAATTAGTAACTAACTCAGTGTCTGACCTAACCTAATCTACCCTCTCCTTAGAGTTGAATATATATCTCATTGCATAAAAAAATTCTTAAAAAAAGTCAAATAAAATTATCACAGCTGATGAAGGGAATTATCCGAAGTGGTGATGCCTGGCATATATAAATTCAATATTTAAGAGTTAGTACAATATTTGAACAAAAATAAAGAGTTAGTACAATAATTTTTTTTTATTATCCACTTTATATGAATGTAAGAGCAAGAACAAGGAGAATACACCAGTAGGTAGGTGTTTGTGTGTCCACTCGTCACAAAAACTCATTTCAAATGTCCTCATTCTCACCTTCAACTCCCACATTCAATTGATCCACAAAAAACCTGGATCCTTCATCTAGCCATTTGGTACTATTGAACTTGAACTAGCACCGATATTTTTTCAAAGTGATTCTTTATACACTTAAGTTTCATCTCTGAATGCCTATCAATTTTATTTAAAAGAAAAGACTGTTATATATAAAACTACCACAAAGGGGTTGGTGATTTCTTAAGAAAAATAATAATTTTCTTTAGATGCCAATAGGGTTTTGAAACAAATAACATGGTAACCAAACGACTAATGAACTTCGCAACTGTTGGATTTTACTTTACCATGCTTATCTAAACTTCATGACTCTTCCACATTTTGCGTTTGGTTACTGTCCTAATTTTCCTCCATGAAAAGCTGCTAGCAACAAGCCTTCTCCTAGTCCTCAATTTAATAATAATTACTTATATTTTTTATTTCTTATTTGGTGTAGCTCTTGATTACTAATCTTGCACTGTAGTTTTTGAGGGTGTGGTATAATCGCCCATCCTGCACTGCATATTTAGTTTTCTTGCTACTCAAATGGTGAGGTACAATCGCCCATTATACACTATATTATTCTAATGAGAGTAGTGTGGGACAATCGCATTCATCATGAATAATTTTTAATTAATGTCTACATTATGAAAATCTTAAGCCTGAAGTTTCAAGTGCTTATTATTTTGGCATGAAGTCCAAAAATGGAAAATTTGTATACCAAAAGGTCTAAAACTACATTCCTCCAAAATTCATATTATTGCAAGTTCTTATACATCTCATTTTCCTTTCAGAAAAAAAAAAAAAAGAAATGGCAAGCATGGCAAACTTGGCAAAGCTTTATGTTTTGCCCTTGACATCACTCGAGAGAATTATCTTACCTAGGTTGTGGATGCCAAGATCCATCTTGATGCAGGAAATCTTGGAGACACCATCAAGGAGAGAAATAGCGTATCTTCCCAAGATTGAGCGAAAGTTATGATCTTTACTCGTCGCCATATCCATAAAGGATTGAAGAGCAAATATTTGATGGTCGAGGACCAACTGGCTCTTTGGAGTGCATTGAGAAATATATATATATATATATATATATGTATGTATGTATGTATAATATCACCACATAACGGTGATTCTCCCAGGAGCCCATTATGAGTGGATACACCTAAGAATCCAGGATTTTAAGACGGTCAGTAAGTACAACTTTGTAATGTTTAGAATTAGCTTTCAGACGAAACTTTGTGGGGAGGATATCACTGAAGCAGACATGCTGGAAAAGACATTCAACACTTTTCATGCCTTTAATTTGCTTCTGCAGCAGCAATATAGATCGCGCGGTTTTACAGAGTACAACTAGTTCATATTAGTGCTCCTTGTGGTTGAACAAAACAATGAACTTCTAATGAAAAATCATCATTCTGACCAACTAGATCGGTGCCATTTCCATAAGTGAATGCTCTTTTCTTGAAGCAAACACCACATTTTCACATGGCAATAATTACAGACGAGGATGTGGCTACAAGCGATGCCGATGGAATAGAAAGGGCAAGAACCATGGTGTTCAATTTTCAACCAAGGTCCAAGGCATAATCCAAACCCAAGCTTCAAAAATGTAAATCGGCACAAGATTAAAGCTCATATGAATAACACTCTTAGAAATCCTTAAGCAGTATGTCATAAGTGTGGTGGTAGTGGGCATTGGGCACGTACCTGTCATACCTCCAAACATCTCGTGGATCTTTTATCAAGCCTCCCTCAAAGGAAAGAATGTCGAGACTAATTTCATCGACCAAGCTGATCCAATGGATGTATCTGATCCAGTGTTCGATTTATCAGGTCAATTGAACACAACCCATCTGCATGTTTCAAACTTTGTTACAGGAAGGAGGAATAAAGTATATCAGTCCGATTAAATCACTTTTTATGTTAGATTTACTCTTTTTCTGAACTTGTCGTTTAAAGCTTGTATTTCAATTCAATAAAAGTGACAATGCAATTTCATTTTATTATGAATAAATAGTTTTTAAACCTAATTTTTTAATTCAAAAAGTATGGATAAAAATTATGTTTGTCCTCAAAACAAGAAAAATGATGAAGATATTTGTCTCACACAGCCTGCGCAACCACGCATACTATACTTTGAAATCGAAAAAATTTCTCAAACCTAATGCTTACAAAAGAAAAAGTAACAACAATATCAAGCCAATTAGATGTAAAAGGCTCAGGAAAAGCTCATGTCATGTTATCAAATGGAACAATATTGTCCATACAAAATGCATTATACACTACTTAATCTACAAAAAAATTGTTGAGTTTTAAAGATATACGTTTAAATGGATACCACATTGAAACGAGAAATGCAAATAATGTGGAATATTTATGTATTAACTCTAATGATACCTATCAACGTACATTGGAGAAGTTGCATGGTTTATTGAGTGAATTGTATTATACATACATAAAGATAATTGAAGCACATAATGTCATGAACTAGAAGTTTATTGATTAAAAAATTTACATGCTTTGACATGACCGTCTAGGTCATACAGGATCCAGATGATGTGTAGGATCATTACCAACCCTAATGGGCATCCATTATTGAGCAGACATATTGCTATATTGTAGTTTAATCCCCATCATTTTGCAAAGAATTGAAGGGGATATTTAAGGGCCTATTGAATCACCTTGTGGACCATTTTGATATTTATGGTTTTTGTTGATGCATCTACCCAATGATCACATGTTTGTCCCTTGTATACTCGCAATGTAGCTTTTGAGAGACTTCTTGCTTAGATAATTAAATTACGAGCATAGTTCCAGATCATCCTATTAAGTCAATTCGACTTGATAACGCTAGTGAATTTACGTCTCAAACTGGATGATTATTGCATGACACTTGACATTGATATTGAACACTTTATTCCTCATGTCCAAACTCAAAATGGCTTAATAGAAGCATTTATCAAGTGACTTCAATTAATAGCTTGTGCTCTGCTTATGGAAACAAAAGTTGCCAGTTTCTGCATGGAGACATGTCATCTTACATGATGCATCATTAGTTCGACTGAGACTTGTCAACCATCAATACTCCTTAGTACAAGTCGTGTTTGGGAATTTTGGTTGTGCTATTTATGTGCCTATTGCACTGCCACAACATACTAAAATGAGACCTCAGTGTAGACTGGAAATTTATATGGGTTTTGATTCACCATCTATTATTAGATATTTGGAACCCTTAACGAGTGGTATTTTTACTGCTTGTTTTGTGGATTGTTAATTTGATGTGATAATATTGAGCCCCGCTCTATTGCTGAATGCAAACAGAGACAAAATTGGCATAAGTGAAAAGATGTAATCCAAGTGGAATTAAATTCCTCAAAAAAACGAAGTGTTTTTGAACCAGCAGTCCAAATCCCGCCTAGCGTGAACCCTATAGGTTACAAATGGGTGTTCACAAGAAAGTGCAATAAGAAAAATGAGATCGCAATATATAAAGCATGACTCATCGCGCAAGGTTTGTGTGAAATTGATTATAATGAGACATACTTACCTGTAATGGATGCAATCATGTTCCCTTACTTAATAAGTTTGGTAGTTTCAGAAAAACTCGATATGCTACTTATGGATGTCATCACCACATATCTATAGGAAGAATTAGAGACTGACATCTATATCAAAGTCCCAGAATGACTTAAGTTGCTTGAAATGACTAACAAACGACAAGAGGTATACTCTAATTCAAATTAAATCATTATATGGGCTTAAACAATCAGGACGAATGTGGTATAATCGTCTCAGTGAGTATTTAATCAAGAAAAGATATACCAACAATGTCATTTGTCCTTGTATGTTTATTAAGAAATTAAACTCTGGATTCGTTATAGTGGCAGTATATTTCAATGACATGAACTTAGTTGGAACTCTTGAAGAGCTCAACAAAACTGCAGAATATATGAAAAACAAATTTGAAATGAAAGACCTTAGAAAAACAAAATATTGTCTTGGCCTGCATATCGAGCACTTTGCTAATGGAATTATGGTCTATCAATTAGCTTACATTGAAAATGTCCTAAAGCGATTTGGTATGGATAAAGCCTATCCACACAGCACACCAATGGTTGTTCGATCTCTTGACATTAAGAAAGATCCATTCCGCCTAAAAGAAGATTATGAAAAGGTCCTTGGTCTAGAAGTACCATATCTAAGTGTAATAGGTGCTTTATTGTATTTAGCACGATGTAGTAAACTAGATATAGTTTTTTTTCAGTTAACTTGTTAGCAAGATATAGCTTTACTCCACGACATTGGAATGGAGTCAAACATGTTTTACAATACCTTCGTGGGACAACAGGCATGGGCCTCCTCTACGCCGAGAAACCCACAAATGACCAGAATCTTGTTGGAAATGCAGATGCTAGTTCTCTCCGATCTGTATAAAGTCCGCTCATAAATTGCATATGTGTTCACTTATGAAAATACAACAATCTTAGGTCGCTCAATGAAGCAAACATTAGTTGGTACATCTTCCAATCACTCGCACATACTTGCTCTCTATGAAGCCAATCGTGAATGCTTTTGGTTAAGATCAATGATCCATCACATTTGTAATTCATGTGGTCTACCTTCGAAGACAAACACTCTAAAATCATTCATGAAGATAATCAAAGACAAACACTCCAAAATCATTTGTGAAGATAATCCAGCATGTATTGCTTAAATGAAGGAAAGATTCATCAAAGGCGATAAGACTAAACACATATCTCCAAAGTTTTTTAGTACACATGAGCTTCAGAAGGCTAAATATATTGAAGTCAAACATAAGCTGGTCCATGATACATGCATGTTGTATTCTTTTTCCTTTGGCTAAGATTTTTCCTATCAAGGTTTTAACAAGACAACATAAGCATACTTAACACTATATCAATAATCCAAGTAAAGTTGTACTCTTTTTCCTTCGCTACGATTTTTTCCCACTAGTTTTTTCCTTGTAAGGTTTTAATGAGGCAACTGATGTTGATATGTGGGCATCTGAGAGGGAGTGTTGTGAAATAAAGTGTCAATGCCATACATATGATTGTATGAGGAAGCAAACTAAAATAGACTTTGGTGACAACCATTGAAAATTTTAGATGAAAAAGTCTTAGAGAGGTAAAATTTTTTCTTCATGCATGTAAGGTGTTGTTGGATCAAAACCTCAATATACAGAGTTATATCCTCATAACAACACACAAGATCAAGAGTGAAAGTAATAATATCAATCTTTCTCCCCTCTCTTTACCTACACGGTTGCACCTTTTTGTGCGATATAGTTACGAAAATAAACAATGTGATACATTGCACCTTTTTCACTTCTCTCTCTAGCTAAGGTTATTTCTCTCTCACTTTTCCCTATTTATAACAATATTAGCTTTATGCAATTAGTCATGTATCACGAAAGAAGTTTTCTGGTAACTAAAGAAATCATGCGGAATGAGTGATGCGACTAAAACTGTATTAGAAGTCTCTTTTGTTTGGAGAAAACAAGGGGAGCAATGGCAAATCCAAAAAATAACAGTAGTGTTAGGGAGACTAAATGTGTAGAAATTTTGTAAATTAAATGACATGGATGTTAATGACTCGATTAGTACTTAAGTGTTTATTAACGTGTTTATTTCTTATTGATGATTATCATTTAGGTTGCAAATTTAGTTTATTTAGTTTTACTCAAAAAATTAACATAAACAATTAAACAAACTATCAACCAAAAATAATTTAATAAGTACCAATTTAACCTAAAAATATTTAAATTTCGATAAGAATGAAAAATCAGTAAACATGGAATACAAATGAAATACATGAAACATGAAAATCATGGAACACGTATGAATAGCCCTTCTAACAATGGGGAACACTTGAAACACATCCATCCATCACCACCATCTTCCTCTATGTAAGAAGTGGTTGAAAATCAAACCTACACACCATATTCTTCAATCATCCATATTTTTTTTTCCCCTCAAAATCATCCGTCTCTCATCAATGGCTAACAGAAGAAGGCAAAGCATGGCAATGTAGATGTTACTACATGCGAACATCTAGGTGCTACCACATATAATACCCGAGTACATGAGACCTCTTAATAGGGTTCAAGCTCCATCAAGCCATGAAACATTCTAAAAGGATTTGGTTGAGCATATATGACATCAAGAAGGAGCACATACATGAGTTTCATTGAGTGTGTGGTCTTTACATGTAATAATCTTACAACAATTGTTCTGGCCCAACTAGTTGAAAGAATTTTTTAGATGAATTTTGATACATAATTTTTTTTTGTTTTAGGTGTTGATTTTAATTTTGGGTGGTTAGATTCTTTTTTATTTTACAGTTAGATTTTATCATATTTGATCTCAACCGTTGGATTTAATGTATTCATAAATTTGATTTTTTTTTTCAAGAAAAAATCAATAAATCTGGACCAATCACATGGATTGTTCAACCAAAAAATAATCATTAGGCCCTGACTTGGTTGACAAAGCCGTCAGCGGTGGGTTCCACTAGCTGCAGCTTTGTTGCATGCAGTTTCATGAGGTCGTCAACGTCCTGCACTTTGAGAGAAAAGCAACACAGCTATGTGCATAGGCAATCCATTACTTGTGAAGCACAATAAATCTGTGTTTTGGAATTGTTCATTGTGTCTAGTTCAAATTCATTAACGGCAACATAATCATACTCATCTTCCACAATCATGTTGTGAAGAATGATGCATGTCATCATGATTGATTGAAGTGCCTATTCATCAAATAATCTTGCAGTCCCCGTATCAATTGCCCTACGAGATTGGAGAATACCAAAACACTGCTCTACATCCTTCCTACACCCAGTCGATGCTTTCAATTATGTCAGGAAATCCTCGCATCTCACCCTACCTCAGAAGCCTTTGCAGGTCAGTTCTCATGCATCGCCAAAGGTACTCATTGGTGTGGATAACTTCGATTGCGAAGCAAAACGTCATCAGGGACTCTAGGAAGGTTGAATTCCCCATCCTCGCTGTCTCATCCACTTGGTATGCAGATGCCTTATTTGCAAGCATTTGCAAGGAAACAATAATTTTTTGCTCAGGAAGGAGACCCATAACATTAAAAGCATCCTTATTTTGCACATATTATGAATTCTGGTTGCAAATACCAATCACGATTTTGTTGAATAAATTGGTTGCATTCTAAAACGACATCTAAAATACACATCAGGATAAACACTTTGGGATGAAGTAATCATCCAAGAGATCATTACCCCGTTGTTCCATTTTTTTTTGAAGTTCAGTGAACAATTGAGTTTGGAGATTACCACCACAGCTTGCATGGCACAATGGGTATGCAACTCTCTCCCTTCTTACTTCATCATATGTCCTTCTACGTTCTTAATTCTCTCACTCTTCTATTTTGAACGACTCATTTTCTTGCTCTTTGAGATCGAACAGTTCATTCTTGCTCTTCGATTTCTAACAATCTCCTTGAATAAGACATTGTAAGAACTCAAGATTTTTACACTATGAAGAAGGATTCAGAGAAAGACTTTAATTTAGTGGGTGAGTTCTAGGTTGGATGAGGTTGCAGATAATGCCATGTGGCGCACCATTATTGGTTAAAATTTGTTTACAAGGATTATGAACAGATAGTGACATGTGGCGTGATGAGATTGGTTAAAAATCTTATCATAAATCGATCCACACAGTTCTTACAATATTACAACACGTGAAGCTACATGATTGGTAAAAAAAACTTACCGAAAATCTATCTACAAAAATTGCAATTTCAAATAATGACATGTCCATAACGGAATTGATTAAAAATCTTATTCGAAATTAAACACAAAATTATCTTTTTATTAATATTTAAAAAAAAAAAATTTTAAATACCAATTGCATCATTTCTCTTTCGCTTCCTTCCTTTCTTCTCCGGTTAATTCCATTTTAATATCCTAGTCTCTTACGGCTTCGACCTCAAGAAAGGCCACAAAATAAAAAATAAAAAAATAAAACCTTACTTAGTAGGAATCCATTCTCAAACTACACATAGAGAAACCCATCCATAATTATTATTAGAGTCAATCAAATACAAGTTATATAACATTAGGCCTGGCAAACGAGTCATGTTCATGTCGTTTTTATGTAACACATGTTATCTTGACGGATTGTGTTGTGCCACACCCATTATCTTAACGGGTTCTTATTAGGTCAAGTCATTTTACCCAACAAGTAAAATGACCCGACCGGTTATTACCCATTAAGAAAAAATATTTTTTCCTAAAATTGTACATACCACATTACCCCATAAATATTACTTCTAAACATAAAAACACATATGTTGTTAAGTATTTCATACTCCAAAATAAGAGCATAATATAAAAGCATCACTACATTACTACAAAATACCAAATGTGCAAGGATATGCAAAATGAAGGAGTTTTTCTATTCAAGGTTGTGAAGCCTTTGCTCAGAAGTTAAAACCTTGCCAATGAAACCCAAAGCTTGCATGTTGTTCTTTTTACAAATCCTTCAATTTTTATCGATCATCATGGCAAAATGGTATTAGAATTTTGGCTTGATCTATTATCTTCAAGAGTTATATTGATGATGTTTTCAGTAAGTGAAATTGGTACAAATCAGAATATTCTGTAAATAAAAATACGATCCACTAGATTGACTAGTTAAGCACACTAGTAAGCTAAAATAGATTCGTTAGTTAACCAAGCACAGATACTATAATCTAATCTAAGTTGCCGATAGCTGTCCTAGTCAGCAATTCCCCAATTTTTTATGTGTTATTATTGTGTCAAGTTAGCATAACTATGTGCACATATCTATTAACAAGTTAAGGGATACGTGTAGCATGTACATATAGGTGAGATATGTGGCAAGTAATAAATGAGTTTTAACACAAGAAGTTTTTGGCCGGAAAACCCATCTCTGGGTTAAAAAACTGAGGACTCTCTGCTGAGTCCAATCCACTAGTGCAAATAAGGTTCTTACAAAGTACAAATAAGGTTCTTACAAAGTACCACAACAAGCTCAATTCCTAGATCTAATCTACGGAGCAACTTTACCTTTAAGCAACCTTACTTTGCACAAGACGAAGATCCATTCGGTCTTCATGAGGAGACAACTCCTACCTTGAACTCTTCTCCTTGTGGCACTAAAACCAACTCAATCAATGCAAATGATATTATGATGATCATAATATGAAATTTGGATTTAATGACCAGGCAATTTCTCCAGTCAAACAGTTGAAAGAAAAAACTGACGTGAATAAAAAAAAGGGTCAATAAACAGATTTGAAACTTGAAGAACTTGACCACGAATTTAATGCAAAACCATGAAGATAATGTAACCCTATTATGCAATGATTGGGTGTTAAAATGCATGAAGATGGTTTTTACAATTAGGGTTTCTTAAATGAAGAGGAAGGAGGAAGTTGAAGCTTTATGCTTTCTCTCTCTCTCTCTCTCTCTCTCTCTCTCTCTCTCTCTCTATAAAAAAATGAATCTGAAAACTGCAAAAAAGAAAAGGAACCAGCTAGGGACCTTAACCCCAAAAGCTTTTGTTTGTTTTTCAACCAATAGGGACACATGTCGGACTTCAAAATGATTTGAAAAGATCAAGGGTGAGAGAAAAAAAAAACATTTGCAAAAAGGTGTTAGTCAGTCTATGTGGGAAGGTCTTAAATTATGTGCCTAGCTAGCTGGAAAGCAGCGAACAATTTTGACGAGACAACAATACTGGTTAGAATGAAACAGGAATATTTAGACATGAAATGCATATGTATGACCAAACTTTACTTGAGATGATGTGCCACAACCTAGAACACTTGTCTCCAGCAACTTAAGGGAATTCTAAAAACTAGTTAGAGCAAGTGTGGTACAATTACAATATTGACAAGGAAGGTCAAACATATAAGTCTAGACTTCATAGTACGGCTTTCCACATCAGAACTCTCTTGTGCATAAACTAAGTATAGAAAAACCAAACATTATAAATCATTCAAATTATGAGAAGTTTATAAAAAATAATTATGAAAATAAATAAAATAATAGTACTATACCATATAAAAATATGTTACCTCATTTTCCAAAGAGCCAATTTTGTGTGCACAACAAAACTTGAACTGTTTCTGGCAACAATGGACTACAATATTGATCTAGTACTCTACTCCCAATACTAAATGCAGATTATGACGCAACAGTTGAGATGTGAATTGTTAACACATCTCGTGCTAACTGAGAAAGTATCGGATAATCCATTTGCCACCAAGAAAGAACATCTATGTCTACTTTTCTATCTATTCTTTTATCTTCCAAATACTTTTGCAATTCACTTTTTCCAAACGAACTTGAACCACTGTAATTATTGTCAAAATTCTACATCATAAAAAATAATGAGAAAAACATAATAAGAATCATGCATCATGCCAATTTCAAATATACTATCAACACTTTTTATAGTACTATATATAGTTAAATATAAAAGTGAGATTAATCTCACAAAAAGTAAGATTAATCTCACAAAAAGTGAGATTTAATCCAACTGCTGTTAAATATTTTTCTTATTGTGTAATGGTTTACACATGTGTATACCTGGACCGACCCGTTTATGCAAAAGGATTCCCATTTTTTTTTTCAAAAAATGGGGATTAGGTGTGGGGCTCACTCCACATCGAACTTCGACGATCCGACAGTCTATTTTGTAAGTCTCGATTCATAAATCATCCTTACAAAAATTCAATTCAATTCGAAACCATTTGCCTATTTAATTATCAAATAAAATTTCATTGTTACTTATATAACAAAATATTTGTTAATTTCTTTGAACCCAATTAGATGTCTTCAACATTTCCGATTTCGCTAATATTTTGCAAGGATAATCTATGAGATGCAACTTGAAAAATAGAAGGTTTGGATCGTTAAAGTTCGATGTAGTGTGGACCCCACAACTAATCCCTATTTTTATAAAAAAAAAAAATGGAGATCTCTTCCCTTAAAGATTTCCTACACACACACACACACACATTGTACAGTTTATATAGATATCGAATTGATTATAACTAAATCAAAATGTATATGTAAATGAAGTTATAAACAGAATCATAACATGTATTACTAACTTGTTTCTTCGAAGATAAAGACTTGTAGTAACAATCTTCTAAGACAGAAGTACGCCCCAACTAGTGCAGTAGTTCGAGGACGTCTACCTTGCATGACACAACTACCTAATCCAAGTTCTTGCACTCGAAGTTGGATTCTTGGTGAAATGAAGTGTGTTTTTCAGTGAAAGAACATGAAATGAAAGTTTTCAATTGATGATTACGTTTATATTATATATAATGGCTTAACCCAACAGTTGGAACTATTAGATGCAGTTGTGACTTTTAAACAGTCACAACTGTTTGAATCGGTCTTATCCTTTCAAAAACAATCTTAATTCTTTTGGAAAAAATTGAATTGAACAACAAAATTGTAAAACCAACTGTTAAATATGGGGTGTGTAGCACACCCCATTTTACTTCTCACACACCCTTGATAATTTATGTCCGTTGATCTTCTTCAATTCATCCGATCTGACGGTCAAAAATTAAAAAAGTGTGTGAAAAATAAAATGGGGTGTGTGGATATCATACCCCTTTCCGAAACCCCAAGGCCAAACTTCCAACAGGTATCAATTACCCACCTTATTCTCAGTCCAGAAAGGCCACAGAGAATTGAACCTTAAAAACAAAAAATAGATATTTCAATAATTTGCCAAGTAAACCCACCTACTTGTTAAATCCCCTTCTTTTTCAAATTATTATAACCCAGAGAATTAATCAATTGATGGATTTTTCTTCTTGATAAATATATGGCTTTAATTACAGCTTAATATTGGCTTATGGTTGGTGGGGCAGTTGGATGGGGAAATCTGGGCAGACATGGGGAGCGGGCCGATGGTGGTGTGAATCAACCAGAAAGAAAGAAAGAAAAGAAAAAGAGGGAGCTTTGCAATTTTTTTTGGATAATGCTAGGGAAAATAAATTTTAGAAACTAAAAGACATGGGAATTGATGATTGATTTATTACTTAAGCGTTAATAAACGTGCTCATTCCTATTAGTGACACATTATTTAGTTTGCAAATTTTGTTTTCAAATTTAGTCTTCCTAGCATTACCTTTTTTTTGGGTAATGCTAGAGAAACTAAATTTATAGACAAAATTTTAGAAACTAAAAGACATGGAAGTATAGAATTATCAGAGAAACAGGCCGAAGGCCCACTTCCAACAACACCGATAATGTCTCCAACTTGGTAATTACCACATGCACAATCCGTCATGTGTGGAGTTTTATCACAAAAGGCCTTGATATTAGTTGGAGTGAGATTATAATATTTAAACTATTATTTTCTTAGAGATATGGTCGATGTGAGATATCCCTCACGTAGAACCCAATTGGTGGGTCACACGTGGGAGATCCACATATTGACAACCATGTGGAGTCAAGGGGACTCACCTTACATGCAGGGCCAAGGGACATACCATCATTATGCAAAGCCAAGGGGACTCACCCATCACATGGAAGTACGGGCTCACTCTTTGGCTCTAATATCATATAGAATTATCAGAGAGATGGGCCGAAGGCCCACTTCCAACAACACCAATATTATATCTAACTTGATAATTACCACCTGCACAATCCGTCAGGTGTGGGATTTTATCACAAAAGGCCTCGGTATTAGTTGGAGTGGGATTATGATATTTAAACTCTTCTTTTCTTAGAGATACAGTCAATGTGGGATACTTCAACAGGAAGTTGATGATTGGTTTATTACTTAAAACGCTAATAAACATGCTCATTCCTATTGGTGATACATCATTTAGTTTGCAAATTTTGTTTCTAAATTTAGTCTCCCTAGCATTACCCTTTTATTAGTAGGATTCTCTCCTTTCTTGTTACCATTCCCTTCCCTCCCCTCCTCTCTCTTTCTTTTTTGTCTTTTTCTCTATATAAAAAATTCAAAACAAGATATTGACGTGGTTAATCTTAACCATTTAAATAGGAGAGGCGGTAAGAAAAGAGAGATTAGGAAGAGAGAGAATCATACTTCCTCTTTTTTTTATTCACATGGAATATTTTAGCAATAAGTGGATCCCATTTCATAGCACATCAGTATTTTAATGAAATGTCGTTATGGGAGTCAATTTTAATGAAACTGATGGCGTTATGCGAGTCATTGTGCGACAAGATTTGATTTTCAAAGTGTTAAAAGTGAGAAAATGTAAGTTTCATGGAGCAAATTGGGAATGAAATTGAGTTTTAAAGTGTAGTGTCGTAAATAAGTGTTTTCACTCTCACAAGTAAACTTATGTTAGAATGCATGAATAATTCGTTAGTGTAGTTGTGAAGTGATTGCTATTATTGGATGGGTCAGAGCCCTGGATTGTGTTGAATTTTCTTTTTCATAAATAAAATGATTTTGAAAATATCTTATTTTTAGGGGTTATGGTGTTGGATTTTTTTGTAGAAATCGATTGGACGTGCGTAACTGGAATTAAGGTTAAAGATAGATCAAACTAGCAAGGGGCGGCGGGATCCTCAAGATTCTGAAGGTTTTAGGGGAAACTTGAGGTGGTTCTTGAAGTTCTCATGGCGCTTAATATAGCAAACATTAGTTGTTACATACTCTTATCACTCATAAACTACTTGCTCTTCATGATGTCATTTGTGAATATGTGTTGTAAGGTGATATGTCTTATTCATATCACATATAGTCTACCTTTAATAACAACAAACACTGCAAGGTGTTATAAAGTAAATTGAGTTTTTCTTTAAAGCATTGAGTTTGATGTACTTTTTCCAAAGTGTGATATTATCATGGGTTTACATATGAAAAACCATAGTAATTTCGTTCTAAAATATTTTTAGTTTTATGTTTATCCAAAAACTTGAGCCAGATAAGGGGGACTGAACATCTAGGTACAATTTTTCGGTAATGTGATGGTTAAAAAAATTTCCTCTTCATCTGAGTAAAAAACACATGACCCAATAATTTGGTCTAATGGCAACGTACGTCCACTTTATACTTGAGTAGCGTCATGAGTTTAAATCTACTGGACAACATTTTAATCAAAGAAAAGAAAAAGATTATTAAAAATTACACCATAATAACTTTTTTATTTAGTAGAATCCAAGGAATTAAGATTAACAACCCTCACAAGCTATATTACATTCACAACAAAAGCAGCAACAAACCCACACTTAGATACACAATAGATTATAAAAGCCAAAGTTTCAGGGAGTTATTATGCAAAGTAAGATGGCAATCCCTCTAGATCAAAAGAGATCTCACACACCACAGTAGGCCTTGATAGAACGCAACAAATTCCTTGCCTCTGGTGTTCGACCGAAGTCAAGGAAACTGAAATGATCAAATGGCTTATACAATAAGGGATGTTTCTCATCAATTAGCTCTTCAGGTACTTGTATAATCCCATTTTTGAATGAGAACAGTCCTAGGGAGTATCTGGTTTTGTTCTCTTTCATGGTGACTTGATGTTCACAAGAGGGTACTCTGTCATTGCTCCATGCCTGCCAAGTGAAAACAAGAGAAAGGAAAAGTTCATTGAGGCATATCTTTGGGATTGAAAAGATTTATATTTGCACAACGTTCTAATGTTATTTCTTCCCACTTGTCTCATATTTGACTTTCTTGGATGACGAGTTCAATACCTAATTATGTATGACTCGTTGTAAAATTTATATATGTACTAATATATCAATTTTCCAGTTCATAAATCAAACCAACAAACAAAAAATAAAACCTTTATCAATCACACTTTTAACTGCTTGAAATTAAGAAAGTGACCTACCATGAATGCATCGCCTGCCATGATTAGAAAAGATGAAGGTGAAGGCTGCACATCAATCCACTGACCATCCTTTGTTCCAATCTGCAAACCATTCACCTGATCTTGATTCAGTATGGATATGAAGGACTTGTCTGTGTGAGGAAGCATTCCCACATTGGTTTCATTCGCTTGTTGTGTTCTGTACTTATACCATCTAAGCTGGTATGTAGTTGATTCCATGTGAGAGTCATAAAGCCTCTGCACACCGTACATATCAAAAACCATTCTTGTCACCATTTGACTCAATTCTGCTACCAGCTTTGAGAAGGAATGAGCAGTTTCACTAATCAAAAGAATACAGAATAAAACCATATTAGGCATAATATATATTAGAAAAATATATGTATGCGGGATTCTTTTCCTCCAATCTCAGTCAACGTAAATGCTTATGCTGGCAAATTTGATTAGGTTAGTTTTTTCTTTAGTCAAATAAAACAAACATTTGTTCGGAATATAAATAATATATGTATATATTGAAAAAAGTAATTTAGAGTGAGTATTGATTCATCAAAATATACCAAAAATGGTCATTTCCTTGAGGCCACATGGTGCTTGTGAAACCTTGAGCTCCTTCAACAGTTGTTGGATTAGCAATCGCCAAGGATTCGTAGAGAGGAATGAATGAATATTGTCCAAGATAGCTGTGTAAATGCCTATCACTGGTCTTTTGCTTTTTAGTTTCTAATGGAAGACCAAATAGATCTTCCATCGCAGTAAACATGGAATTGTGAAGTTCCAGAGGAACTTTATGGTAAATAGCTTCGAAGCAGCCATACTCTTCTAGCGCATCCTTGATTACTTTGCATGCCAAGAGCCATGCATCTGTACCGGGCTTCAAGTTTTCATCGGATAAATCTACAACAGGAAGCGTAGGCTGAGTTTCTGAAGCCATGTCTAGTGAAATCTCTCTTAATCAACTCGGTATTGCGAGCTTGTTCAGGGAACTACTTATGCAGTGATATTTAATAGCTATAGTCATCAAGAATGTCAGGTGGCAGTTGTATGTGGTGACAAATGTTATTAGTACAAGAGGTAGCTTACAGAGTAAGCTTAGTGGTTATTAGTCGTAGTTAATTGTACGGTTCGAAGAGGAATTAATGAGAATTAGCAATTCTTTAGAGAAATCTCTCTCTCTCTCTCTCTCTCTCTCTCTCTCTCTCTCTTGTACTAAATTGTTCTTGATCTTTCTGTAAGCTTCTAAGTTGATTATGATGGTATGTAGAGCTTGCGATTTACTTGTGGATTGTAGAGTTCTTGATTGACGGGCACTTGATTTCGTTGCGGGTTGTAAGGTTTCTTGACGGGCACTTGATTTCGTTGCGGGTTGTAAGGTTTCTTGGATCTTGATCTTTGTTCTTAAGCTGTTAATTTCTTGGTTGTTTTCTAGTGAAAATTTGGCATATGTTCTGTTTCTGTTGATATTTGGGTAGTTCTTGCATTTTTTTTTTTTTTTTTTTTTTTTTTTGCGACAGTCGGTGATTTCGGATCTGCAATTTTCAATTCTTTAGGGTTTCTTTGTACTTGTTGTTGCTAAGGCCGATGCCATAGTAGTGATTGATTGTTGATAATATAAGTAAAGGCCGATGCCATATAAGTGAAAGTCAATACCATATTAGTGAAGGCCAATGCCAAGATTTGTGGTGAAATTTGTTTAGTGTTCTTGATATATTTATGAAGGCCAATTGCCCAAATATATTGTTTCCATGTTGATTGCTAAAGATCTGTGCTTGTTCTTGATAATTCAGTATGACTAATTCTCAAATCAAGATTGAAGGAATTTTGGGGATGTTAACAATTAGGCTAGGAGATACAAATTAGTCCAAATGGGCATATCAGTTCAGGTCAATACTCAGGGGTTATAAGTTGTTTGACCATTTTGATGGAACTTTAGTTTGTCCTCCCAAATTTGTTATCAATACTGATATAGGCATTACAAAAGAAATTACAGTGGCTTTTTAGGAATGGGAACAAATTGATTTGGCACTACTTAGTCTTTTCAATGCTACTTTGATAGATGATGTTATTGATCATGTACTTGGTTGTACAACTGCTCATGCTGCTTGGTCAGTTCTTGAGGATCAATATGCTACTGTGTCTAAATCGAGGATTAATATGTTCAAAATTGGGTTTCAGACTTTACAAAAAGGAACCAATTATATTGACAAGTTTCTTTCTTGGCTTAAATCTATCAAAGATCAACTCATTGCTGCTGGAGAGGCAATATCTGATAATGATTTGATCATTGCAGCCTTGGCTGGTTTACCAAGAGAGTATGCAATAATTAGAACAATTATTGTTGCTAGGGAGACATCTATTTCTCTAAAAGAATTTCGTGCTCAGCTTCTTAACACTGAAAGGGATATTAACGGTATGGAACATACTCTTTCTCACTCTATGGCAGCTCTTTACATGCAAGGTTCTTCTTCTACATCTGGAGGCAGTTCAGTTGTTCATCCCAATCTCATCCTAATGATGGGTTGTCTTTAGCTACTGTTGGCACAATTTCCCTAGTTCTTCTCATCCTAATTCCATGCCTCCTCAATTTCCATTACCTTCACCAAATCCATCTCAGTAATCATCTTCTTATGGATATGGTTTTGGTTACACTGGTAATGCCTCTTTTACTTATAATTATGGTCCTAGGCCTTCTAATACTTAGAGAAATAACTTTGGAGGATAGCAAAGAGGTGGTTACAAGTATTACAACAAAGGCAGAAATTAGAATTTTAAAAACCGACAAAGAGGATGGCAGTCTTGGTCTGGTAACACAGACACTAGATTCAATATGCAACCTGAATGTTAGATATGTCAGAAAAGAGGTAATACAGCTCCCAACTATTATCACAGGAATCTAAGTTCAAATCAGGTTCATTTGCAGGAATGTCAAATATGTGGAAAACGTGGACACATTGCATTGGATTATTATCATCACGGGAATTTTGCTTATCAGGTTGCACCTCCTCCTCTTTCACTACAAGTTCATCAAGAGTTTCCTTATCCATCATCTTCTACTTCTTCCTGGTTCTTCTTAGCCTAGTGCATCTCTTCATGCTATGCAAGCTTAGCATGTGAATTCTTCTTTTCCTAATGATGCTTGGGTGGTTGACACCGTGGCTTCGTATTACATGACCTCTGATGTTCATAATCTTACACAAGCTACTCATTTTGAAGGTTCTGACATGATTAAAATGGGCAATGGTCAAGGTTTTCCTATAAAGCACATTGGTTCTACTTTACAACACACTCCTTCACATACATTGAAATTAACTAATGTTTTACATGTTCCTCAAATTACTGAGGATTTGTTGTCTGTCAAACAATTATGTAAGGATAGTAAGTGTTGGTTTATATGTGATGATGTGTGGTTTTATGTGCAAGACAAAGTAACAAAGGAGATCTTTTACAGAGGCAAGAGTAAGCCACATGAGTTGTTTCAGATTCCAATTGCAAGACCTATGAATTCTTTAGTGCAGATCAATACAGTTTCAGCATATCTTGGGCAATATATCAAGTCTTCACTGTGGCATCAAAGGTTGGGCCATCCTACCAACGAAGTCTTGTCTTCTATTTTGAATAAGTCTTAGATATCTCATGTAATTGCTAACATACATAAAATGTGTTCTCATTGTATTCAAGGAAAAATGTCTAGGCTTTCATTTCCTACTGAGTCTGTTAAGTGTTTGTTACCTTTTGAGAAAATACAGTCTGACATATGGGGGCCTTCTCCAATCAAATCCATTGAAGGGTATAAATATTATGTAACCTTTGTGGATGGTTGTACCAAATTCATTTGGATTTTTCCTTTATGCAATAAATCAGATGTTTTTCAAGTATTTGTGCAGTTTTATAATTTTGTAACTGTTCAGTTTGGTGTTGTTATTAAGTGTATTCAATCCGATGGAGGTGGTGAATATCTTAGTCGACAGTTTAAGAATTTTTTTGGTTTCCAAAGGCATGGTACATCAAATTTCTTGTCCTTATACCCCATAACATAATGGGTTTGTTGAACGAAGGCATAGGCATATTGTGGAAACAGCAATTACTTTGCTTACTGCAGCAGGGTTGTCTCAGTCCTTTTGGTTTCATGCTTATGCTCATGCTGTGTATTTGATTAATCGGTTACCTACTAAATCCTTACATATGGATTCTCCTTTTTCTACTTTGTATCACAAGCCACCTCAGCTGCAATATTTAAGAGTTTTTGGGACTACTATTTTTTCTTATCTCAGACCTTATAACAATAATAAGCTTCAGCCAAGGTCCAGTTTATGCACTTTTCTTGGCTATTCAATTGGATATAAGGGTTGTATTTGCTATAATATTCAGACTCACAAATTACTGATTTCTAGACATGTTGTGCATGATGAGACCATTTTTCCAACCACAATGATGCAGTGTACTCCATCTTAGTTATCTTCAGGGGTTTCTAACTCTCCAGTGTCTTCCCGTATAATGGTTACTCTTCCAGTTTCTGTTTCTCAAGTACATCAGACAAATACAATACCGGTATCACACAGTGACACAAGAATGCCAGGTGGTTCATCATAGTTAGTTTATAATTCTTCAAGTCCAACTATTAGTACTGCTCTTTCGGAATCTGAAACATCATCTTCAACAACTCATGGTAGTGCTATTCTTCTTACTTTGGATCAATCATCTTTGTTACCTGTCCATCATCCTGCACAACTTCAGGTATTACTTCCTATTTCTTCATCACGTATTCTTCCCACCAATGTGTCTACTGATACCTCTCTAATTCAAACAAGATTGAAAATTGGTGCCATATCTAGGCAGGATTATTCTGCATATTTGGCTTCTTTTCCAAAATTAAAGTCATTGCAGCTAGACTCAGAATCTTGTTCTTTTGCTGGTTATTCATTTCTAGCCCAAGTCATTGATATTGATGAACCAAAGAACTTCAAGATTGCCTCTTCTGATAGTCATTGGCAGCAGGCTATGCAGGAAGTGTATGATGCTTTACAATCTCAAGGGACTTAGATTTTGGTTCCACCTCCTGTTCATCGATCTGTTGTTGGATGTAAATGGGTTTACAAACTCAAGAAGAATTTTGATGGTAGTATTGCTCACTATAAAGCAAGATTGGTGGCTCAAAGTTTTACACAGGAACATAGCATTGACTATTCTGAAACGTTCCGTCCGATTGTAGCATTGACTATTCTGAAACGTTCCGTCCGATTGTACGGCATTCCACAGTAAAGCATATTCTAGCCTTAGCTACAAGACATAAATGGAAACTTAGACAACTAGACATTAAAAATGCCTTTCTTCATAGTGATTTACAAGATGAGGTCTATGTGCAGTAGCCTAAAGGGTTTGTTTGTTTTGAGAATCCTTCTTATGTTTGCAGACTTGTTAAGTTTTTGTATGGGCTCAAGCAAACTCCTTGAGCTTGGCATTCCAAATTCACAGGAGTTCTACCATCCTTGGGGTTTGTTTCTTCATGATCTGATACTAGCTTGTTTGTCAAGCATGATGGTATGCATGTGGTCATTTTATTGTTATACGTAGATGACATTATAATGACCGGTTCTGATGATACTCAAGTTCAACAAGTCATTGATAGTCTCGCAGAAATTTTTGAATTGAAAGATATGGGTCCTTTGACTTATTTCTTAGGGCTGCAAATTCAATACAAAAAAATGGTGATTTGTTTGTTCATCAATCAAAGTACACTAAGGAGCTTCTTAAGAAGGTTGGGATGGAATCTTGTAAACCTTCACCAACAACATCAAAACAACATACTCAATTGCTTGCTTCTGAAGGCATTTCTCTCTCGGACTCAACTTTTTATTGTAGTATAGTGGGTGCTTTGCAGTATCTCACTTTTATGCGACCTAATATAGCACATTCGGTGAGCATTGTTTGTCAATATATGCAGAATCCAACTGATCTTCATATGCACTTGGTCAAGTGAATTCTACAATATCTTCAAGGGACTCTGCACTGTGGGTTAACATACAAAGCTACTTCTGATGTTAGCTTATCTGCCTATTTTGATTCAGATTGGGTTGCCGACATCAACACCCACAGGTCCATTACAGGTTATGTAGTTTATTTGGGTTCCAACCCTATTTCTTGGCAATCCAAGAAACAATCATCTGTTTCTCGGAGTTCCACTGAGGCTGAATATAAGACCCTTGCACACTGTGCTGCTGATGTTTGGCGGATTCAAAATATGCTACGAGATCTTCATGTTTATCTTCCCTTTGCTCTTGTTCTTAATTGTGATAACATTTCAGCCTTGGCACTCAGTACTAATCCGATTTTTCCACTCTCATATCAAACATCTTGATACTAACTTTCATTTCGTTCGCGAAAAAGTACAAAAGGGTGATTTGCTGGTTCAATATGTCTGTACCATAGATCAAATAGCTGATATTCTTACCAAGGGACTTCATTGTCCTATTTTTGTTCGGCATTGTATCAATCTTAACCTTGGAACCCCAGGTTAAGCTTAAGAGGGGTAATAGCTATAATTATCAAGAGTGCCAGGTGGTAATTGTATGTGGTGACAGATGTTTTTAGTACAAGAGGTAGCTTACAGAGTACGCTTAGTGGTTATTAGTCGTAGTTACTATAAATAGCTAATTGTATGGTTTGAAGAGGAATTAATGAGAACTAGCAATTCTTTACATAAATCTCTCTCTCTCTCTCTCTCTCTCTCTCTCTCTCTCTCGTACTAAATTGTTCTTGATCTTCCTGTAAGCTTCTAAGTTGATTATGAATATTTTGGTCACTTATCTATACTTCTATCTATACTATTAAGACAACCCTCCTTGTCAACTTTTTTCTCTTTGTTTCTTATTTTGCCCTCACTTTTGATACATAATATTTACATAAGGAGGACAAAATAGTAAATTATGTAATATTAAAAAAAATATGTACTTATTAAGAGAAATTGCTCACACACATAAATGTGTACTCTCTGCTAGTTTATAGAAATGTCATTGATGCAATTATGTCATAATAAGACAATTTGAATATATGTGGACAAATACTTAACAACAAAAATGATGATTAAATTAACACTACTACAAAATTAGCGTATTGTGTTGGAGACTGATGGCGATTTAATATCATATGTTTTTATCGCATAAGATATTTTTCCAACAAGTGGTTTAGGTAGTGTCAAAGCAAAACTATCGTTTATAGTAGACATAAATAGTTTATTTTTTAAATATTGTTTAACCAATCTTGGAGAATATAAAGTGAATCATGACGTTTATTCATTGGCGTTTATTTTATTATTTTCAAATTTAGAGTTTTATTTTCTTTTTGCTTCACAACTTTTTTAAGACATTTTTTTTTTCTTTCTGTTAAGCGTTCTTTGTGATACACACACACACACACTATGTTTATAGATGTGTGTGCGTATATGTACGTCTGTTGTGCATGCAAATCACGTTTTTAAGTTTAACAGTGCAAATTCTAGGGTTTTGACATATGGGGGTTCAGGAATTGTTAGTAATTTTAAGGTATGTGTAGGATATTCATAAACCAAACATATTTAACCAAGAAGTGGATTGGGCATATTCATAAAACCAATGCATGAAAGGCAAGTTTTTGAACTAAAGTTTGGTACTTTCTCATATGTAAAGATTTCCAATCAGAACCATAAATTTGGTTTAAGAAAAGAGATTCAACAATCTACTTGAGTGCTCACAAGCTATTTTTGTAATCTTTACGAACATATTTGATGAATTTGGATTGTGTCATTATCTTTTTCTCTTAATGTAATTTTTTATATTATTTATTTTAAAAAATGTCAGATAAGAGAGCATTGGCATTGGATAAGGGAAATAGCATTATTGTCAGATAAGGGAGCTATGGCGTCGGATTTAATGCATAATCAAGATTAGATAAGTATAATTTGATAATCGTTTGTTGTTTTTTAATTTGTTTTTACTATAGTTATATTTTTTTCGAGGGTGCATTTAAATTGCCGGAAGTAATTGTTTATTTCTGAAGGCGACACCGAGGGCAACAAGTGTGTTGTACCTATGAACAGATCGATGGGGGTGGCAAAATAGTTTTCTATTTGGGTTATGTAGTAGCACTCAATTATATGCTAATCCAACATATTTCAATTATTTTTATGTATAATGATTTCAAAATCTTTATAAACATATGATATATCAATAATGTAAGGGGCTAACAGGATGCAAAGACTACCAGAAATTACCAATTGCCAATGAAAGTTTGCCCAACAAATAGTATTTAGTCGGGTAAAGTTACTTTGCCATATAGAATAAAACAATTTGTCGCGCAAAAGTTGTCAACATTTTGATTTTTTTGGCGACAAAACATTTCAAATGGCAAAGTTTTCACACCAAGGGTAAAAAATTGGCGTGTATCATGCCACCTTTTGTGTGACGAACATTTCAAGTTTCGTCGAGCAAATTGAAATATGTCATTGGGCAAAAATGAGGAACATTTTCTCATATTCAATTCCTTCGATAATTTTAATAGTCTGCAAAATTAATTTCAACAATCTAATTGTCAATGTAGTTGGTATATACTCTAAGATGGCATATGCTAAAAAAAAGCCCAAATACAAGTTTCCAAGACTAGGTAATGGGACTAAATCCTTCGACAGTTAGAAACATATCATCATGATTTAACGGTTATTTTAGCTTCGTTTTAATGATTTTTTGCAACTACACTCCTCGACCCTAGAAGAATACAATGAATGAATTGATCATTAATTTAAAGTATTTACACTAGTGGTTACCACAAAATCTTACATTCTACTTAATAGAAGTATAGAATAAACTCTTAAGTGTTTGTTGAATCTATTGTTTTGATGGGATATGTAATCTACGAAATAAATTTCAACGACCCAACCGTCACATTTTTTTTTAATATAGTATGAGATCGCATGCACCAAAAATCACCTAAAACAAACTTTCATGGATTAGACAATGGAACAAAATTCTTTGATGGTTAGAAACATATCATCACCATTTAACGGTTATTTTAGCTCTGATTTTGATAATTTTTTGCAACTACACTCCTTGACGCTAAAAAAATACGATGAACGAACTCAATCATCAATTTAAAATATTTACAGTAGTGGTTACCCCAAATTTTACGTTCTACTTAATAGAATTATATAATAAACTCTACGTTTTTGTTTAATCTATTGTTTAGATGGAATACACAGTCTATGAAACTAATTTCAATAATCCAACCATCACACTTTCTTTAGTATAGTATGAGATTGCATAGCCAAAAATCATGTAAAACAAACTTTTAGGATTAGATAATTGGATGAAAATCCTTCAAGGGTTAAAAATGTATCATCACGATTTAACAGTTATTTTAGCTCTGATTTTGATGAATTTTTGTAAGGATGCTAATTGAGAGTAAAACCACACACTGAATTGACCTGATCATCAAATTGGATGATCTTTCAACTGTTTAAAATAAATAAAATAATAGGAAAAAATTTGAATTTTTTTGATGAAATTTACAAAGTTCATCAGACAACAATACTAAATTTGTTGAGCAAACTTTCAAATTTTCCCCATTCCTTCTCAAAATATCATATTTTTTCCCTATAATAAAGTATTTGCCCAACGAAATATCATAAATTTTCTCGAGCAAAGCTATTTTTTCCCCATTTATTTTTGCCCAAAATTAAACCGGGTGGACATTTCAATGCAACTTTTGCCCGACAAATCAATTATCTCAAAATACACATGTCACAATTTTAAAACTTTGGCAACTTTTCGTGATATTTTATATCAGGCCGAGAGCCTTCTTCTTTTTCGTTGCGCCTTTGTTGATATATCTATGTGCTCTCTCTCGATGCCCTCAATATGCTATCTCTCTCTGCCCCAAAAGTATGTTTGCTCATCTCCTTGATTTATATAGTTGCATGTGTAAAATCTTGGGTTTTGATAGGAAATGGTGGAATTCAGGAAACGGTGAAATTTGGGAAATAGTGAAATTTGTGAATTTTGTAGGAAATGTTGAAAATTTGTAATTTTTTAGGAAATATTAGAAATTTGTACGTAGATAACATTTGTGTCACGCTCCGGACCCGGGATCAGTGGAAAATATGACCCTGCGCCCAGTGCACGAATAAAAGTAAAATAAAAATGAAAAATAGACTTTTCTTATAAAAATAACTGCAAAATCCTTATAGGTGTACAAAAAAAATTAAAAACTTAAATCTCTTCTATAACACAACATCAACTCATCTAACACCTGTCTTGCCAAATAGCTCATCTGAAAAATAATATGGTGATGGGTGAGTAACAACCATCGTCGTTTAGTGAGTAGAATATATAAAATGTAGTCAAGCGTACTGTTTTACTCACACTATAACATAATATAATTATATCAAAGTCTTTGTCACATATCATGCCATATCACATCGTCCCTTCACATGTTGATTATCCTTCATAACATGTAGCTCACCATGTGACCCCTAAATTGGTCAGTCTGCCCTAATGTCCTTGTGTGCCTTACATTTATCCCTCGGATAACCCAATAATAAAGTTCTCATGCTCCGTGAACAATCTCAAGTAATTCCACATAGATTGGATATATCTATTATAAACATTTACATGAAATAAAAACATGCTTGACTTGAAACTAGATTGAGATTTGTAAATAGAATAAATCCCACTATAGTTCGTGGTTTTCATGTATCGAAAATAAGAATTTTTAAACACATTACATAAACCACTCACCTCGATAATCCGAATTTTGACAAAATAACCCAATTAACATCTCTACAAACCTCAAACCCTAGCTCACTCTCTCTCTCTGTCTATATAAATATAAGAACTAAACCTATATATATATATAGTATAAGTACAGAACATGTTTGCATGCACTCGCATGTCAAACTCTCATAATTTCTTCATCTGCAAAGGCTTAACATGCATGCCTAGCAGGTAACCATACATCTCACTACACCCTCCAACCCGTGCACCGGTTGGTAAACCAAAGGAATGAAGTCCATATTTATAGGGAAAAGAGGCAGCTACCAATTAATTGATTGGACGGTGTGACAACACCTATTGGCTTACCCACCTAGTTGATGTAAGAGGTGTCAATTGCATGGAAAAAGTATAAGACACGTCCACCTAAATAGCTTCACAGTTTCTATGCAGAGTGCTCACTAAGCACTTGTATCTTCTCACAATTGGCCACTTGGAATGGTATGAATACCAGCTAACCACCTTGACAAACTTATCATGAATGCCATTCCACCAGTTAAACGAATGTAATTCTATTTGGTTACATACATAATTATGGTGGTAAGAATATCTAGGTTTAAAAAAATATTACAAAAATACGGGGTTTCACAATTTGTAATTTGTAGGAAATATTTGAAATTTTTAAATTTTTAGAAAATATTAGAAATTAGAAGGAAATACTAAAAATTTATAGGATATCTGTACTTTGCAATATTAGAAATTTCTAAGAGATATTAGAAATTTGTAAAGTAAGAGGGAATATTACTAATGTTTTGTAATTTTGTATGTATTTTTTGAAATAATGTCCTTCAATAAAATATTTAGGAATTACTGCGATTTATTAGAATTAAGTCAATTTTTGTAAATTAGTATTTCTTTATTGTGATTTTGTTCTACAGATGTCATTAGCTTCATCAGTCTGGGAGCCCCAATCTGCCTACGGTATTCATAACTGAAAACGGCCCAGCTCTATGCCAGCCCCGACACCCACTTATGACACTGTGGAGGCGATGCCGATTTGGCAGCAATGCCACCCCCCCCCCCCCCCCCCCCCACAAAGGGAAACGGAGAACTCCTAGCCAGTGGTAGGAAGAAGATAAAAGCGTGAAGAATCTGTAGAAGCTTGTCCTCAAACAAAATCACCGCATAATGCAAGCCAAAATTGTGATTATTTACGACCCACGACATTGGCGGGTGAACCTCAAAGTCAACAACATGTTGTCTCTGTTGAGGTTCTCCAGCCCATGATGCATTGTCTTAAGTCTATTAGGAATAATAGACTTAGAAGATTTAGTGGTTTGCCCAATTGGTGTGGTTTTCCCAATTGGAAGGGTTTCCCAATTGAAGCTGTTTACCCAATTAAAGTTTGTTTACCGAATTGAAGTTTGATATTGAATTTAAATTGTTTTTGTTTACTGAATTTAAATTGTTTTCTCAATTGGATTAGTTTCTCAATTGGAGAAGGATTCATAATAGATTCCAATTAGGATTAGTAATTTTTACTGAAGAACACATTTATTATGTCTATATAAAGGGGATATTGCACTAGTTTTGAATTTGGAGCAAAACAATATTATGTATAGCAGTCAAGGGATTAGTGTGAGAGAACATTGTAAGGACAAAGTGTCTGCAAGAGAAAAGAAAAGAGATAAGAGCATTTCTTGTTCTTATTCTTGTTCTTTCAGATTTTTCATCAAGCTTAATTCTACAGACTTAGCATGATTATTTGATGTGCTCATTGTTGATATACCGATTTCAAGGGGTTTCGAATCTTGCTGCGGAAGGAGAGAGAGCTGCAATGGAGTGAACAAATTAAAAAATCGTTTGACTTGATCAAGTCCTTATAAGGAGGTTATATGCGAAGGGTAACTCGAACATTTCAAGTGCTAAAACGATCGTCTCAACAATTCGGTTTGCTCATATTGGCAAATAAATATTCGTTCTCCGATCATTTTTATCCAATTTCCCAAGTTTTTTTTTTTTTTTGCCGACTTGTTCTCTTTTATTGTTCTCTCAACCATATACCAAAAACGAAACAAAAAGATCAATGTCCCCATTTTTCTCTTGGTATCTTACTACCAATATGCTCTTTAAACTTTTAGCCAATTTTCTTTATGAACTATTATATACAGTGTCAAATTCTCGAAAAACCCTACCATCACGTTCATTCACATTCCATCAAATTTTCCGTCCAGAGAAGCTACATGACAGTCATTAAACTTTTTTTCTTTCCTATAGTTACTTTCAATGTAAAGTTGGATAAAGACCCTATTCGGTTTTTTTTTTTTATCATTTTCAAAAAGTGAGTTTAATTTTAAATTAATCAATAAAAAATATTTCATGTAAACGTAAAATATGCATCTTATTAAAAATTAAAAAAAAAAAACTATTATCTTTAGAGCCAAAACTGTGAAACAGAAATATATAATTTATTCATTCAAAAAACAAAAATTATCGAAAAAGACTTCAATTTAAATTTTCGCATTAGCATAGAAAATTTTAGGACGAACTTAGCTATCATTTCGTGGCTTCAGAAGATAATCCATGTAGACCGAAAATAATAATTCCCATCACTCGAAGGTTCAAAACAGTAATAATTCATCTCTTTCCACCTAAAATATTATGATCACAAGTATATTGTCATTGGTAGTTGATGCATATGTATGATTTAGATAAAATTTACCAATATCTATGACGTGATTAAATTGTTATTCTTCTCTCACATATGGAGATGTCTCTCTCTTCATCTGACTCGCAATATAGTAATTGTATTTGTTCTGTTTATTATGCTGCATTATTTAGATAGATTCAAACATTTTAATGTTTGTTCTTATATGGCACATCAATATCTATGACATGATTAAATCATTATTCTTCTCTCATATATGGAGATGTCTCTCTCTTCATCCGACTCGCAATATAGTAATTGTACTTGTTCTATTTATTATGATGCATTATTTAGATAGATTCAAACATTATAATGTTTGTTCTTATATGGCACATCAATATCTCGGACATGATTAAATCATTATTCTTCTCTTATATATGGAGATGTCTCTCTCTTCATCTAACTCGCGATTTAGTAAATATATTTGTTCTATTTATTATGCTGCATTATTTTGATAGATAACATTATAATGTTTGCTCTTATATGGCACATCAATTTGGTAAAAACTCAAATTGCTAAGGCCACGGATTTGCTACCCCTCAACAAACTGTTTTCTTTATGTCTTCCATAATGTTATTTCGACACATGTCGTTCAACTTAATCAATACTTAATATTGTTAAATTTTATTATTTTGTGTTAAAAAGCAAATAAACAAACTCCAAACTCCAAAGCTCTCCACCACCAAATCAGTCGCAACAACCACTTTTCTCGTCGCCGCCGCCGACAAGCCTCCACTCTCTCCTATGTCTCTCCAACCTCGTCAATAGAAAAAGGAACGTTTATATTCAATTGGATTCCAACTGTCGACTATTTGCATCAGAGACAATTCGATTCATCGACTCCGATTTAGTACCATTGATTTAATTTCTTCATTCTGATTCAGTTTGATTAGATTCTTTTACTACGGTTCAATTTGATTCATTGCCCGTTAATTACTAAAATAGAAGAAATCAGTGCGTATTCCCACCAACGACAACCATGATACCTAATCTGGTGTAGGAGAAAAAAGAGGCCTGGCGTTGGTGAGATGGGGTGGTTGTTGTGGCTGATGTCGTGAATTGTGGCTAAGCAAGGAGGTTATCTATATCTATAGAATATCCATAAAGTGAGAGCAACAAAATGATGAAACATTCAAAATGTAAAGAATGTCCTCATTTACTAAAAGGACAACACAAAACTAATTACTTATAATAGGTGTAACATGGTAAAATGAAACACAACACTGATGGGAGATGCTTACCCAAGGGATACTGTTTACGCACTCTTAGGAAAGATTGTTTCTATTGGTTGGATGAATCACACCCACCCTCAAAGATTCATCCTAAATTTCATCAATGAATGTGACCCCTTAGATCAGGATCCCACACATTATATATAAATTTCACCAAACATTCCTATATCTGCACACTCTCCAACTATCAAACAAACGGAAGTTGCAAGGATTTGACGATGAAAACTGCCATCACCATGTATGACCCACATTCTGAGAAGGAAGTTGGGTTGTTCAATTTCAACCCTTTTCGAATTTGTTACTCCATCCACCCTCAGCATTTACCCATCGGCACCTTAATCCTCTCCCTCTGCTACAAACACTCCATTTTTGTTTTTGCTTCATTGTATTTTCCAACATATGTTCTTTTGGTGAGTTGTTTTCTTATAATCAATCTAGCTTTTTTGAGTGTTCAAGTAAATTTACTATTCCCCAAATTTCAAAGCCAATTTTTAATCATTCTCTTTCTGGATTAGGGAATTTGTTTTTTTTTTTTTTTTTGAACTTTAACGAAAAGCTCCCGGTACTGTTCATTTTAACAAAAACAACATTTTTATACTAAAAAGTCAATCCTAGTACTATTCACTTTACCCTTATTTTGTCCTTATCGTTAAAACTTAAAGTTTTCAAGCCATTTTCATTGATTTTCTTTTTTTTTTTTTTTTTACTTCCTTATTTCTGCTACTTTGTAATCTCTTGGTAGATCCTTGCTTCTATTTTTACTTTCTTTCTTCGTGTGATTTTTGAGTGAAATTATTGTCTATTTTTATGAAATGGGTTATTTGTCTGTTTTTATTCTTTACATGTAAAGAATTCCTATAATTGACATCACTTAATAGGATAAGACTTTGTTATTAGTGTTGTACATTTGAAGAATCCCTAATCGGACACTCATACATGCTTATTGTGCTGCTCTTTACTTGGACCAAAATAAAGAAAGAGACTTGGGATCCTTGCTTTCTTTAAAGTTTTTAAGAGGGGGTAAAGTACCGGTTCGGATAGGAGTGTGGAGACAGGAATGCATGTAAAAATTCATGAACAAAAATCTCATTGGGAATGGGAATGTTTGGTTTAATTTTTTGGTTTGAAATTCGATTCAATATGATTTGATTAGCTTGTAAGATAAAGACCAAAGTTTTACTACTTTTTCCTTTTAGGGATGAAATTGATCAACCTTAAGGTTGGGTGTAATTATATGTCTTATCAAGTAAATAAAATGTATCTAATACGTTTGACTTTTTTGCAAGTAGTTTTTTACCATAGTAGTGAAAAGGTGTTGTATCCTTACATGACGGCGTGGGTTCGAACCTCATCAATAACTAATCTAACATCTAACTTACTAACTATCGTCAACTCAAAAATAAATAAATATTTTTTCATGCATTGGATTCTTTGTTTATTGGAAGGCTATGAAAATGAATGCTGCAAAATACGAAAGATATGCATGTCTTGAACGAATAAAAAGTTACTACTCTACGTAAGGAGCCTTCGTGTATAGGAGAATGAGAGTGATTGAGTCGGCGAGGGAGGCTGTGAGGAGTGGGGGATGTGGCGGGGTGAGGAGGTGGGTGGATGGGATAAAGGGGGAGTCGAAGAGAGAAAGGGGGAGAGGTAGGTGGATGCTTGAAGCCTTCGGATTTGAGGAGGAGCTTGACGTCGGGGCTGCGACTCCGGGAACGGAGAGCACTGGGTGCGGAGGAGGAAGAAGAGACCCAGATTGATTTCAATGGTTTTATTTTTTATTTTTTTAAGTTTTGTAGTTTTGTAATTTGTAATTTTGTATTTTTTTTTAATTTTTTAATATTCACGTGTACCCATATTGACACATGGCGCTCAATAATTGTTCATATGGATGTCACACCATCAATTAACAGAGGTTCTGACATAAAACTTAACAGATGTATGAAAGTGTTCTAAAATTATGAGTTTAGGTATTAGATTGGGACAAAAAAAACTTAATGTATTTGAAAATAAAAAAACTTCATAATAGTAACTAAGATTAACCTTTAACAATATATCAAGAATTTTATCAGATTTTATACAGTGAAAGAAACAATACTAGTTAATATTCCCTAACTTTTCTGAGAAACATATTCTAATTTGTCTAGAAGAGAAAACTTAATTGTCATGGGGTCTCTTCATGCTCTAGTCAATTTAGTTACGCCATATAAGATATTTTCCATAATTTTTAAGGTGAATAATTTCTAATGTACCGTAATTTTGATAACATAAACTAAGGGATGTGATATCCACACATCCATTTTACTTCTCACACTCATTTTTAATTTTCGGCCGTCGGATCGGACGAATTGAAGAAGATCAACGGATAGAAATTATCAAAAGTGTGTGAGAAGTAAAATGGGGTGTGTAGATAGCACATCCCTAAACTAAAGCGAAATAGTACATTATAGGACACTCTGAAGAAAGTTGTAAGAAAATTATAGGACAATTTTCAAGGATGGGAAGGAATTAGGACCACCAATTAATTATAACTAAATCTTTCATTATCAAGAGCCAAGGATTTTTGTTATCTTTGTGTGCGGGCAATGAAAACAGTCCAGGGATTAGTTAGTTAATTGCAATGGCTTACATAAGATATGAGCAATCAGAAATAGGATATATATATATATACTAGAAATTGTTGCGCGCACGTTGTTATGGAACTAGAAATTGTATGAATGATTATGTTTGAAAGATATGAAAAATTGTGTCATAAAAAGTTAATACTATTTAGATTGAAAACGTTAGGAAATTTTTTACATACAAAAGATTTGATCATATAGTAAAATGAAAAGTAGTAATACTTATTTTATATACAGATAATTTGCATTTGTAAAGTGTAATGAACAGAACAACTCATTTCAACAAATACTATCTTTACAGCATACTAAGTTATCTGATAAGACAGAGTACAATCTACCTCACAAACCAAAATCCACAAATGTTTGAAAATTAAAAAAATGGAAAGGGTTCATCACTAACATTGAAGTGAAAACAAAGTAATAAAATCCAGGTTTTGGACATACCAATTAAAAAAACACTTCCCAGTTTCGATTGGCATATGTTGTCACAGAGCCGCAATGTTGTCATTAAGATCACAATGAAACTGGTTCTCGATTTATCATAGGTCGCATCCAAAGGCAGCTATACTCTAATGACAATATGAACGAAATAGATATAATTAGAGCAGAGAACATAGGAAATAATAAATAAACACTCAACATGTTAGTAGAGAATTGATTAGCAGATTCATGAAAATAAAAAGTTTAGATGATACTACAACCATTGAATGGCTAGGAGTGCAATGTTATTATATGAGGTTGTGCTCTTATGGAGATTCGGAAAAGTTTAGCGTTTTCCGCCCATTCAAAGATTATTCCTGGCTAAAACCTAGAAACACAGCACGCTAAACTGCAAAACTCTGAGCAAAGCCAACCCGTTTTGGGTAATGACGCATACTATTCTTTAACAAAGGAAAACTAATGAAAAGAGGCTTGAAAATTTTGAGTTTTAATGATAAGGACAAAATAAATGGTAAAGTGAATAGTATCAGAATCGACTTTTTAGTATAAAAATATGATTTTTCGTTAAGTGAACAGTACCGGAAGCTTTTCATTAAAGCTTCCTATTAACACGATCAATAATAAGAATGAAATGTTTACATTGTTCAAATAAAGAAAAATCCATATTGTTCGAAGAAAAAAATCTCAAATTATATTGAACAGTAAGGCACCCTAAATTCTATTTCTTAAATACTCCTTTTGATTTGGTCAACAATGAGATGAATACTAAAATGAATTGTGAAGAAACAACTATTGTATTATAAGGCACTCGTGTCAGTGAAACAAATTATAAGAATAACTAACGATTAAACAGAAATATGCAAAGCATCCGGGTTTTTGATACATTACTGAGCTACTGATTTGTTTTTTCTTCGATCATCAGTTCATCACTAAAATATTTTCTTTAATTTTACCCCATCCCCTAAAAGTACACATTTTTTGTTTAGTTATAGTCCTAATGGAATGAAAATCCATGGATAAAAAACACATTGGGCATTATGGCCATCCCCAACTATTTTCTTGATAAGACTAATTATTTAACCTCGGGGATTAATCATAGTTTTTTTATTTTTTATTTTTTATCACAATTAATATTAAATTAAGCTAGATTGAGAAGCAGAGATAATTTGTACTCAAATTGTAGTGATACATTAAAAAAAAAAAAAAAATCATATCTTAAATAGTGAAATAATATACACAAAATCACAGATTGTTAAGTTCAAATTCAAGTAAATATTCAATTACCATCAGCCTCAACAAAATTTATCATATTCACCAACAGTGTCATCCCAAGAAACCTTGCAATATAACCTACAATGAATACTAAGCTTCAAACTTTCTTTAATTAACTGGGGATTTGAAGTTCCCATTGGTCTCTAAAACTAATACAAATTTGTAGAGGCTGATCGCGATTATTTCTTAACCAATTGAAACAATCAAGAAACAATTAGAAGATATAAATGAAAAATGCGTAAATAATGAATATGTGGTATTGTTGACCCTAAAAATTACAAAGTCTACGTGGCGCGCAAGCCAAGTAACTAATAAGCTAACTACATCCTTCGGTTGATGCGGGCGTGCCAACTCGTCGGCCGAGCCTGGCTAAGGAGTACAATTTGTTGATGTTGCGTTGAGCGCGTTGCTGACTTCTTGATCTTGCGATTGCGGCCGAGGAAGGAACAAGTCTCGGCCTTTGGATTCTCGAGCCTGAAGACAAGGCTACTAGTTTTGCGAAGTTCATGAATCGTCAGCGCCGGATTCGGTCACAGTGATTATATTCGTGAGAGTATAAGCACGTCGAATCGACACCAGACTATATGGACACAAGTACTCAAAGGAAATGTATGTTTTGATGGTAAATGTGGTTCGGCCGTCAAAATGCCAAACTTTGAAACTCACTTGTGAGTATCTAATCATAAAATCACTTGGTGTTCAATGTGCCAAATGTCGTAACTCATAACACCTTACTTCGTCGAGAAGGCTAATAAGATGACCTATGCCAATAAGGATTCGGAAACCCTTCTCGACCGAGACTTGGATAGGTAACCAGTCAGCCTCGACGTAGTGTTGTTTATCCAAACTGAAGGTGCTCCTCGATCGACTGATTCTACGGCAACAGTATTGTTTATCCAAATTTAAGATGTTCGTCGGTTGCCTTCACAGTTCTGTTTATCCAAACTAAAGATGTGTCAGCGGAAAAAGAAAATAAAAAATCTCAAGATGTTTGAGAGGTTTGCGCAGGGCAGTTGTGTGTTGAATTGTCGAGGGCTTGAATGATGCACTCTGCTCTCTATTTATAGCAACAAATCTTCCTTGTGATCAAGTTGAAACCACATTCGGATTATGACTTCTTATTCTGTTCTAACTTTACCTCGACCAATCCTACTCCTATTAGGACTTTGAACTTACCCCCCTTTTCAGGCCGTATTCATTGCCGGTCGAGAATCCATATTGCACTAGGACCCCTTATCGTATTGGGACTTCTTCGACTCATCTACTCATCCAAACTACTCCTTCTTGCAATAGGACTTGACCACCTTTACTGAACAGCCCGGGACCACCAGGCCATAGTATATTGGAAAAGCTTTGGGCCGAACCTACACTTGGCCCAAAAATATTTTTTTGGGCCCAAACATGTATCTAACAACAAACCAAGATAAAGAGCTCATTTTATGGTAATTATCCATATGGAGCCAAACAAAAAACAGAGAATAAACAAAACCCTAACTGCGTCGTTGTTTGGGAAAAAAATTCAAATTATTCCCGAATCTTACTGTTTTTACCTAATCATTTGCAGGATGCATAAGGGGCAAAAAATCTTCTTTACTTCTCTAGTGCCACAAATTTGGATTCCAATTCATCCAAGCAAACGAACAGTCATTATTTTACTTAACTTTTTTCAGCATGCCAGCACCAATCTGAAAAAGAAAAAAAAAACTATTTGACAAATTTAATTTTTATACTTCGACATGTTTGTTTGTCAAACTCAATGCTCAAACTTCACACGCATGCTTTCCAAAAGAAAAGAAAACGAAGAAGAATTGAAAGCACTGACCATTTGAAGCAAAAGAGCAGCCATTATTAGGAGCTAAAACTCATTCCTTCGTTTTCTCACCCGGGTACACGACTTTGTAATCCTTGCTCAGCGTCGTTAGCTGAAATTAGGAGAGAAATACAAAAGGAATTTCATATATTGTCTTTGAAGCAGAGGAATACAATCCAAATTACATACACACACTCATTGAAATCAAACCCAATAACTTTAATAGATGACCTATTACCTGTAAGGACGAAGACTTGGTAAAACCATTTTACCAACCCATGAAGCCTCTGCCCACATGAATTTAAGAGAATGAACTTACTCATGTTAGACCCAAATCAAACACAATCACCATAACACATTACTCAAAAGAGAAAAACAACTTACAGAAGTCATTTCTGCTCTCTCAGGATTTACATATCTCAACTAGTCATCCACTCGTTGTTAATCCCATCATGGCCTAAAAAAAATTCACAAAACCATCCATATCATACAGAGGGATGACAATTCTAACTGTTAAACCCGATAACCGTAGATAACTGCCCGAATAGATTGGATTTGAGTATGAAAATTCGGGTCTATTTTGGGTATGGGGAAAAACCATGAATATTATTCGGTTATAGTTTTGGATATGGCTATAAGGGTTTACAATCCATATCCATCCCCGAATCCTAACCAATATTAATAATATTAAAGTATTAAATGATACACACACACACACACACACACACATACATATGTGTATATTCATTATTCACCGAATCCATTATCTTGATAATACAAAAATTGCATTGTGTGAATTGCATTTTGTGGGAAAGTTCAAAAGTTTTGATATGGATCAAAATATATGAGAATTCAATGGTACTTATGGGAGATATCAAAGATCAGTCAACGTTATCAATGTTTAGCTTTAATTTTTAATGCTCCACAAAATCCAGTTCATTAAATCATTTTGTACATCAAATATTTAATGACGAAATTAATATTTACTTAATTACCATGCGTTAATTGAACAAATATATTTTTTATACTGACAAAGATGGATTAACCGCTAATCAATGGGGAATTCGTTACCCGATGGGCATGGTTATGGATAATACTTGATGTTGCACTTATAGATATGGTTAATTTTCGTGGTTATGGGGATGAATATATCATTTCCGCCCCCAAACCGAACCGTTGTCATCCCTAATCATACACATGAATTTCATTATAAAAAAGTACACGAGAATTTCAAGAAGAATCTAACAATCCACAAATAAACCAATATAAGGCAAAGAGTTCAACCATAAGTTTTACCTCCATAGTAATAGGCAGTAGATGGATAACAGTTCAGTAGATAGCATATAGATGGATCCATGAAATCAAGTAACAAAGGGTAACAGAGCGGTCTGAAGGGATTAGTGTTCTAAAAAACGGTTGAGGCGGCCGCCTAGGTGGCTCTTGGGCACCAGGTGGCAGTGGTCCGCCGCGATTAACTCAAATTCGTTTCTTAAATCGGCAAGGTCTGTGCGAACGCAGGGACGAATCTATTAAGGGACCTGGGTGGTCCCATGACCACTCGGAAGCCCTGACTAGTGGTTGTGACACCTTCGCGGACCACCCAAATATGGGTATATGGTGGAGGAGAAAACAGCTTCGACAGGCTGCTTTATTATGGCCTTCTGCAAACCAGAAGGTGGAGAAGAACTGAAGAAGACGATTAACCATTTAGTTAAACGGTGTGTTTTTGCTATTGGTTTGAAACATGCTCTCTTCAGCCACTGTGGGAGGCTTTTTAGCCACCATTTTTATTTAAAAACTAAAAATCACGTGGGTTGCATTGTTGTCACAGTCCACTTTATCAATTCTAATATGTTTTCTCCTCCACCACTTAATCCTCTCATTCCTAAGTTTAAGTGTTATATTTTAGTTTAAATTAATACTATAAAATGTCTTGAATTATATTTTACCTCTCTGAATTTAATTTATTTAACTTACTAATCAATCAAAATGTCTTAAGTTATATGATATATATGCTTAATATGTTTTTAAATTTTGAACTTGTTGGATACTGTTTTTGTATTTTATCATTCTTTTATTATCTTATCCATGAATTTCATACAAGTATAATTTTCTATGTGTCAATATGCACTTATTTACAAGATATACAAGAAATTTACCTAAATCCATCTAGGCGCCTAAGCGCTAGGCGCTAACTTACCGTCCGACGAGCGCTTAGTGTTTTTTAGAATCTTGGATCAGATATGTCCACTTGCAGCATTAATAGAATTAATAGATCCGTATTGGTTAACAAAAGGCTGCATGGAAAAAGAAATCAACCTTAGAACCACAAACGTAAATGAATGAAAGTTTCAAATACAGTTTGTTAATACTTTTTCACGATCCAATTCTTGTAGTCAAATTTTCAAGTTCCATTTAAGTTTATAAAATAGTTATCATAATTAACATTTGTTAACAGAAGTTTTAAATCATATATCCAATCTCCCAAAGAGATCGCAATCAAACAGTTGGTATTCGATTGTAAACTTATAATATTGAAAGAATGTTTTGACAGTCATGAAGCAAGTTTACCGGTTAGCTAATATAGCTGATGTTAATTGATCACAATTTTGCTCAACGCAAATAGAAAATATAGTAGCGTTCAACTGCATTGCCAAACAGACAGAAAATTTATTTTCTATGGATATAGCAAATTTCTTCATGTACTAAAAGCCAAAAACATATAAAACTCACTCACATGTACTGCCAACTTAAGTTTGATCAGTAAAAGTTTACTGCAAACATTTAAGATTTCACAACAACATTTAAACCCCATTTCACTAAATTAACACATGATCACACCGAAATCAGTTTATTAAACAAAATTCACGAAAATAAACAAAAACCCCTTTCACTAAATTAACAAATAATCCCTAATCACATATGAGTAAAATAGAAGGCATGCACGTCAAATCCAATCTTAAATAATTTAATGTATGAATCACCTCTTCTTTATGTTGGAGGTTTGTTTGCCTTGCAATTTTGACTCTTTAATGACGTCTTTTGGATCAGCCTTTCCTGCATTATAAATGTATCTAATGAGGAAATTAGGCAAAAACTGCCAGCAAGAGCAAGAAGGATCATATCACCATCCAGTTACCTGTGATTGCAGCCAGGAACCTTAATCCTTAGGAGTGTGTATTTGTAGTCCTTTTACTTCCATAGCTAATCATATAAGGCACTAATCAAACTATTTGACATAATTATGAAATTAAAGAATTGGCTCAAGTTCAGGAATCCCACCATCACGCGGACCGCATTTGGAGAACACTGAGCAGGGGCACACTTCATGGAGCAAAGTACTTCTTGGAAGAAACACAACATGGAAAAAGTGAATCCCAACAAGAAGTAGCTAGGGTGAAACTTGATAGCTTTCTAAGCCCACATGGCTCACGGTTGCTTCCTCCTTGACATGCTTCACACGCACCCCAGACAGAATGGCATCCTATATGCCTCAAGGAAGTCTTTGAACGAGTCGTCAAAATTAATTTTGACGTGAGCAACCTTGAAGTAGCCCACCTTACTCAAAGACCCACCTTAATGATACAATGGTCAAACTCTATCATCGCTCTTGTGGCTTAATGAAGACATCCTACAAAGGCGCAAGAGAAAATCATTAAACGGCTGTACACCAAAAAAAAAAAAAAAAGGATAAGAAAATAATTGCATGGAGCAGCGCGCCAGGCCGAAGCCTAGCTGGCTGCCCCACGGAACCAGCGTACCGAAGCCAGGCCATGGGCCCTGCACGTCAGGCCTCTGCCTTCTCCTTTTCTCTGCCAAGCAGCCGAAAGGCCTTTACCATCTCTCTCCCGGCCCAAAGGTCTCACAGCCCAGTCCAAAAAGAGAGGGGCTGGCGCCCCCGCGATTCCCTCTCTCTTTCGCATCTCTCCCACACGGGCCTAAGCCTAACGGCTCAAAGACCAGCGCCTCACAACCTTGCCCCGAGCCGGGCAGCGCCTGGCCCACACCAGCCAAGCCCAACGCTTCCTATTGGTGACCCAATCCCAGCCCTAGCTCGCCTCCACGGCCGACGCTGCTGCAGCCAACCCTCGGCCCACGTCAAGACGCCCTCGCACCGAGCCGACAACAGTAGTCCCATTGCTGCAATATTTTTGACACATCCTTGATTCCTGTCAAGCTAAATTTCAAGCCTTGAGGCTCCAAAAAATCAAGAAGACAAGGAATTTTTTTTTTTCCCTGGTGTGGCGTGATGACGAAGGAAGCAACGAAAGACAATTCTTTGCACGGGCAAGCGAAGAAAATTGCTAAGGGAGGGGTAGGCCTAGCAATTTCTGACATGATCCGTTAACTCGACATGAAATTAACAAGTTATCGGGTCGACACGATAACAAATCAGGTCATTATCAGGTAATCCAATAAACACCTGTTAAGATAACGAGTTGGTCCGAGTATACATGTAGGTAACCCAATACACGATAAGCAAAAGATTAATTTAATAATTTTATACCCCTAAAAATACTATAATAATTAGATATATATATATATATATTAAATTTAGAAAGTTTGGAAAATGAAGTAATATATTTTTATATGGTATAATATTATTGTTTTATTGTCACATCCCGGCCCGAGGGGAAACACTTCCCGAGCCCGCTCCACCACCGTAGCACGATATTGTCCGCTTTGAGCTTATCATTCCCTCACGGTTTTATTTTTGGGAACTCATGAGCAACTTCCCAATGGGTCACCCATCATGCGATTGCTCTAACCCCCTCCTCGCTTAACTTCGGAGTTCTTACGGAACCCGAAGCCAGTGAGCTCCCAAAAGGCCTCATGCTAGGTAGAGATGAGAATATACATATAAGGATCACTCCCCTGGGCGATGTGAGATCTTACAATCCATCCCTCTTAGGGGCCCAACGTCCTCGTCGACACACCACGGCCAGGGTTAGGCTCTGATACCAAATTGTCATATCCCGGCCCGGGGGAAACACTTCCCGAGCCCGCTCCACCACCGTAGCACGATATTGTCCGCTTTGGGCTTACCATTCCCTCCCGGTTTTGTTTTTGGGAACTCACGAGCAACTTCCCAGTTTTTCTATACTTGTTTGTGGAAGAAGTTCTCGGTGAATTTGAAAACATTTATAAATTTTGGTAACTTCTATTTGAGTTTATATGTCAAGTTAATTTATGTGGAAGAGAGTTCTAAATGTGAAAAACCGATTGAAACATCATCAACTAACTCGTGAAGTTTAGATAAAGCCAAGTTCCAATAACAATTTCCCTCATTTGATCAAATGTAAAATTGAAGGATTTGTAAAGGAATAACATGCAAGCTTTGAGTTTCATTGACAAAGTTTTAACTTCTGAGAAAGGCTTCACAACCTTGTAAATAAAAACTCCTTCATTTTGCATATCCTTACACATTTGATATTTTGTAGTAGACTATTAGTGTATTGGTGCTTTTTTATTAGACTCTTATTTTGGAGTGCATATGTAGTACTTAACGACAAATGTGTTTTTATGTTTTGAAGTAATATTTATGTGGCAATGTGGTATGTGCAAATTTAAGAAAAAAATTTTTTTTCTTAACTGATCATAACGGGTTGGGTCATTTTACCTGTTGGGTAAAGTGACCCGACCTGTTAAGAACCCAGTTAAGATAACGAGTGTGACATGGCACGACCTATTAAGATAATAGGTGTTACACGAAAATGACATGAAACACGATAAACATGACCCATTTGCCAGGTTTAGGGAGGGGGAACAAATATCCTCTAGCTTTCTCTCTTTCTTGTAGAGTTAAATAATTGCTCTCCAAAGTTGATTTAATCCTCTATTTAAGGTAGACTTAAATAGACTTTAGAGATAATTTATTTCTCTTTCCTAGAATGATCTAACTTCAAACCAAAGTGGAAATCTGCATCAAAATAGGAAACAATCTTATGTTTCCTTAAGCAATTGGAGATTTCTACACCTACTGCACTTTCCTAGGGGTGGAAAAAATTCCCGAAAATCCCGAACCGAACCGAAAAAATCCCGATCCCAAACTAAAAATTTCCCAAACCGAAATTCCCGAAATTTTCGGGATGCTATCCCGAACCAATCCCAAAATTTCGGTATGGGATTCGGGATTGGTTTCTCGATATTTCGGGAATCCCATACCAAACCGAAAATATATAATATTAATTATTATATATATATATATTTATACATATATATATTATTCTTTTATAATTGATGCTAGTAGTTTCTAATTCAGGCTCAGCAACCTAGAATACCCTACACCTTGCATATTTTTCATGTTCTGTTTGATATTCATGTGGATTTTATTATTGTTGCTGCCATGACTGATGATTTCAGAAGGCTTGATTCTTTTGTCTCTCAACAGATTGCAAAAAGAGTTTAATTAATTTGAATTTTGACTATGATAAAAAGAGTCAAGCATGCCAGTGTTCAATTGTAGCTCAGCAGGTGTGGGGGGTATTTGTGGAGCCAAACACAATCCAAAAACTCATGGAGGCGACACATGGATTTTTGGGGGAAAAGACGAGCTTACCCTCAAGGCACACCGGGATTCTCACGAACATGGAACGGACATTAATGTTTAATTAAGGAGAGTCAAAGGTAATCAATATAGAATTTATTCAAATTTCCCTCATCCATTCCTTATTGATTTTATTCAAAAGATAACTCCCAAAACTTCCTATTTAATTTAGGAATAATTACCATGTTAATTGCAAGATATTGTGTGAAAAAATATCTTGCAATTATTCTCCCATCACCATTATAAAGGCCCGGCCACTCTCCTCACCCTTAGGACCGGCCACCCTCCTATAAATACCCCACTTATCCACTAAGATGCTAAGTCATTTACTACCCACAAACTCCTAAATACGTTCTTCTCAGAATTCTGCTAAATACGTTCTTCTCAGAATTCTAACTTTAGCATTGGAGATACTTGGGCCAAAGGCCGCCCCCCCCCCCCCCTCCCCAACAAAAAAAAAATCATCGTGGGCTCGTGAGGTTTTTGGCCATAATCAAATATGCATTTTCGTGAAAGGAAGATATGACAGAAGTTTGTATCCACAATGTATATTTAAATGAAGTTATAAATAGAATCACAACATAGATTACTAACTTGTTTCTTCAAAGATAAAGATTTGTAGTAGCAATCTCCTAAGACATAAATATGCCCTGCAAACTATTGCAATAGTTTGTGGACGTCTATCTTGCATGATACAATTATCTAATCCAAATTCTTGCACTCGAACCTGAATTATTGGTAAAATGAAAAGTGTATTTTAGGGAAATAACAGGAAGGAAACGTTTTCAATTGATGATTACGTTTATGATATACAATGGCTTAACCCAACTGTTATATATAACTGTTAGATGCAGTTGTGACTGTTAACGGTTGCAACTGTTTGAACCGGTAACAATCTTAATTCTTTCGAAAAAAACTGAATCGAACAAGAAAAAAACGCAAAAACCAGCTGTTGAATTTCCGAGCCCCAAGGTCAATTTTTAACAGGTTAATATGAGCAGAAGGACTTTGGTCCATCGGTTAAGCCCAATTCTTGTTTAATAATGAGTGAGAAAAACTCACTGATAATGGTTCTTTCACTTAAGTTGCTGGCCGATGAGGGACTATACATCCCATAAGTTCCAACAAGTCCCAATTACCCACCTTATTCTCCGTCAAGAAAGGCCACAGAGAACCGAAGAACCCTAAAAACAAAAAATAGATATTTCAATCATTTGCCAAGTAAACCCACCTACTTGTTAAATCCCCTTCCTTTTCAAATTATTATAATCCAGAGAATTAATTCATCGATGGATTTTTCTTCTTGATAAATATATGGCTTTAATTATAGTTTTGTAACACATTATTTAGTTTACAAGTTTTGTCTTCAAATTTAGTTTTCTTAACATTACATTTTTTTTTCAAAGTGTTAAGTGGGTCTCATTTCATGACATATCAGTATTTTAATAAAACTGATGACGTTATGGGAGTCAATATGTGAGATAGGATTTGATTTTCCAAGTGTTAAAGTGAGAAAATTTAAGTTTCTTGGAGCAAAGTGGGAATAGAAATGAGTTTTAAAGGGTGGTGCCGTAAATAAGTGTTTTTTCACTCTCACACGTAAGCTTATGTTGGAATGCTTGGATAATTCATTAGTGTAGTTGTGAAGTGATTGCTGTTATTGGACGGGTCGAAGTGTATTGAATTTCTTTTTCGTAAATAAAATGATTTTGAATATATCTTAACTTTAGGGTTGACTGTGCTGGATTTTTTTGTAGAAATCGATTGGACCTGCATAACTGGTATTAAAGTTAAAGATAGATCAAACTAGCAAGGGGCGTCGAGATCCTCAAGACTCTGTTGGGTTTTAGAGGAAACTTGAGGTGGTTCTTGAAGATCTCATGGTGCTTCACATAGCAAACATTAGTTGTTACATATTTTGATCACTCATAAACTACTTGCTCTCCATGAAGCCATTTGTGAATATGTGTTGTAAGGTGATCCATCTTATTCATATCACATGTAGTCTATCTTTAATAATAACAAACACTGCAAGGTGTACAAAGTAAATTGGGTTTTACTTTAAAGCATTAAGTTTGACATACTTTTTCCGAAGTATGATATTATCATGGGCTTACATAAGAAAAACCATAGTAATTTCGCTATAAAGTATTTTTAGTTATATGCTTATCCAAAAACCCGAGCCAGGGAAGGGAGACTAAACGTCCTAAGTACAATTTTTTGGTATTGTCATGGTTAAAAAATTTCCTCTTCATCTCAATCAAAAGCATATGATCCAACAATTTGGTCTAATGGCAACATTCGTCCACTTTATACTTGAGTAGTGTCATGTTTAAATCTAATGGACAATATTTTAATCCAAGAAAAGGAAAAGATTATCAAAAACCACACCATAATAACTTTTTTATTTAGCAGAATCCAAGAAGGAATTAAGATCAACAACCCTCACTAGCTGTATTACATTCACAAGAAAAGCAGCAATAAACCCACACTTAGAAGCACAACAGATTATAAAAGCCAACGTTTCAGGGCGTTATTATGCAAAGTAAGAAGGCAATCCCTCTAGATCAAAAGAGATCTCACACACCACAGTAGGCTTTGATAGAACACTTCAATTTCCTTGCCTCTGGTGTTCGATCGAAGTCAAGGAAACTGAAATGATCAAATGGCTTATACAATAAGGGATGCTTCTCATCAATTAGCTCTTCAGGTACTTGTATAATCCCACTTTTGAATGCGAACAGTCCTAGGGAGTATCTAGCTTTGTTCTCTTTCATGGTGACTTGATGATCACAAGAGGGTACTCTGTCATTGCTCCATGCCTGCCAAGTGAAAACAAGAGAAAGGAAAAGTGCATTGAGGCATATATTTGGGATTAAAAAGATCTATATTTTTAGTATGTTCTAATGTTATTTCTTCCCACTTGTCTCATCTCATGTTTGACTTCCTTGAATGACGAGTTCAATACCTAATTATGTATGACTCGTTGTAAAATGTATACATGTACTAATAAATCAATATTCCAGTTCATAAATCAAACCAACAAACGAAAGATAAAAACTCTATCAATCACACATTAACTGCTGATGAGTCGATTTTATACTATATATTATTCCCTATTCTTGGTATATTTTGGTTATTATTTTGGTGAGATTTTGATGCTTTGCTATGTGTTTTTAATGAAGGATACGTGAACTTGTTTTGAGCATAAAGTAATCAAATGGTGGAATTTTTTAGTGATTCCAATTGGAGCAGGTTCGTGAATCTGTTGAGAAGATTGTATCAAAATTTCATCATTTTATCCCGAAGCATCAGATCGTGGTGAATTAATTTATGCCCAGCGTGCAGTGCTGACAGATTATTGGGCTGCAGAGCTTATTTACGACCTTCGGGCTGGAAGATGATAGATTTTGGACTTGGACTCTTCTTAGAACTTGAAGAGGAGGTCCTAATCTTTAATTTGAGTCATTTTGGGCATGTTTTAGAGTCCTGAAGGTCCAGAAACGTGACTATCTCTTTGATGGGCAAATTTCCTAGTCAGAATATGAATGTAATTTCTAGTTATCCGTTTGTTATTTTATTTCCTAGTTTTAGAAAACCTTTTCTATGAGGGTTTTAATTTGGAGTAGTATAAATAAGGCTTTTAGCCATTAGGGTTTAGAGGAGAAAACGCACAAGCCTTTGACAATTCAAGTTTATTTTCTAGGTGTTTTCTATCCTTGTTCTTAATAATATTTTATTATGATTGTTCATAACTAGTTCTTTTGTTAGGATGAAGCCCTGAGTCTTAGCATGATTATGTGATTTTAGTAATTTGCTTATGAATGGATGCATGTTTGCTTTGAATTATTAATTACCGTGATTAAACTATCTAATTGTCTTAGTGATTCGCGACCGTTAGGGTTTTTAGACAAGTAATTTGATGCAATTTATGTTGGAACATCACCCTGAAATTGAGGAGGGCTTCTTGTGATTAGTAATTGTAAGTTCACTTAAGGCGAACATCACACTCTTAAGGGTTGCATGGTTTTTCAAAGGGTTTTCACAAAGCTTAATGAGTCTTGCATGTTTATATTTGATCTGAACATCACAGACGGGTCACATGTCAGATATACGTTTTCGTTTGAACATCATGAGGAAAATATGCATTAGGAAAACCTAACCTTCAAAGCATGTATGTAGAAATTCATAAGTAATTGGTAAAATTGCATAGGATTGTTAAGGGGACGGCGAATGCCTAGGTTTTTACAAATTGATTTTCTTTATATTGTTATTATCTAGTTAATTTCTTTAATTGTTTTATTTTAAAATTCATTTTCATTATATTAAATTCTAAAATCAACATTTTCCAACCTTTGTTTTAAATAATTAATTAAGAGTTGGTTTTAAACACAAATTATTCATTCAATCTCTGCGGAAAACGATCTTACTTGAGTTACTATACTACGCCAACCTTGTTCTTTTGCAAGTAAGTATTTTTATCTTTACTTTTGTAGATGGTAAAAATCCTATCAACTGCTTGAAATTAAGAAAGTGACCTACCATGAATGCATCGCCTGCCAAGATTAGAAAAGATGAGGGTGAAGGGTTCACATCAATCCACTGACCATCCTTTGTTCCAATCTGCAAACCATTCACCTGATTTTGATTCAGTATGGATATGAAGGTCTTGTCTGTGTGAGGATGCAGTCCCACATTGGTTTCATTCTCTTCTTGTGTTCTGTACTTAAAGCATCTAAGCAGGTATGTAGTTGATTCCATGTGAGAGTCAAAAAGCCTCTGCACACCGTACATATCAAAAACCATTCTTGTCACCATTTGACTCAATTCTGCTACCAGCTTTGAGAAGGAATGAGCAGTTTCACTAATCAAAAGAATACAGGATTAAACCATATTAGGCATAATATATATTATAGAAAAATATATGTATGCGGGATTATTTTCCTCCCAATCTCAGTCAACGTAAATACTTATGCTGGCAAATTTGAATAGGTTAATTTTTGCTTAGTCTGACAATATAAACATTTGTCTGGGATATATATAATATGTATATACCGAAAAAAAAAAAAAAAAAAAAAAAAAAAGAATTTAGAGTGTATTGATTTATCAAAATATACCAAAAATGGGCATTTCCTTGAGGCCACATCATGCTTGTGAAACCTTGAGCTCCTTCAACAGTTGTTGGATTATCGACCCCCAAGGATTCGTAGAGAGGAAGGAATGAATATTGTCCAAAATAGCTATGGTAAGGCCTATCACTGGTTTTTTGCTTTTTAGTTTCTAATGGAAGACCAAATAGATCTTCCATCGCAGAAAAAATGGAGTTGTGAAGTTCCAGAGGAACTTTATGGTAAATAGCTTCGAAGCAGCCATACTCTTCTAGTGCATCCTTGATTTCTTTGCATGCCAAGAGCCATGCATCTGTACCGGGCTTCAAGTTTTCATCAGATAAATCTATAACAGGAAGCTGAGGCTGAGTTTCTGACCCCATTCTGTCTAGCGAAATCTCTCTTAACCAACTGGGTATTGCGAGGTTGTTTGGGGAATGACTTATGCAGTGATATTTTTGCGACTTATTTATAGAGGTGCCATTGATGCAGTGATGTCATAATAAGACAATTAGAACATATGTGGACAAATACTTAACCACAAAAATGATGATTAAATTAAGTTGTGTTGTACCTATGAACAGATCGATGGGGTGGCAATATAGTTTTCTATTTGGGTAATGTAGTAGCACTCAATTATATGCCAATCCAACTTATTTCAATTGTTTTTCTGTATAGTGATTTCAAAATCTTTTTAAACATGGGCTAAAGGATGCAAACACTACCAGAAATTTCCAATTATCAATGAAAGTTTGCCCAACGAATAGTATTTAGTCGGGTAAAGTTACTTTGTTAGACGGAATAAAAGAACATGTCGTGCAAAAGTTGTCAACGTTTTGTTTTGTTTTGTCTTTTTTTTTTTTTTTTTTTTTTTTTTTTTTTCAGATACTTTAGGCAATGAAACATTTCAAATGGCAAAGTGAACTTCGTCGGCCGAAGTTTTCGCACCAAGGGGAAAAATTGGTGTGTAACATGCAACCTTTTGTGCAACAAACCTTTCAAGTTTTGTCGGGCAAAGGTCTATTTTAGGTTTTGAGTTTACAATTCGTCAGGCAAACTAAAATATGTCATCTGGCAAAAATGAGGAACATTTTCGCATATTCAATTCCTTCGATAATTTTTACAGTCTGCAAAATTAATTTCAACCTAACTGTCAATCTAATTGGCATATACTCCAAGATGGCATATGCTAAAAACCCAAATGCAAGTTTCCGGGATTAGGTAATGAGACTAAATCCTTCGACAGTTAGAAACATATGATCACGATTTAATGGTTATTTTAGCTTCGTTTTTTATGATTTTTTGCAACTACACTCCTAGACCCTAGAAGAATACAATGAATGAACTGATCATCAATTTAAAGTATTTACACTTTTGGTTACCACAAAATCTTACATTCTACTAAATAGAAGTATAAAATAAACTCTTAAGTGTTTGTTGAATCTATTGTTTTGACAGGATACGCAATCTACGAAACTAATTTCAACCCTCCAACCGTCACACATTTTTTTAATATAATACGTGATCACATGCACCAAAAATCACCTAAAATAAACTTTCATGGATTAGATAATGGGACAAAATTCTTTGATGGTTAGAAATGAATCATCCCATTTAACAGTTATTTTGCAACTACATTCCTTGACCCTAGAAAAATACGATGAACAAACCCAATCATCAATTTAAAATATTTACATTAGTGGTTATGACAAATCTTACGCTCTACTTAATAGAATTATAAAATAAACTCTAAGTTTTTGTTGAATCTATTGTTTAGACAGGATATACAATCTATGAAACTAATTTCAATGATCCAATCATCACACTTTCTTTAATATAGTATGAGATTGCATAGCCAAAAATCATAAAACATTAGGTAATGGGACGAAATTCTTAGACGATTAGAAACGTCTCATCTTGATTTAATGGTTATTTTAGCTCTGATTTTAATGATTTTTGCAAGGATGCTACTTGAGAGTAAAACCACTCACTGAATTGACCTGATCAAATTGGATAATCTTTTAATCACTTAGGATAAAAAAAAGGGGAAAATATTTGGTGTTTGCCCGATGAAATTACCAAAGTTCATCGGACAAGAATACTACATTCGTCGGGTAAACTTTCAAATTTCCCCCATTTTTTCCCAAAATATCATATTTTCCCCTATGCTAGAGTATTTGCCCGACGAAATATCATAAAATTTGTCGAGCAGAGTTATTTTCCCACCATTTATTTTCGCACAAAATTAAACCAGGTGGACATTTCTATGCAACTTTTGCCCAACAAATCAATTATGTCAAAATACATGTTTCACAATTTTAAAACTTTTGCAACTTTTGGTGATATTTTATATCAGGCCGAGAGCCTTCTTTTTCCTTGTGCCTTTGCTGATATATCGATATTCTTTCTCTCTCTATGCTCTCCCTCTGCCCTCTATGTGCTATCTCTCTCTCTGCCCCAAAGGTACGTTTGCTCATCTCTTTGTTTTATATTAGTTGCATGTGCAAAATCTTTGGTTTTGATGTATTGGTAGGAAAATTGTGAATTTGTGAAATAGTGAAACTCATGAAATTGTGAAAATTGTAGGAAATGTTGGAAACTTGTAATTTTGTAGGAAATATTAGAAAATTATATAGGAAATGTAGAAAATTTTAAATTTGTATAGGAAATATTAGAAATTTGAAGGAAATTGGTAGGAAATATTTAAAATTTTTAAATTTGTAGGAAATATTAGAACTTTGAAGGAAATACTAGAAATTTGTAGGAAATATTTGAAAATTTGAAGGAAAACTAGAAATTTATAGGATATTTAATTGTACTTTGTAGGCAGTATTAGAAATTTGTAAAGTAATAGGGAATATTAGAAATGTTTTGTAAATTTTTTGAAATAATGTCATTCAATAAAATATTTAGAAATCACTATGATTTATTAGAATTAAGTTAATTTTTTGTAAGTTAGTACTTCTTTATTGTGATTATGTTCTATAGATGACATTGCAGTTGGTCACCAATGGACGCCGCTTTAACTCTTATTAGAGAGGGTGGATATTCCACTGGCAGGGACCAGCAGTACCCAGGCGACCATAACTGAGTTGGTGACGGGTCTACTTCATTAGCTTCATCAGTCTGGGAGCCCCGATCTGTCTGCCGTATTCATAGCCAGAAACGGCCCTGCTCTATGCCAGCCCTAACACCCACTTATGACATTGCGGAGACGATGCCAATTCGGCGGCAATGCCCCCTAAGGGAAACGAAGAACTCCTAGTCGGAGGTGAGAAGAAGGTAAAAGCACAGGAATCTATAAAGGCTTGTCCTCAAACCGAACCACCACATAATGCAAGCCAAGATCGTGATCATTTATGACCCATGACATCGGCGAGCGGACCTCAAAGTCAATAATATGCTGGCTCTGTTAGAAGATTTAGTGGTTATTACCCAATTGGAGTGGTTTTCCCAATTGAAGTTGTTTACCCAATTGAAGTTTGTGTACTGAATTTAAATTGTTTTCTCAATTGGACAAGGATTCATAACTAGATTCCAATTAGGATTAGTAATCCTTATTAAAGAACACCTTTATTATGTCCATATAAAGGGGTTATTGCACTAGTTTTGAATTTGGAGCAAAAAAATATTTTGTATAGCACTCAAGGGATTAGTGTGAGAGAAAATTGTAAGGCAAATTGTGTGGGAGAAAACAAAAGAGATAAGAGTGTATTCTTGTTCTTGTTCTTTCAGGTTTTTTGTCAAGTCTTAATTATAGAGACTTGGCAAGATTATTCACTATACTCATTGTTGATATAGTGAAAGATTGTTGTTGATGTCCCATAGACGTAGGCACTTATAGGTGAACCATGTTAATTCTTGGTGTGATTTATCTTGGTTTTTTTTTTTTTCAAATTTCCGAGATTATTTTGTTTTTTCCTTTCTTAAACGCGATACTCACAACAAGCTCATGACATGGGAGCCATCATTCGCATCAAGTGCCCCATGCTCCCCCTACATGGAGGAAGCTCGCCCTTAAGGTGCAGGGGGCAATGAAGAAAGAGACATGGGTAAGTGTGTTTTTTTTTTTTTTTTTTTTTGTTATAATTATTATTTTTATACTTAAACTTATTTAGTGTATCCTTAAACTAATACACTTGTTTCTTTTGTCTATTTTAGGTCAACTTCGAGATTGACATAGAAGTGTCGGGTATGTCTGAGTACACAAACCGGGTGTCGTCTGAGCAGTACAAGGAGTGGAAGTACGAGCTACTCATATACTACCAGACTTGTGCATTTCTTGCTGAAGTTCTCACCGATCCACTTCTAGAGTTTGGGGAAATGAAAGACGAGTGGTACTAGCTCTACAGCCATTTCAGAGCCTACAATTTTTGGTAAGTTTTAAATTTCATTTCTATTTTCAGTTTTTTAATTTAATTCTTTTATTCTCAACAAAAATCGAAGGTAAATAAGGGTAATCGGGAAGCAAAGTAGTATCTCCATCACTTTGGTTCTCAGGCCCTCACATTTTAGGTCAAGGAACGGCGTGAGAAGGGTTCGTTTTTTACGGAAGTCGACGTTGGGGTGATACGCATGCCAATTATGGCAACCAGGTAGTTGACAACATTTATGTAAGTATTCCATTCAAATTTTAATTTCAAATTCATTACAATTCAGTTTTAAAAAATTATCGATTTTAAAAAATTATGATCGATAATTTTAATTGATTTCCTATTTTTGTAGGCATGTATGTTGCAAAAGAAGGACGAGTATCTCACCAACCTCTTCCAGCAACAACTGAATACACCAATGGTGTAACTAACACCAGATCCAGATGTGTTTCTACAATTGCCAATGGACAAGGTTGGGTGACGGAAAGGCGAAGAGCTTCGTGGCCCTAAGAGCAGGTCAGGTCCAAGATCTCAGATGATTTTCTTCATCTAGCTCTCAACCTCCAAGTAGGACGTCTTCCAGACTACAACATGTGGAGATGGAGTTAGAGGCCATGCGCCAACGAGGAGAATAAGCATGCCAATGAGACAAGCTCGGGAAAAAGATGCACATGAGCGGGAGGAGGAGTTTATGTGGTACATTGCTGTGATGACGCAGGGAATGTAGCCTCTGGCATTCATCTCCCTGATCTTCCAAACGACCTTCAACCACCACCCTAAGAGTAGTTACTTTAGGATACTTTACTACTTTACATATACATTTGTACCAATATTTTAGTAGTAATATAACTAAATAAATTTTTTTTAATATTATGATTCCTTTTGAAATTAGTATAATTAAAACTAATTTATTTATTTAAAGTACATTTAAATTAAACTATGAATTTTAAAAAAATTTAAATGCTTGGCCGACGTATACTTTCGTCGAGCATGTATTTTGTACTTTTTATATATGTATTTTCTTTCAATTACTTACTTGATGAAATACTATCGTCAGGCAAGTTTTGGTTGTCGGCCTAAGTTGGTCGACGCATTTTGCTCGTTTCTTTGGATAAATGTTATTGCCCTGCAAAATTTGAAAATACGTTGAGCAAACATTTGTGCAACGATTTTTACTAACCAAAATTTTCCAAATGAATTTTTTGTCGAGCAAAGATTTAGATGATGAAAGCCTTATTTTGCCCGACAAAACCTTTTCATCTCGAAAGGGTGCTTTTTTATAGTGAAAGCTCAAGATTAGGGTTTTCCTATATCTTTTCCCTAAACTAAACCTATGCATCATTCATTACACAATTGTTGAAAACATAAAGGATTTAGGGAATAATAAGGCCCTTCTTGTCACTTGAATAACTAGTTCATTGTGATGGCTTGTTATGAGCCATGCTTAGATTATGCTCCTAATTTCAAGGTCAGTCCTTTCAAAATCGTTCCTAGATACGAAATATTCTTTTCTCACAATCTACTTCTACCCCACATTTGATAGACTTTGTTTCAATCTTCCAGAATCCTAGATACGAAATATGCTATTCTCAAAATCTAGTTCTACCCCACATTTGATGGACTTTGTTTCAATCTTCCAGTTTGTTCTGGTCATCATATTGTTTCATAAGGACTCTTGTTCTTGTCCTTAGTAATTAGTATATATATCCTCCTCTCTTTATTTAGTTCACAATTTGGAATCACTAGTAATGACCAACTAGCTCTTGGTATGATTTAACTAGGAAAATAAATAAATGTCCGTCTCTTGGTGTAATAGTATTCTTTTCTCAATGTTTGGCAATGGCGCAAATGTATCACATTGATGACAGTTAAGAAAAATGCTTTTTGCACACATATAATTAGCTTGCTCTTAGGAAATACAAATTTATTAATTTTCATATCCGTACGAAAAAAAAACAAATAAGAAATAGAGCCACGCACAACCAAAAAGAAAAAAAAATACAATTACAATAGTACTATTAGACAATCCAGCAAACCAACACTTGAAATGAGCACACAATAACAATATACCCACAGCTAGCAATATACTTCATAGCTGCAAGGTTTAGTTCAAATACCACAGTAGGCTTTTATAGCACTGTTTGAAATATAACCATCTTGAGAGCGAAAGAAACGTAGTAGTCCAGGATGATCAAACGACTTGTAGCGTAATGGCCGTTCTTCATTGCCAAGCTCTTCGGGTACATGTATCTCGCCATTGCTAAATGCAAACTGTGCCAACGAGTATCTTGTTTCATTCCCACTCATAATAACTCGATGATTAGGAGATAATATCCTGTCATTGCTCCATGCCTAATCAACGACAAAACCATAAATGTAAATTTATATATCTTCCTCAATTAAGAATTAAGAATAACCTTAATAACATATAAACGATAATACATTAAAATCTCTTAATTCCAGAAATTGAGAATCCGTTAAGATTAGGGTGCTTGATATTTGATGTGTTATTTTGTCAGTATAATTAGTGACCTACCATTAGGGCATCACCCGCCATGACTATGAAGGATGAAGGTGGAAACTCTACTTTAATCCATTCGTGGTTCCTTGTTTCAACCTCCAGAGCATTGACCTGATTATTCTGATAAAGTACGGTTGTGAAGCTCTTGTCAGTATGAGCGACGAAGCCAAGATTGTGCTCATTTTCTTTGGGTGATCTATTTTGCAAGATCCGAAGAAGGTAAGAGATCGATCCAACATATGAGTCATAATACTTCTCCACACCATAGCTCTCAAATATCATTCTAGCCACCATTTGATCCAACTCCTCCGCCACATTTGCAAACGCATATGCTCTTTCACTTCATTATAACCACCAAAAAAAAAAAAAAAAAGAAGGTTAGGACCATTGTAAACAATTCAGGGAAATGATTTCTGCACACCTTTGTTGGAAAATGATTTCTGCAAAACCATGGTTGTGCGGGGAAAAATGGTATGAGGAAATTCTTTTTCCCACAATTTATAATGTAGAAGGATAAGAAAGGTAATCTCAGAAAAGTGAAAATTAGAAAAATAATTACCAAAATTTATCATTTCCAGCAGGCCACATAAGCTTTGTGAATTTTTGAGTCTCCTCAAAATTGGTTGCACAGTCGATGCCCATGCTTTCATGGAGAGGGAGTTTGGGAATTTGTCCCACATAGCCATTTAAGGGCTTTTCATATTTGTTTGTCATTTTGGTCTCGGTAGGAAGATTAAATAGTTCTTCAAGGGAACCAACGAGAGCATTGCGAAATTCATCGGAGATTTTGTCATACAACACTACAAAACACCCAAACTCTTCAAGTGCTCGTCGAACATCTTTGCATGCCAAGAGCCATGAGTTGGTCCCTGGCTTCAGAGCCTCCTTGGAGAAATCTAGGACAGGAAGCTTTTGCTCAACTTCAGAACCCATATCTTGCTTTAGGGTTTTTCGGCTACCAGTATTTTTACTGAGAGAATATTAATTGTTGAGAAGGCCAGTTTTTTATGTTGTTATTTCTTGATCACAGTAATTTATTGGTGCAACTGTGACAACAAGACAAATGATTAGGTGATGAAAAGACAGAAACAAATGTCATTGGTTGCTAACACTTTAGTATATCCTCTTGGCATTATCTAGCTGATTAAGGTGGACGTCAGTAGTGCACAACCAATATGTACATGCGCGTGTTTGTGTGCGCGCGCGCGACACATCTAATCACTATAATTAAAGTTAATTACAGAAATACTTTTCCATTATTTCTGTTCCATCATTGTCAATAAAATGTCAACATCAGTTTAAAACAATTTCAGAATTGACAAGGAATAGCAAATCTAAAAACAATTTTAGATCTGTACTTTTGTGTGGAGCTGCCTGATGTAGGATTTGCAAGGGGAATGGATTAGGGGGCTTAAAGGGAAGTTAAGCAATTTTTCTGTTTAATGTAGCATTTGCAACGACAATGGATTAGGGGATTTAAAGGCAGTCATACCTGTGCAGCTGTGCTGCCATGTGTGACAATGCTATTAGGCAGATAAGTTCAGTTAGGTAATGTATACTTATTACATTTTAGGGAGTGATTCAGAGTAGTTAATGGGACAATGATACCTACGCAGTTTAGGTATAGGAATAGGAAAAATATATTACGAGAGATTTTTCAATGTGATCGGAAAACGAGATGGTACATCATGTGTTATTATACAAATAATAGAATATATATGTTAAAAAGTTAATAGCTTAAAAAATAAAAATTTTACCATTTATATAAAAGCATGTAATGTACTACCGGTATTCTAGTCACAATGAAAAATTTCTCATATATTAGGGGAATTCAATTGAGGATTCACTGTATAATGGTTGGGGTTAGGGGTAGTTGAACAGTTCCTTCCTCTCTTCTCCTTCGACGGTTGCAATGATTGCAGCCGGACGTCTATGGCTACCGATTTCAAAGGGTTTCGAATCTTACTGCGGAGGGAGAGAGAGCAGCAATGGAGTGACCAAATTAAAGGGTCGTTTGACATGATCAAGCCGTTATAATTAATTTCGCCATTTTTCTCCTGAACTGGTATCTTACTCCCAATATGCTCTTTAAACTCTTAGCCAATTTTCTTTCCAAACTATTATATATGAAGTGCCAAAATTCTGAAAAACCCTACCATCATATATATTCATTCACATTCCGTCCAATTTTCCGTCCAGAAAGGCTACAGGACAGTCATTAAATTTTTTTTTACTTTCCTATTGTTATTTTCAATGTAAAGTCGGATAAAGACTTGGTTTTTATTAATTTTTTTTTTTCATTTTCAAAAAATGAGTTTACTTTTAAATTAATCAATAAAAAATATTTCATGTAAATCCTAAAAGTAAAATATGCATCTTTTTTTTTTTTTTTTTTTTTTTTAACCTACTATCTTTAAAGCCAAAATTGTGAAACAGAAATACATACCTTTTCATTCAAAAAACAATAATTATCGAAAAAGACTCTAATTTAAATTTTCACCATTAGCCATGAAAATTTTAGGACCGGCTTAGCTATCATTTCGTAGCTCCGAAGATATCCCTATAGACCTAAAATAATAATTCCCATCACCCAAAGGTCCAAAACAATAATAATTCTTCTCTTTCCACCTAAAATATTTTGAACACAAGTGTATCGTCATTAGTAGTCGATGCATACGTATGATTTAGATAAAATTTATCAATATCTATGACGTGATTTGATCATTATTCTTCTCATATATGGAGATGTCTCTCTCTTCATATGACTCAAGATATAATAATTGGTTTTTTTTTTTTTTCTGTTTATTACGCTGCATTATTTAAATAGATTCAAACATTCTAATGTTTGTTCGTATAGGTATCGTTTGGTATGCAGACGGAACAGGACGGAACGGAATGGAATGGGACGGGACGGGACAGAACGGAACAGAGCGGGATCAAAGATGCCCTTGGATGGAAACAAGGAGGAAGAAGGAAACAGAGAGCTTATAATTTTGTGTTCCACGGATGTGGAATGAGTCGTTCCAGGAGGGTGAGGTGGAACGAAAATTCACCCAAAACTCATCTCGTGGAACAGCTCATTCCGCCCGTTTTAGGCGCACCAAACATGAGACGGAACGCCTTGTCCCACTCTGTTTCGTCCCGTCCCACGTACCAAACGGTACCATATGGCACATCAACTAGGGAAAAACTCAAATTACTAAGGCCACGGATTTGCTGCCCCCAACAAATTGTTTTCTTTATGTCTTCCATAATATTATTTTGACACATGGCCTTCAACTTAATCAATACTTAATATTGTTAAATTTTATTATTTTGTGTTAAAAAAACAAATAAACAAACTCCAAAGCTCCAAAGCTCTCCACCATTAAATCAACCACAACAACCACTACTTTTCTCGTCGCTGCCGCTGCTGTCGACAAGTCTCCACTCTCTCCTCTATCTCTCCAACTTCGTCAACAGAAAAGGAACATTTATATTCAATTGGATTCCAATCGTCGACTATTTACATCGAAGACAATTCGATTCACCGACTTCGATTTAGTACGATCAATTCAATTTGTCGACTCTGATTCAGTTCGATTAGATTCTTTTACTACGGTTCAATACCGTTAATTACTAAAATGAAAGAAATCAGTGTGTATTCCGGCCAACTACGACCATGATACCTAATCTGTTGGAGGAGAAAAAAGAGGCTTGGCGATGGCGAGGTGGGGTGGTTGTTGAGGCTGATGTCGTGAATTGTGGCTAAGGAGGTTATGGTATATGGAAAGGATGAAGGTCACGAGCAGTGGTAGTTGTTTTACCGTTTTAATTTGTTGTTTTTTATTATACTTTTTATAAATTAAAGTTAACAGGTGTTAATTATTTGATTAAGTAGGTAGACACGTATCATGTAGTTTGAGATGAGACATGAAGAAATTTTTCAGTGTGAGCATAATATTATCAACTGGAAGGAACCATTATTATTCAATTGGATTCCAAGCGTTGAATATTTGCATTGGAGACAATTCATTTGTCGACTTCGATTTAGTATAATCGATTCGATTTGTCGAGTCTAATTCATTTCAACTAGATTCTTCTACTATGGTCCAATTTAATTCATTGACCGTTAATTACTAAAATAGAAGAAATCAGTGTGTGGTCCCGCCAATGAAGACCATTATATTTATACCTAATCTAGTGTAGGAGAAAAAGAGGCTTGGTGATGGGGCATTGTGGGGTGGTTGTTGTGGCTGATGTGGTGAATTGTGGCTAAGGAAGGACGTTATGGTATATGTGAGGGATGAAGAAGGTCATGAGTGGTGGTTGTTGTTTGCTGTATTATTTTGTTGTTTTTATTATATTCTTTATACATTAAAGGTAATGGTGTTAACTATTTCGTTAATGGGTGGACACTTATCAAGTTATTAAACAGCAAACATGAAGAATTTTTCAATGTGCTTGGAACACTATTAACGATAAAAGAACATTTATTATTCAATTGGATTCCAATTTTTGACTTTTTGCATCGGAAACAATTCTATTCGCCGAAGCCGATTTAGTACGATAGATTCGATTTGTCAACTCTGATTCAGTTTGACTAGATTCTCTTACTCCGGTTTAATTTGATTCCTTGATCGTTAATTACCAAATAGAAAAAATCAGTGTGTATTCCCGCCAATGACGACCATGATACCTAATCTGATGTAGGAGAGTAAGACGTTTGGTGATGGCGAGGTGGAGTGGTTGTTGTGGCCGATGTGATGAATAGTGGCTAAGGAAGGGGTTATGGTATATGGGAGGGATGAAAAAGGTCACGAGGAGTGGTGATTGTTTTGCTATATTAATTTGTTGTTTTTATTATATTCTTTATATATTAAAGGTAACAGTGTTAATCATTTCGTTAAATGGGTGGACACTTATCAAGTAATTAGAGATGAGACGTGAAAAAAATTTCAGTATATCTGGAACATTGTTAATGATAAAAGAACATTTATTATTCAATTGGATTCCAATTGTCAACTATTTGCATCGGAGACAATTCGATAATGATACCTTGAAGACCATGATACTTAATCTGGTGTAGGAGAAAAAGAGGCCATGGTTATGGCGAGGTGGGGTGATTGTTGTGGCTGATGTGATGAACTGTGGCTAAGGAAGGAGATTATGGTATATGAGAAAGATGAAGAGGTCACAAGTGGTGGTGGTGGTTGTTTTGTTATATTAATTTGATGTTTTTTATTATATTCTTTATATATTAAAGTTAGCAATGTTAAATATTTGGTTAAGTGGATGTACACATATCAAGTAATTAGAGTTGTGACATGAAGTGATTTTTAGTGTATCCAGATCATGAGCACATATGTCATATATCATTATACAAGTGAAGGGACACCTAACAAAAAAATAAAAAAAAAAAAAATAAAAAAAAAGGGAAAAGAAAAAAACCTTCCCTCCACTTGTATAATAACATTGATGTACCCTCCTGCATTGCAGCCCATTAAAAAACCTCACCAAGACAAATGAGACACTAAAAATAGAGACAGTAGACCTACGGCCGCTTGGCCCTGCCTATGCGTATGAACAAATAAATGGTTCCAATTTTTAACAAAAAAAAAAAAAAAAAATGAAAGCGAACGACTTTTTTTTTTTAAAAAAAAAAAAAAGAGAATTTACGACTTGGTGATTACAAAGGAACCAGATCTCCTCCTGAGCATGCTGAGTAGCTCATTTGGGCCCTTGAAATTTGATTCAACAGCTACAAATAGGGGGACCCTTTAAAAGTTATAATAATTACAATCGTTGGATCAAATTTTAAGGGTCCAGATGGCTGCTCAGCAAACTCCAGTCCCCATGCTCAGGAGGGGATCCGGTTCCGATTACAAAATTGCATGACAAGGTCCTGTCATCTGTGACAAATAGTGTTGTCATCGTTGATTAACTTGAAGTTTGTGTTTAATAATATATCAAGAATTTCATCAGATTGTATACACTGAAAGAAACAATACATCAAGAATTTTTATCAGATTGTATACATTGAAAGAAACAATACATCAAGAATTTTATCAGATTGTATACACTGAAAGAAACAATACATCAAGAATTTTATCAGATTGTATACACTAAAAGAAACAATACTTGTTAATATTCCCTAACTTTTTCTCAAAAACTACATTCTAATTTGTCCAGAAGAGAAAACATAATTGTCGTGGGGTCTGTTCATGTTCTAACCAACTTAGTTACACTAAATAAGATATTTTCCATAATTTTTAAAGTGAATAACTCCAGCATATAACCATTATTCGTAGAACATATCGAAGTATCTAAAATTTAGTAGATAATATTTTCTAATGTACTGTAATTTTGATAACATAAACTAAAGCGAAATAGTACATTATAGGACCACTCTGAAGAAAATTGTAATTTTCAAGGATGGGTAGGAATCAGGACCACCAATTAATTATAATTAAGTAAATCTTTCATTATTAAGGGCCAAGGATTTTTGTTATCTTTTTGTGCGGGCAATGAAAACAGTCCAGGGATTAGTTAGTTAATTGCAATGGCTTACATAAGATATGAGCAATAAAAAATAGGATATATGTAATGATGTATTCAACGTCTCCTATATGGGAGTGGAGTATAGGTTAGTACTTCTGTTGTGTATCGAAATATACATTGTATGATTAATGTTTGTGATTTCTTTTCCAACAAAACAAGTATATTAGATTTGGAGGAGTGGGGATAGGACCTCTAGTACATGATGCTTTTATTTATTTGAGATATAAATTTCTTGCGATTAATGGAAGCTCTGAAAATATGAAACAAAGGATCTATGGGATAATCATTCAGCTTTTAGTTTTTAGTTCTTGTTTTTGTTTTCTGTACCATTGCGGCATTGCCTGTACATTTTTTCGCATCCCTCTCATCATTATTCCTCCCTTCTTCACCGCCTCTCACATCTTCCAAGCATTTGGCCTCTATCTCTAATAGCAAAACGAAAACTAAAAGTAAAATAAAAAATAGTTATCAAACAAACCATAAGTATATTGTTTTATACAATATGCATGTCCCATTAGTAATATTACTACGTGAACTTGGATTGGCCGACCTATTTGCAAGTTGAATATATATATATATATATATATATATATATTATAGGGTTATGATCCGCAGATGTACACTTTTGACATATATTTTGACAATCATTTTGTAGGGTCCACTTCATAAGGTATTTCAACGATATGAACCATCTATATTTTAGTACATTATTCATAGATCATCGTTTAAAAAAAATTAAACAAATCCAAAATTATTATGACTTTCATTTGTAGTGAAGAAAATAGATGAATACAGTTCTACAAAAAAACACTAAATTTAATCCAACAATCATATGGTTTTGGGTGAATTTTGGTAGACGTGCATGATATTTGAGGTAAGACATAAAAGATAGACGATTAAATCGTCCATAAGAGCACATGTCCCCTGATCCTAACTCATGTGCATACATACATACATACATACATACATACATACATACATACATACATACATATATATATATATAGGGGCGAATCCGTGGGACTACCTTTTTACACAACTTTTTACACACGTTTTTGTGGGACACACTCCATTATACTTTAATGATGCGAGCCGTCTATCTTTTAGAACAACATTCATAGATCATTCTTGTAAAACATTAGACAAATCTAAAACCATTAAGACATTCATTTGTTGTGAGGAAAAGAGACAAATGTGGTCTTACAAAGAAACCATAAACCCTTAATCAACTGGTCATATGGTTTCATAATTGGATGATTTTTTGTACACATGACCTTTGAGGAAAGACCTAAATGATAAACCGTTAGGATCGTCTTTGTAATATTGTGTTATGCCCAAAAGCAAATAAATGATAATAGAAACTACAGAGAGGAATGGAATGTGATATTGTGTGTCAAGATTACAACGTTCATTAAGGTAAAATCAAGGCCAATGTGCTGATCTACATGTCTTGAAATGTAATTAATCAAAAATGTAAAGAAAGTAGTAAGACTCGAGCAAGATTCAAGCCATGAAAGGCAGGGTAATGCTATTGAAGTCCATTGATCGTTGTCTTCAGACTAGTTGGGTTACAAAACATTTGCCTCATAGAGGTTCTTAGGGGTGGTTGGAATTGTACATCAACAAAAAATCATACAACAAAGCAAAAATAGTTTAGATCTTAGGGATCGTATGCAGGATTTTGCTTCGAATCAAGGATTTAGTGTTTGTAGTTGACAATCTGAAAGCCTGGTTCCTGAAGAGCACTAAAAAATACTCAAAGGTTTTGTGTTATCTAAAAAGATTGAATTTGATGAAATCTTGAAGGTCTATGCTCTTTTTATAGGCAACGAAGAAGAAGAAACCTCGATCATCTCGCTGAGATGGAGCAAAAGTAGATCGGTCATCTAGTGCTGGTAATAACTGTAATTCCTAGTTGGTGGCCTTCAGTTGTCTTTTGAAGCGGTTCACACGAGCTCATTTGTAACATCAGCTTGTCGAATGATGTGTTCGCTAGCATTTAAGGGGGCGAAATATTTCTAGGCCTTAGTCGTCTGTGCACCTCGGATTGGAATATGTCCAAGAGAAGTGAGGTGATTGTCTAGGCCTAGTTTTGGACTTTGAAGTTGGTGGGTTGAAGTCATGCGACTTTTGAGTATTTAAGAATTTTAACTTTGAAGATGGTCAATATTATTTATTTTATTAATGTACCTAAATATATTCTCAACATAAATTTTCATGCATTCATGTGCATTTATATATATATATATATATATATATATATATTACAATTAATTTAAAATTTGATCATAAATTTTATGTTTGTATATATTATACCGCCGGATGCAAAATCTGAAAGCCAGTTGGAAATTGTTTGGTCTAGGAATCCACTCAATCAAGCCGGTCATCAAAGCTTATGGGCTAAAGAAAGGAAAAAACATGGCAACTATGGGTCTCCCACAACAAAGAATGAGAAGGGTTACCTTGAAGCAGTGATCAAAATGTACAACACAATCGAGAAACAAAACGTATCTGAAATCATCTCAAAGGCGAAGATTGAACCGAATGGGAAAATCAGGACATAGGCGGAAATTGAAAATGCCATACGCAAAGGTACAAACAATAAGGCACCAAAACTCAAGTGCCAGTTCAACAACGAATAATGCTACACTTAATATATTTTTCAGAGCACATTTGTACCACTGTTGTAATAGAGGTAGGATGCACTAACACATGTAAATCCTATCTTCATTAGAAAGATGATACAAATATGATATGAAAAATATGATAACAATAGCATTTTTGTTCAACAACTAAAATTGGAATGATTGAATTGGCTGAGGTCATTCTTTGTAGTGATCACAACAGAAAACAGTTGATAGACTGCCCCCACCCATTCAAACAATCATCACGATATTTATGCCCCGCCAAATTATCTAGTATTAACGCCTAGGTAGTACTCCTTGTTAGATATTTATGTTCTGCCAAAGACGGTTATTGTATATCGGAGGGATGAAGAAGGTCACGTGTGGTGGTGGTTGTTTCGCGGTTTAATATGTTGTTTTTTAATGGAACATTTTGGATGCGGTTCTTAATTATTAATATTTTTTAATTGAAATTTTATCTATTTTTAATTTTTTTATCGAAGTTTCTGACATTAATGTAATAATATAAGTTATATAGTTTTTAAATTAAAAATTGAAATGTGTATTTGTTTATATTAATGAGATTTTAAATAAAACCCATAATTTGTGGGATTAAAAATAATAAAATATAAATTATACTCTCTATTATATTGTGTGTACATACATACATACATACATACATATATATATATATATACAAGTACATTCATCAAATTAACAAAAAAAATTATTGTACCAAAACATGGGTACATTCTTCAAAAACCACAGAAAAAAAAAAGATATTAGGCTTAATATAATATTAGTGAATTTCTTTGATTAAATTTCACATGGATACATTCTCAAATCAACGAAAATGAATGTACCCATGTAATTTTAAAAAATGGATTAAAAAAATTTGAATGGATTTTATATTGAAAAATTGGGTACATTTTATATTAAAAAAGGGTACATTTATATTAAAAAAAGGGTACATTTTACATATAACAAATTGGTTTATTTAATTAAAAATGGTAATTTAAGATTAAAAAAAATTAAAAATTATATGAATTGGTACATTTAAGATTAAAAAATTGAGAATCTTTATATAAAAAAAATTAAAAAATAAAAACTAATGGGTACAAACTTATTCTAATTTGTTATTATTACTTTTTGGAAATGTTTGAATCGAAAATTAATTAGGAGGTTAATACAGGTGTGGGTATTAAAACCCTAAATCAATTTCTAATTTTTATTTTAAAAAATTATGTAATTAACATGTAAATTCATTATCACATTAATGTTAGGGACTTCAATCAAAATTTGAAAACTAATAAGGTCTCAGTCAATGAACATTAGTAACTAGGGATCGCATACTAATTTTTCCTTTTTTAATTATATCTTTTTTATAAATTAAAGTTAATAGTGTTAATTATTTGGTTAAGGGGGTAGACACATATCAAGTAATTAGAAAGGAGATATGGATGAGACACTAAAAACAAGGACATCACAGCCACAACCGATTGACCGATGACGATCTTAAAAAATATTTAATAATAGTAGGGTGGACGCGAAAAAGTAAGAGGAGTCTTAGGATTACATTGGATTGTGAAACGAATAGACAATATGCAAAGAAAGATATTAAGGATGAGGATAAAAGAAATTCTGAAACGAAAAAGAGTAGATGCCCTTTCCAATAAAAGGATAAGAAGTTACCAACTAATGATGATTGGATATTGGTAGTAACTATTGGAGTATATAATCACACAACAGCATGGCATTTGGAGGGTCATTCATTTGTTGATAGACTATCGTCGAATGAGGCTTCATTGTTAAGATAATAGCATTTTAATTTTTTAGGAATATAGTGGGTGAAAAAAAAATAGCATATTAGAGGTTATTTTATGAATAATTGTGGATGGGGAAATAATATTTTAATTTTTTTTTTAACATTTTATGATGGGTGAAATTATATTTTGACGGGAAAATAAGACAATGTGGTAGATCTAGCAACTCTCTAAAAAATGGTCTCAATTTTTAACAAAAAAAAAAAATTGAATGAGAATGATTTTTTTTTAGGAAAATTAATGAAAAAAGCTTGAAAACTTTGAGTTTTAATGATAAGGACAAATTAAAGGTTAAAGTGAATAGTACCAGCATTGACTTTTTAGTATAAAAATATGGTTTTTTTTTTTTTTTTAAAGTGAACAGTACTAGAACTTTTTCATTAAAGTTTCTGTTTTTTTTTAATAAGAAAACGTACAACTTTGTATTTACAAAATTGTACTACATATGTCCTGTCATCTCTGACAAATAATGGTTTCAACGTTTGATCATATTTTAGCAGATTGTATACACTAAAAGAAACAATACTAGTTAATATTTCCTAACTTTTTTGAGAAACAACATTCTAATTTATCGAGAAGAGAAAACTTAACTGTCGTAAGGTATCTTTATATTCTAGCCAACTTGGTTTACACTATAAAATATTTTTTATTATTTGTAAACTGATTATAGGACCACTCTAAAGAAAATTATAGGACAATTTTGATGGATGGGTTAGGAACTAGGACCACCAATTAATTATAAGTAAATCTTTTATTATTAAGAGCCAAGGAAAGGATTGTTGTTATATTCTTGTGCGGGCAATGAAAACAGTCCAGGGATTAGTTAGTATAATTGCAATATGTAATAATGAAAATTTTTCTTGAAATGTCATATAAATGTATACGCTTTTATCAATTTCTTATATGAACTAAAATTTTAAACAATTTGTCATAATAACTTGGTATTTTAACCAAAATACTCCTTAAGATTTGCATAACTCCTCACTTTGGTTCCTAAGATTTGAAATCCATAAAAGTGATCCCTGAGATTGTCTACCATCAATCATTTTGATCATTGGGTGAAAACTTTATGTTAAATAAGTATGAAAATGATAAAATTACCCTCAATTTAATAAACAATAGGCCAAAATGATTTGACCAAAATTGAGGGTATTTTTGTCATTTTATCCTTATTTTATGAAGATTTTTGATGAAAGAACCAAAATGGGTCTCACAAGATTTACGGGTTTTGTATTACAAATGGTCCCTAAATTAATCAAGATGGTCCATGGAATTGAAAATTGACCACTGTAATCCCTGAAAATAGGTGTCATAAATCAATATGATCCTGGAACAATTCTGTCAAAAATACTTTGTTATGTTTTGATGTGGGTTTAATAATTTAATAATTAATTAAAAATTGTCAAAATATCTTTGTGCACAATGAAATTATCGCAAGGCAGAGCTTGTCGTTCTCCACGTCACAAAGACCATCAGGAGAGTGCCCAACAAGCTTTCCAAGATCTAAGGTTGTGATGTTATCAATCACTCAAATGTCAAAGTTGATGTTACAAAAGCCATCCCCAATCCAAGCCGTCACCAAGGGTGGTCTCAATCCTGTTCCAATTCGGTGAAAGGTGTTGAAGGATATAAGATGGGTGCCTTGAGAAATTTTTTTTTTTTCAAAGAAGAGACGGGGAAGTCGACCATAGATGGAGGTAGATGAGTGTGGATTGGGAACGGAGGTGATTGCGGGACTGGGATTCTAGGTTGAAAGCTTTTTTAATTAATCATTAAACCAATATCGAACTTATTTTTAATTTAATTAGAATTGTGGAACCTATTTATGGGTCACATCAGCACATAATAGATTTTTTGATAAAATTATGATGGAAAGACCCTATTTCTAAGACTATAGTAATCGATTTTCAATTTTAGATATCATATAGGTCAATTTCAGTGTATGATTAATGTTTGCGATATGTTTTCCACCAAAACAAGTGTTTGTAATTTTTTTCATGTTTAATATAATATATTAGATTAGGAGGAGTGGGAAATGACATAGGACCTCTGGTAGATGATGCTTCTAATAAATTGAGATATAAATTTTTTGCGATTAACGGAAGTTTCGAAAATATGAAACAAATGATTTATTGGATAATTGTACAATTCTTAGCTTTTACTTTTTGATTTTTCGTTTTTGTTTTGTGATAATGGCCTTTACTTTCTCATCCCTCTCATCATTATTCCTCCACTCTTCACTGCCTCTCATATCTTCCACATGTTTGTCATCTATTTTTCACAAATTTTGACACTCATTTTACAAGTTTTACTTTGTAAAGTATTTCAACGATATGATCTGTTTATATCTTAGAACATCATTGATAGATCATTTTTGCAAATATTAGACAAATCTAAAATCATTAACATATTCATTTGTAATGAAGAAAATGGACAAATACAGTTCTATATGAAACACTGAATTTAATCATATGACTTCGGATATAAGTAAATTTTTATAGACATAATTTTAAAAGTAAGATATAAAAAAAAAAAAAGCAGTTGGATCATTGAAATATATTGAGGAATAAACTTCACAAAAATGTGTGTAAAAAATTATGTCCTCAATAAAACCTTATACATGACATCAAAAGAACACTACAACTTTATGTGGATTTCATGCATCCGGCAGAAAAAACCTTATATGACCGATATTTGTGGTCCAAAAAAAGGTTAGGACCACTCTCATTTTCTTATTTCGTATTTGCATGCGTTTGTTTTGTTTTGCAAATCAAAGATTTAGCTTTTGGATGAATATGTAAGAGCAGGTGGAACATTATTGGATCCTAATCGAATCGTAAGTGCCTGATTTTCTTCTGCATTTTATGTTTTGTTGTCAATTATTATGATAAAAAAAAATATGTATCGTACATCTAGGATTGGATGTAATGCCATAAATAGTAAATCTTAAAATCCTTTGAATAACATCTATAAAAAATGTAAAATATTGATAGTACAAATAAATAATTAAATATAAGGGTCCTTCAGCCTTGTAATGCTCATAAGTATTTATATGACCCCTTATATTAATCTTATGATAGATTAAGTTATCAACTTAAATAATTCTTGTTACATAGAAACACAATAATTCTGCAAAGTGATTAAATTAAAAAAAAATTCTCGTGTGAAAAACCTTATGTCTTCTTCTCCTACCGTCTCAATCCTCCATATCCCCTTCCTATCTCCATCTCCTGTTCTCTCAATCGTTCATCCCCCCTTCTCTCTTTTGAGTATTTTGTTTTTTCCTTTTCGTGTATGAAAATGGAAGAGGCAATTTTTTCACCATCGTCGGAAAAATTCATTATGAGAAAAGGGTTCATGTATTCAAGAAGAAGGGGATCCAATTTTTCAAAACCACACAATCTCAATTTTTTTTTTTTTTTTGTGCTTTATAACTAACTAGGTTTGAATATTAATAATAACATATTGGATGAAATTTGATGTGTAAAGTTATGAGGGTTTTATGCAATTGGATTACTGGGTTTAGATGTTCGATAAGGAGACTAGGTTTTGCAGATGGAAGGGATTCAACATGACGTGGAACCTTCTTCTCCTTTTTTTTTTTTTTTATTAATTAGTATTTTATATCTATCTAACAAGAATTATTTAAGTTGATTGTTTAATCTACCGTAAGATTAACATGATAGCTCATATAAAACGGACGTCACATGTCCTCAAAATGAGAACCTTAAGAGAGCAGCTCTCATGTGTGAAGTACTAGTGTAAGAGGTAATTGCTCCCACCAGATAATAGATTAATGTAAAGAAATCCTAATTCTTCTCTTACTAGAAAACCATAATACATAAAATTCCAAAAATAACCTAGCATAAGAAGTAATTAAATTGCTAGGTTACTAACATTTTCAACACCAGCCTTTAAACGCATACGAGTTGTTGATGCCGGTTCCAATGTGATCCAAAATCTAATCCAAACCAATGCCTATGACAAATTCTAATGTTTCTAACGTTGATGCCGATGCCGATGCCAATGTAATCGCAAATACCAGGCGAACTTCCAGTCCTTGTGCTAATGTGAACACCTAACACTAATGTCAATGTGAACTTCCAATGCCAATACCAATGTACTAGGTGTTTTCATTGTTCTAAAAATCTCTGCCTAGCGCCGCCTAACCGCTAGGCGGTTGGCCAACGCCCCAATTAATGCCTAGGCGTTTTAAAATTAAGAAAGGGCACCTAGACCTGCTGAGGCACCACCTAGGCACCCACCTAGCCCACCCAAACCCGCCTAGGTTGCAATTCACTTAGACAGAAAATAGATAACTTTCATTTTGCATTTTTTTTTTCAATAAATTGTAAGAGACTTGTTGAATACTTAAATGAACACACATTATATGCTTGTTCCCAATGTTTTCATTATGTTCCAATACTTCATAATATATTTTAAGTTTAGACAGACACTTACTTACATGAAATATAATAAATTTACTTAAATACACCTAGTCCCTCTAGGCGCATGCCTGGCCGCTTAGGCGCTATGCTCCAGCCCGCCGTCCAACTAGCGCCTAGTATTCTTATTAGGTGAATTTAGGAAACCTTGGTGGTACAAGATGAATTTTATTGATGACGAACCAAAGAACTAGGGGTTGACAAAGGGCTTCTCTTAAAAATACAATATACATAGATAATATATGAATTGAGTAAGACTATACCTATAGATTCTCTTTAGTTTATCTGTGTTTTTTTTTTTTTTTTTTGTTCATTTGTATATCGAACTAAGCCCATAACGTTTGGCCCAATCGACATCGGCTACACCGGAGTTGGATCCAGTTTCACTGTTTTGGCCCGGTGATATGTATGCTACACTAAGACAACTGCTATTCAACCCTAGTGTGTGTTGTTTTTTAGCTCTTTTTATGGAGAGCAACTTTCATGAAAGGGTCATGTGGTGATGAACCCTGTTCTATGTAAGTCATTCTACTTTTTATGGAGTTTGAGCACATGAATTATACAAAAGCTTAGGTCTCAACCGCTAGCATAACTAAGACATACTATTGCTTATTTATATGATTTTTTTTTTCTGGCATACTAAAGAGAATGTAGCATGAACACTTTCCACAAGGTCACCCATCCTAAGAGTTTAAGACTATTTCTATCCAAATCTGCTTAACTACAAAGTTGTGATGAGATCTGATGCATTACTTTAGTTCGAAAGAGCCTGAAATGTGTTCAAGTCTTCTGATCCTTCTTGTTTTGGTTGTTCCAAGCCCAGAGTTCTTATTAGTTTGGTCTTGTTTGGACTTGAGCCCTCTGTTCACCAAAGAATACATTAATTATGGCCCATAAATGAAGTGCATGGTGGAACCGGACATGAAAGAAGAGTAAATTGTAGCAGCGGTTCCTCAACTTTAATCAAATTGGAGCAACTGTCCCTCAACTAAAAATCCACTACCATTGGTCCCTCAACTCATCAAAATGTGTAGCTATGGTCCTTTTCATCAACTTCATCAGAATTTTGTTAAAATGAGTTATGTTGGAAGGACCATTGCTACAATTGGGGTCCCTCAACTCATCAAAACGTGTAGCTATGGTCATTTTCGTCAACTCTCGTCATAATTTTGTTAAAATGAGTTATGTTGGAAGGATCATTGCTATAATTGAGTTAAAATTGAGGGATCATTGATCCAAATATGTTAAAGTTGAGGGACTAATGATAGTGAATTTTTAGTTGAGGGATCATAGCTGCACGTTTTGATGAGTTGAGGGACCAATGGTAATGGATTTTTAGTTGAAGAATCATTGCTCCATTTGAGTTAAAATTAAAAGATCATTGCTACAATTTATCCCATGAAAGAAAGAAATAGAAAGAGTGAGATGTAACCTCGGCTGCACAGTAGGGTTTCTTGCATACTACAGTTGGATATTCTTTTCATTTATAGTTGCACTTCAACCATTGGATAAAACCCAATGGCTAATAGATATATTGGGTATTGACCAAAAAAATAGATATATTGGGTGATAGATGTTCTCTTACAAGAGAGTCGGACAATGTAAAATGTTTCTGTTGCAACACCAAATTTAATTAAGAGAAATTTTATTTGGACCCAATTGTCTTATCTTTACGCTCAATTAAAACATTTTCTCTATTAAACTTCCAAGTTTGCTCTTAAATAAATAACAATAAAAAAAATAAATATTGGTGTTTTTATCTCTGCACCCAATAACTCAAAACCTAACACACCATTGCACTCCTCCATTATTTCCGGCGAAACCCACCAAAGTGACAGCAAAAAATTCTATCGAGATCACGAACGACCATGGGCTCCAAAATTTTCAATTGGGATTATTTATTGGAAATTTTAGGGGTAAATTATCAAGACCATGTCCAGTAATATAATCGAAATTCAAGTCATGTAAAAGTAGTTTCATCCACGGCACAATTTGGAGAACCTAAAAAAGAAAATAAGCAGAAGCTGCAAATCAAAACCATTTTTGTGAAGGAGAAGCTGCGGGAAGCCATACCTGCCCCAGTGAAGGAGCTTCCGTGGAGAAAAGCAGCAGATGCAACACTGGAGCAGTTGCTTCTGCTTGGAAAAAAACATTCATATGGTCATATGTTAGTTTGGGCACCCTCAGCTTCTTATCAGACATCATATTTTCCATCTCCAGAAACTATAAATTGGTGATACCATTATTAGTGTATAAGCTGTGAGCTAAGTAAAGTTAAAGTAAATAAGCCTTGTTTCTAATTGTGTATTCACTTAGTCTTAGATTATGACAAGTGTAAGGCTGAGATTGTATTGATGGTAGTGTGAATCCAATTAAGGCTATCAGTTATGTACTCATGCTTGTGTGCGTGTTCATTTGAGAAATATAAGAAAAGCTTCTACTCTCAGACTTTGAGAGAGAGCAGAGTATAGTTTCTTCATACTGTTTCTTTCTCAGTTAACTCATTTTTTCTTCTTCGCATAAAACTCAATTAAACATCAATACTCTAACATGGCCTCAGAGCCTGGTTCGATCATTTGAGGTCTGGGCGTAAAACCAATCGAGCTACACTCGAACTCGTTCCGGGTTGGGTGACGTTGCCGGAAATTTACAAAACTCGATTTCGATTTGTATTCGCATCATCAAAGCTCGAAGATGGCTGGATCTGGAAGTTCTGAGGTGAGAACTCCGATCTTCTCCGGTGAGAACTACGAGTTCTGGAGAATCAAGATGGTGACGATCTTCAAATCTCATGGGTTATGGAGATTAGTTGAAAAAGGGATTACGATCTCAGAAACAAAGAAGAAGAAGAAGGCTGAAGGAAGCTCAGAGGAAGAAGAAGACGATGAGAAAATGGTCGCAGCATGTATGCAAGATGCAAAAGCTCTGGGTATTATCCAGAACGCTGTCTCAGATCAGATATTCCCTAGAATAGCCAATGCAGATTCTGCGAAGATGGCATGGGATCTGTTATATGGTGAGTACCATGGTGGTGATCAGGTAAGATCTGTGAAACTACAAAATCTGAGACGTGAATTTGAGTATGCTAGGATGCGTGATGATGAAACTCTGTCTGGGTATCTTACTAGGCTAAATGAATTGATCAATCAGATGAAAACGTTTGGTGAGATTTTGTCTAATGAAAGGCTTGTACAGAAAGTTCTCATTAGTCTCAGTAAACCATATGATCCCATATGTCTAGTTATTGAAAATACCAAGTGCTTAGAAACTGTAGAATTGCAGGAAGTTGTAGCAATTTTGAAAAGTCAAGAACAACGGTTTGATTTGCATACTGTTGATGCATCTGAGAAAGCATTCTCTTCACTTTCTGTGAATCCAAAGGAACAAAACAAGAGTAGTGCATACTCTAGTTCATCCAGATCTCAGAAAAACTGGAATTCTAAAGGCAGGAAATGGGAGTCTAAGCCTAAGTTTCAACAGAAATCATTTACTAATTCTGCACAGAATTCATCTTCTTCAGGATTCATGAAGCAAGATATAGTTAAACCACAGTGTAAAGTGTGCTCTAAGTTTCACTTTGGAGAATGTCGATACAAGGGGCAATCCAAATGTCACAACTGTGATAGGTTTGGGCATTGGGCTAGAGAATGCACAGCAGGCAAGGTTGTTCAGAAGGCAAACTGTGCTAATCGGGCAGAAGTGACAGGTAATCTGTTTTATGCTAACAGTGCAATTACTGAGGTCAAGGTGAATGAAAACTGGTACATTGATAGTGGTTGTAGTAACCACATGACTGGAAATGCTGAGCTACTTAGGGATGTAAGGTACAAATGCCCACTGGAAATCTGGTAGATGTTGCTGGAATAGGTTCACTTATGATTGATACAAATTCTGGTAGTAAATGCATCAAGGAAGTCATGTTTCTACCTGGTCTGAAGGAAAATCTGTTGAGTGTGGGACAGATGGACGAACATGGATATTATTTGCTATTTGGTGGAAGAGAGTGTTGTATCTTTGATGGTCCTTCACTTGATTGTCTGGTTATCAAGGTTAAGATGAAAAGTAATAGGTGCTACCCTTTGTCTTTAATGCAAACTGATCAAGTTGCATTGAAAACTAGTGTAGCTGAATGTACCTGGACTTGGCACAAGAGACTAGGACACCTAAATCTTAGAAGCCTCAAGCAGCTTAGAGAAAAAGAAATGGTGCATGGTCTTCCACACCTTGAAGATGTTGATGGTGTGTGTGCAGGATGTCAAATGGGAAAACAACACAGAGATTGGTTTCCAAAAGGACAAGCTTGGAGAGCCAAGAATCCTCTAGAATTGATACACACAGATTTGTGTGGTCCCATGAATACTGAATCACTTGCTGGGAATAAATATTTCATGTTGTTTATTGATGATCACACAAGAATGTCATGGGTTTATTTCCTACGACATAAGTCTGAGGCACTAATCTGTTTTAGAAAGTTCAAAACAATGGTGGAGTTACAATGTGGATTTAAAGTAAAATGTCTAAGAAGTGACAGAGGGGGAGAATTTCTCTCAACTGAATTCAGCAAGTTGTTGGAATCTGAAGGCATACAAAGACAGTTATCCATTGCTTATACTCCACAGCAAAATGGAGTAGTGGAGAGGAAAAATAGAACAGTTGTAGAGATGGCTAAGGCAATGCTTCATGATAAAAGCTTGCCATACTTTCTGTGGGCAGAAGCTGTACATACAGCTGTTTATATTCTGAACAGATCACCTACAAAAGCTCTTGAGAACATGACTCCTTTTGAAGTCTATAGTGGGAGAAAACCAGGAATTGGTCACTTAAAGGTGTTTGGATCACTCTGTTATGTTCATGTACCAGCTGAAAGAAGACAAAAGCTTGATGCAAAGTCTGTCAAAGGTGTGTTTGTGGGTTATGCAACTTGTGAGAAAGGGTACAGAGTATTTGATCCATGTTCAAGGAAGTTAATTCTATCAAGGGATGTGGTCTTCGATGAAACTGTGTCTTGGAATTGGAAGGAGAATTCAGAGAAGTCTATTGCAATAACTAACATTCAAGATCGGTATAGGACTGTGGATGATTTCAGTCTACAAGAAGTGAGAGAAATAGTAGACAGTAATCAAATGGAAGAACAAGATAGAGATGTCTCTGAAACTGTTGAGATCACTAGTCCATATGACCATACACCTGTTAAATGGAGAAATATCAGTGATATCCTAGCACAATGCAATCTTTGTATTGTGGAGCCAGAGAAGTATGAAGAAGCTGCACAAGATAAAGCTTGGATAAAAGCTATGAAAGAAGAATTGTCCATGATTGAGAAAAATGAGACTTGGAAGCTTGTAGACAGACCAAGTGATAAGCAGGTTATTGGTGTGAAATGGGTGTTCAAAACCAAACTAAATTTGGATGGCTCAGTACAAAAGAATAAGGCAAGGCTGGTTGCTAAAGGATATGTGCAGAAACCAGGACTTGATTACAATGAGACGTTTGCCCCAGTTGCCAGATTGGACACCATCAGAACACTAATTGCACTTGCTGCACACAGAAACTGGAAGCTATTTCAATTAGACGTTAAGTCTGCTTTCTTAAATGGAGTATTGCAGGAAGAAGTATATGTTGATCAACCTGAAGGGTTTGTGATTAGTGGCAAGGAAGATAAGGTTTACAAGCTGCACAAGGCTCTTTATGGCTTGAAACAGGCGCCTAGGGCCTGGTATGGAGAGATTGACAGCTATTTTGCTAAGTGTGGGTTTGAGAAAAGCTTAAGTGAAGCAACTCTCTACACTAAGACAAGGGGCGAAAAGGATATACTAATAGTTTCCATATATGTGGATGATATTGTGTATACTGGAAACAATCAAGATATGCTGGATGAGTTCAAAGATGATATGAAGGAGAAGTATGAGATGTCAGACTTGGGTCTTCTTCACCATTTTCTGGGGATGGGGGTGATTCAAACAGAATCTAGCATCTTCATTCATCAAAAGAAGTATGCCTCTTCTCTGTTGGATAAGTTTGGATTGAAAGAATGTAAATCTGTCTCTATTCCTCTTGTGGCTACTGAAAAGTTAAGTAAAGAAGATGGAAGTGGTGCAGCAGATGAAGAGAAATACAGAAAACTTGTAGGCAGTTTATTGTATCTTACTGCTACAAGACCAGATGTGATGTATGCAGCTAGTTTGTTAGCTAGATATATGCATGGTCCTTCTAACAAGCACTATGGGATAGCTAAGAGAGTGCTCAGATATATCAAAGGAACACTGGACTATGGTTTGCATTATATGAAAGGTGAGAAGGCAGTTTTGGTTGGTTTCTGTGATAGTGATTGGGGAGGATCAATAGATGACAGCAAGAGTACCTCAGGCTATGCGTTTTCTTTTGGCAGCGGAGTGTTCTCATGGGCTTCTGTGAAACAAAATTGTGTTGCACTATCCACAGCAGAGGCTGAATATATAAGTGCTGCCGAAGCAACATCTCAAGCTATATGGATCAAGTTTGTTCTTGAAGATTTTGGAGAATTACAAGCTGAGGCAACTCCCTTGCAGTGTGACAATACATCTGCAATCTCAATAACTAAAAATCCAGTGTTTCACCAAAGGACTAAGCACATTGACAGAAGATATCACTTCATAAAGGATGCCTTGCAGCAGGGAATTATTGATTTGGTATACTGTCCAACCAAAGAACAAGTAGCAGACATTTTTACCAAGGCTTTACCAAAAGAGAGATTCAACTATCTTAGAGACAAACTTGGAGTTGTATCAGCTCAAAGCTTAAAGGGGAGTATTAGTGTATAAGCTGTGAGCTAAGTAAAGTTAAATTAAATAAGCCTTGTTTCTAATTGTGTATTCACTTAGTCTTAGATTATGACAAGTGTAAGGCTGAGATTGTATTGATGGTAGTGTGAATCCAATTAAGGCTATCAGTTATGTACTCATGCTTGTGTGCGTGTTCATTTGAGAAATATAAGAAAAGCTTCTACTCTCAGACTTTGAGAGAGAGCAGAGTATAGTTTCTTCATACTGTTTCTTTCTCAGTTAACTCATTTTTTCTTCTTCGCATAAAACTCAATTAAACATCAATACTCTAACAACCATTTGGTCTGTTTGTTGGGTGCTTCTTAACTGATATTTTGAAGGAGACATTGTAGGAAGTGCTTTCCAGGTCGGAGGAGAATGCCAATGGGATAGCAGTTTGTTTCGCCGAAAATAATGGAGGGGTGGAGTGGTGCGCTAGGTTTTGGGTCATTGGGTGTAGAGATAGAAACATCAATTTTTATTTTCTTATTTAGCAGATAAAACTTTTTAGTTAGATGTAGAGATAAGATAACTGGATTCAAATAAAATTTCTCTTTAATTAATGATCGAGATTAATGTATTGTCGACAATAGAACATTTTATGCATCTCAACGCAGTTTAAAGCATTGTATGTGTTTGATTAAATGCTAGAATTATATCCTCTCTCGTTTTTTTTCACCAAAAAGGAGGACGATGGTTTAATGTTTTTTAATTTATTTTTTTTTTATTTCTGGTTTAAAATCATGCATCCACAAAAGAAGGTGGCACCATTTCTGAAAAAAAGCAAAAAGAATAGTTCCCTTTGTATATGGTCACCACATATATCTACAACGCGAGAGAAAAGGCGATGACATCTCGATCCCTCTAGTTTTGTTCCTATTCCCACCAACCGTGGAAACATATATATTCTAACGAGAAAATCTTCTGAAAGTCTTTGGTGTAAAAGCTTTTCTCTCTGCTGGATATAAATGAATCTCACATGCAAAAAAAACTTCCTTCAATTATATCTGTATATGTACACTTAATCGTCTTAGGGTTGTTGATACATTAGAGTTTTAACCTTTTTCCTTACATATTAAAGAATAGATTATAGTTGAGGTTGCAATGGACACAAGAAATAATCTTTACGAAGCAAGTCAGAGTTTTCGAGCAAACAGTTCTTCGGTTTGGAGGGACACTGGTATGGAAGTTTTCTCGAGGCCCTCCATGACTTCCAACCATGAAGATGAAGAAGAAGACCTCAAGTGGGCTGCACTTGAAAGACTTCCCACATTCAACCGTTTAAAGAAAGGTTTGCTCACTTCTTCAAGCGGCGAGGCAAGTGAAGTTGATGTACGTAAACTTGGGTTTCAAGAAAGGAATAATTTAATTCAGAGGCTTGTGAAAGATACCGAAACCCAGAACGAGAAGTTCTTAATGAGGCTGCGAGAGCGACTCGATAGGTAATTAATGTACTAACATACTTATATATCAGTCATTCTACAATGCGGTTAACTACAGTTTAAAAAGGTGTGGTCAAGTTTATCGACTGCCTAAGTATCAATAATATCGAATACATATAAGAACTTTAACAAAGTGCAGTTTACCGCACTACAAATGGTTGCTATGGCTGCATTGTTTATATTTGGTTGCTCTTCAAGAGAGTATCGAAAAAATGTACCAGTTTCAAGGGATACACAGCGGAATTTTCCCTTTCAACTGTCGTATTACTAATAAACCATTATTCAACGATTCCCTTTAGAATTACTCTTGTTATCAATTAGCGCTGAAGGAATCACATGAATAGAACCACATTATGGGGATGTCGGCTGTTTTGAGAATATCACACATGTTAGATGGAATACTGCATCAAAAGTTCAAAATTTATTGAACTTCTCCACCCATTGTCAATTGCTTTTGGGTGGATGCTGACATTCTAATGAACCGATTAATTGGTTTTGTATTGTGTTGGATACTTGAACTTTTTAACACCTTTAACTTGTTGGAAATATGTCAGAGCTGGAGTGGAAGTTCCAGCACTGGAGGTAAGATACGAGCATATCAAAGTCGATGCAGAAGCTCATGTAGGAACAAGGGCATTGCCTTCATTCTTTAACTTTTACATTAATTTTTTCGAGGTAAACCTGTAATCGAATCAAGATTACTTCTTTCTTGCTGTTCTAATTAAACCTGGATTTTCTTAATTCTTCCTCCTGCTTATGTTGCCCTTCAATTTTTTTTTTCTTCAGGGCATCTTGTCTAGTCTCCACTTGCTTAAGAGTAGGAAGAAACACGTGTCTATCCTCCGTGATCTTAGTGGAATCATTAGGCCTAGCAGGTAAAAATGCAAAGACTCTGATCATCTATACCTGAAATTAATGACATGTTATAGCTATTACTTGGTTCCCAAATTTTGTTATTAACTTTTGTTTGGGGGGCTGATGCAAATTTTGCAGAATAACATTGCTTTTAGGTCCTCCAAGTTCTGGAAGGACCTCGTTATTGCTGGCTCTTGCCGGGAAGCTTTCACCAGATGTAGAGGTAAGTTAATATTCCTACATATAGAGCTTTAGCTGTTCATGCTGTATTCAGTTAAGTAGCTTCAGAACTAGAATCCATAAGTTTTCAAACTTTACTTACAGTTCTCAGGGAAGGTGACATACAATGGCCTTGACATGAATGAATCTGCACCTTGGAGAGCTTCTGCCTACATCAGTCAGCATGATATCCATAATCCTGAAATGACTGTAAGAGAAACCTTGTCCTTCTCTTCTAGATGCCAGGGGGTCGGACATCGTCATGGTTAGTTTTTTGTTTTATGACTTATGAGTACAGATTCTATTTATCAGAATTCAGATCACTATATCTACTATTTCTAACTTATTCGCAGGATGACTAATTGTTAATATGGCCATCTACAGAATGGTTAGCAGAATTGTCAAGGAGAGAGAAAGCAGCAAATATTCAGCCTGATCCTGATATTGATGTCTTCATGAAGGTAAAAAACTGAAGCTAGATATATTATGTGATTTTCGGGCTAATAAGGATGTCCTTTTATGGACATTCGATTTCCAGAATGTGATTCAACGATCGTTACCATTCAGTTTTTAGAGTCTCTTTCAAGGATTTGCCCATCCCAAAAATTGGCTACATCGATCAGTAATTATTTAGCTGTTTGATTATCCGTAATTTCATTTCTGTAATCTAATAAACAATGTTTTCCGCACATTTTGGATGACGGTACAGTTTTTTTGGTACGGAGATACGCTTGAATAAGGACCTAAGATAAGATATAAACGTTCCGATGAAATGGATTATGTTGTGGCCCTAGGAAGGATGTCCATAACTTAGACTAATGGGACTGGTTGTGACAATCTCATGAGTCCATATTTAAAGCTAAAATATGTATGTCAAGATATGTAGCTTGTGTAAATATTCTCCATTCTTAAAGTCACCAAGATTAAAACCAACTTTTGGTGATTTTGCAATCTTAAGGTGGTATTACTAAATGCTAAGCTTGAGTTGGTTTCAAATATTTCAGGCATCAGCTATACAAGGCCAGAAGGCAAATGTTTTCACAGATTATGTTCTGAAGGTATCATCTCCACATCACAATCCATTATTATTCATTGGTTTCAAAAATTTATCAGATTAGTCATCAACTTCGCTTTCCACTCGCAGATTTTAGGACTAGACATATGTGCAGAAACCATGGTCGGGGATGGAATGCTAAGGGGTATTTCGGGTGGTCAAAAGAAGCGTGTCACAACCGGTATTTAGGCACAAGCTTTTATTTCAAGTGATGTGTTGTACTTGTATGTCTCCTAGACCTAGTAATTGTCTGAATAACTCTACCGATTACATTGCAGGTGAGATGCTGGTTGGACCAGCAAAGGTTCTGTTCATGGATGAGATTTCTACTGGTTTGGACAGCTCAACAACTTATCAAATTGTGAACTCGCTTAGGCAATCCATGCACATTCTCAACGGAACTGCTGTTATTGCTCTCCTCCAGCCACCACCAGAAACTTATAACCTTTTTGATGACATTATACTCCTCTCCGATGGTCAAATTGTGTACCAGGGGCCCCGTGAACACGTGCTAGAGTTTTTTGAGTCCGTAGGCTTCAAATGTCCTGAAAGAAAAGGCGTGGCCGATTTTCTGCAGGAAGTAAGCTTAGATATACATGATTGATCTCTTACCTATGTGAGCCCTTCTCCTTTATGTTTTCGCATAATTGAATTATTGTTGTAGGTGACTTCAGAGAAAGATCAGGAGCAATATTGGGCTCATAGGGATAAGGCTTACAAATTCGTCACGGTCAAGGAATTCACTGATACATTTCAGTCTTTCCATGTTGGGAAGAAAATAAAAGAGGACCTTTCGGTTCCATTTGACAAGAGTGACAAGGGTGCAGAACTTTTGGCTCCCCAAAAATATGGTGTTGGAAAGAAAGAACTCCTTAAAGCCTGCATGTCAAGAGAATACTTGCTAATGAAGAGGAACTCATTTGTCTATGTATTCAAGTTTGTGCAGGTTAATCAGAATTCTACTTTATTAAATTTAGTTTTAGTTATACATTTTTGTGCGTCTATAATATTCTCTTAATCATCTTTATTCTAATAGCTTATAGTGATGGCATTCATTACAATGACACTCTTCATACGGACAAGGATGCATCGAGATTCAATAACAGATGGAGGCATTTTCACTGGTGCCTTATTTTTCTGTATGATAATGGTCATGTTTAATGGAATGTCTGAGCTCAGTTTGACCATTGCCAAGCTTTCTGTTTTTTACAAGCAAAGGGACCTCATGTTTTTCCCTGCCTGGGCGTATGCACTTCCCGGATGGTTGATCAAGGTTCCCCTCTCATTCGTGGAAGTTGGAATTTGGGTTTTCATGACCTACTACGTCATTGGTTTCGATCCAAATGTGCATAGGTAATGCTTGGATTTGTAACTGTGTTGGAAACTTTTGTTTACATTTTTTCACTTTCTGTTCTGTTAATCTATGTGTGTGCAGGTTGTTTAGACAATACTTTATATTCATACTTGTCCATCAAATGGCTTCTGGATTATTCCGACTTATTGCAGCACTTGGTAGGAATATGGTTATTGCTACCACAGGCGGATCATTTGCACTGCTAGTACTCTTTGTAAACGGTGGCTTTGTTCTTTCAAGAGGTATGGTACATACAAGTTTGACACAAAAATAGACTTGCGAAGCAAGACAATCCTTGTAATGCACCTTTCTTTGCTGCAGTGGATATAAAGAAATGGTGGATATGGGCTTACTGGATATCGCCAATGATGTATGCGCAGAATGCAGTGGAAGTAAATGAGTTCCTAGGGAATAGCTGGAAACATGTAAACTATTGACTTAGCCATGTATAAAAATTAAAGGTTTTTTGTTTGTCTCGTAATCTCTCTGAAGTTTGAATTGCTATCGTATGAAAGGTTCTTCCAAACACAGAACAGCCGTTGGGAATTTTGGTTTTGAAGTCTAGAGGATTCTTTACAGAACAACGCTGGTATTGGATAGGAGTTGGGGGCCTGATTGGATTTATAATACTATTCAACTTGGCTTATGTCTTGGCCCTCACTTATCTCGACTGTGAGTACCTTACTTTGAATTAATAACTTGAAATGTGAGAGCTCATGTTTTCACATTGTTCAAATAATTGTACAGCTTATGACAAGGCTCAAAGTAGTCAATCGGACGAATCTCAAGAAAATGAACAAGCTCAAAAAACTGCAAATGAAGGGAACAGAGCTAGCGCTGAGATAAACTCCAGTAAGAAAAAAGGAATGACTCTTCCATTTCAACAACAATCTCTCACCTTTAATGACATTGTGTACTCTGTTGACATGCCACCGGTAATTAACAAATTTTAATGTTTACGATTCAGATAGCAAGTTGTTTTTACTTTTAAAACAGCACATTTACAAAACACAGTTGTTTTAATTGAACTTGCAGGAAATGAAGAATCAGGGTGTCAGTGAGGATAAGCTGGTGCTTTTGAAGGGAGTGAGCGGTGCTTTCAGGCCTGGCGTCCTTACCGCTTTGATGGGTGTCAGTGGTGCTGGTAAAACTACCCTCATGGATGTGCTAGCTGGTAGGAAAACTGGGGGTTATATTGACGGTGATATCAAAATTTCTGGATATCCCAAAAAGCAAGAAACCTTTGCTCGAATTTCAGGATACTGTGAACAAAATGACATCCATTCTCCTCATGTTACTGTCTATGAGTCTTTGCTTTTTTCAGCTTGGCTCCGCCTACCCTCTGAAGTCAATTCTACAACAAGAAAGGTTGCATTCCGGAAACCTCGTCCTTGCTCTTTTACCTGGCTAATAAAGGATGGTTTTATAACTTCGACTAAAAGTTTTAGTGTTCAAAAGCTATAGCAATTCTAAATTCTAACTGATGGCAGATGTTTGTGGAGGAGGTGATGGAGCTTGTGGAACTAAAACCTTTGCGGAAAGCGCTAGTTGGCTTGCCAGGTGTGAATGGTCTCTCAACTGAGCAACGGAAGAGGCTCACCATTGCTGTTGAACTAGTGGCAAACCCTTCCATAATATTCATGGACGAGCCAACTTCAGGGCTAGATGCTAGAGCTGCTGCAATTGTCATGAGAACAGTTAGGAACACTGTGGACACTGGAAGAACAGTTGTCTGCACCATTCATCAGCCAAGCATTGACATATTTGAATCTTTTGATGAGGTGAGAAATGTTGGTACATCACTAAAGCTATATGTTCGCACAATTATCTGACAGTAATACATTCAACAAACTGTTCCAGTTATTATTGATGAAGCGTGGAGGAGAAGAAATATATGTAGGGCCTTTAGGCCACCATTCTTGTGATTTGATCAAGTATTTTGAGGTATGTGATGATGATAATCTGCAATGGAACAACGCGTTTTAGTTATAATCTACATGCTTTTGGTGACGTAGATGTTGCATTATGTCTAGGACATTGAAGGAGTCAGTAAAATTAAAGGTGATTACAACCCTGCAACTTGGATGTTGGAAGTTAGCTCTTATGCACAAGAACAAGCTTTGGGAGTTGATTTTTCCAAAGTGTACAAAAATTCTGAACTGTATCGGTAGGTTTTATCATAAATGCATCATCAGACCTTATGGCATAAAACACATCTAACTGTTTGAAATTCTGTATTTATCTTAGCCTTCATGGTAATGCAATTGAAATATAGTAATGAAGTAGTACGACTGTCTGGCGTGTGTCTCAGGAGAAACAAAGAACTTATTAGGCAACTGAGCACACCTCCTGCCGATTCCAGAGATCTCCATTTCCCTTCTCAATACTCTCAATCATTTTATGCTCAATGCATAGCATGCTTTTGGAAACAAAGATTGTCGTATTGGCGCAATCCACCATACACTGCTGTAAGATTTTTGTTCACAGCTATCATAGCCATCATGTTTGGCACAATGTTCTGGGACCTGGGCTCCAAAACGTAAGCTACATCTATCATTTATCAACAAAAGTTCAACCTTTAGTCATTCCAATCAACATATAAACACATTTCCATCCTCCCCATTGTAGGAAAAAGCAGCAAGACCTGTTTAATGCGATGGGCTGTATGTATTGTGCTGTTCAATTCATTGGAATCCAAAATGCTGGTAGTGTGCAGCCAGTCGTTTCAGTTGAACGAACGGTTTTCTACAGAGAAAAAGCTGCTGGAATGTATTCACCCTTAGCGTACGCCTTTGCACAGGTAGTCGATTTACACAAATTTCATGATTCGTCTACAACGAGGTAATATTTTATGTAAGCAACTTCAATGTTCTATGCAGATTATAATTGAGCTCCCGTACATTTTCATCCAAACTCTGGTTTACGCTGTCATCGTGTACTCCATGATGGGACATCAATGGACTGCTGCTAAATTCTTTTGGTATTTGTTCTTCATGTACTTCACATTGCTATATTTCACCTTTTATGGGATGATGGCTGTGGCTGTGACGCCAAATTTCCACATTGCTACTATAATTTCCTCCGCATTTTATGGAGTGTGGAACCTCTTTTCCGGATTTATTGTCCCGCGAACTGTAAGTATTGTTTTCAAATGCCACCTTTCTTTTGCTCATTTCGTGCATAGACACTAATGAAAGTGTTACTTTATACTTTCTTGTTCGTAACAGAGAATGCCCGTGTGGTGGAGATGGTACTATTATATATGTCCAGTTTCGTGGACCTTATATGGACTAGTTATATCACAGTATGGAGATATGGACGACATGCTTGACAATGGTGTAACAGTTAAACAGTTTTTGAAAAGTTACTTCGGCTTCGAACACAAGTTTCTAGGACCAGTTGCAGGTATTGTTACAGCGTTTGTTATTCTCTTCGGACTTATTTTTGCCGTTTCCATCAAGGTTTTCAATTTCCAGAAAAGATAGAAATTTATTTACGTTGGATGTCACGGGCTAGAACCGTCACTGACCTCGTAGATACGATGAAAGTTATCATCAATCTGTAATTTTGCTTACCATTTGTAGCATGTAGACCTTCAAAATATAAACGATATTATCAGTTTGTGCATCTTGTATTACCACTGATCCCATTCTTGTACGAAGTATTTACCAAAGCACGAGGTTTTGCAGTTCTTGGATTGGCTCGATTTCTTGCATTGCAAGATTTCTCTATCTCCAGGGTTTACTGCAAATTATGAAACTTCAAACCATTTGGATTATCTTCGCATATCTTCGCGGTTAAGATTGATTAAAGGAATTACGATGACTTGATATGTAACTTGTTTTAGTAATCTAAAATTGCTCTTCGCAAATAATACAAAGAAACATCTATCGATTTGAAAATTAAACGCCCAAATACGGAAGGCAAAGATGAATCCAAAGAGCATTGTAACCCCAACACGCACTGCTGCAACAACTACCACAAAATCATGTCTGAAACCAAAGTAATGTGTCAGGAATTGTTCACAGTTTGACGGCCATTACCGAGCACATCGTTCAGATCTCCAAAATGTGATGCAATCAATCCATACAAGGTCCAAGCCACCGGCTGTGGGATGATGAATCCTGAAAAGAGGTTCCACGTTGCATAAAATGCAGAGGAAACAATCGCAGCAATATGATGGTTTGGCGTCACAGCCACAGTCATCATGCCGTAAAATGTGAAGTACAGCATTTTGTATCCCGAGTAAGAGAACGGCAGCATACAGCGAACCCATTTCATTGAACAAAATCTTGTTGCCTTTTTCTGCATCAAATAACACAAAGAAAATTTGAACACATGAACAATGGAGAAAAAAGAAAAATGAAAGAAGAAGAAGCCGAGGTTCCAGAACATTGGCCCCAACATCAATGCTACGACAGTTGTGAAGAGAAATCTTACTGCATTGTATAAAGGTTGCTCCGATATGACCAATGTTGTTTCCATAAGCAAGCAATGGACTGGACGAGAAATGGTTGAGTATTGAGTAGGGACATACAAGTCCTTTGAAGAAGAAGCAGGTGTGCTGAATTCAAGTGATTATTTCCTGCAGTGAACGAACCATATAGAGGGAATTGCATGTCCATCTGAATTGGTACTGAAATTGTTCAAAAACATACCACTTGGTTTATACCTCTTGATTAAGAGACACCACTTCATATGAAACATGTCTCTTCAATTTGAATTGTGTGGAAAATATGGAAGAGAATGCTTTTTCTCATTATATTTCTCTACAAGATTACAAGGATTTATATACATGAAACACTTAAGGGATACAAGTGTGTAGGTTGGACAAGGTAGGACGGCTTGGACAAGGTAGGAGACAAGGTAGGACGGCTTAGGAGACAAGGTAGGACGGCTTGGATAAGGTAGGACGGCTTGGACAAGGTAGGAGACAAGGTAGGACGGCTGCTTGGACAAGGTAGGACAGCTTGTTCTTCCAATACTCCCCCTCAAGCTGGATCAAGGAGGTTAATTGATCCAAGCTTGGAGAGCAGACTTTGAAACTGAGGAGAAGCAAGAGACTTCGTGAAAATATCAGCAAGTTGATCTTGGCTTCGAGTGAATGTGGTTTGAATTACCTTGGACTGGACTTGTTCCCGAACGTAGTGACAGTCAACTTCAATGTGTTTGGTGCGTTCATGGAACACCGGATTGGAGGCAATATGCATAGCTGCTTGATTGTCACAGAAAAGAGACATAGGTGTGTTGATTGAGAACCCCAAGTCCGAGAGAAGGCCCTTGAGCCAAATGAGTTCACATGCAGTGGAAGCCATGGCTCTATACTCAGCTTCGGCACTTGAGCGAGCAATTACATTTTGTTTTTTGCTCTTCCATGTCACGAGGTTTCCTCCAACCAACGTGCAGTAGCCAGTAGTGGATTTTCTATCAATAGCATTCCCTGCCCAGTCAGCATCGGTGTAGGCAATGATTTGAGTATGACCATTGTTTTTCATGACGATTCCCCGACCAATGGAGCCTTTGAGGTATCTGAGAATTCTTTTAACAACATTTAAATGAGCTTCAGTGGGTGCATGCATGAATTGGCTTACAAGACTGACGGCGTAAGTTATATCCGGTCTGGTGATGGTGAGATATATAAGCTTACCCACCAATCGTTGGTAGTAACTGATATCACTGAGAGGTTCTCCTGTCAAGTCCAACTTCAATTTGCTATCAAGAGGAGTACGAGTTGGTTTGCAATCCATCATCTTCACTTCTTGAAGTAAGTCAATCACATATTTCCTTTGACTCAAAAAAAGTCCCTTGGGGGAAGTGGCCAGTTCAATCCCAAGGAAGTATTTTAAAACTCCTAAGTCTTTAATGGCAAATTGTTGATGAAGAGAATGTTTAAGAGTGTGAATCTCATCAATGTTATCACCTGTGATGATGATATCATCAACATAGATTAGTACAACTAATTTGCCAACTGATCCTATTCGAACAAACAGGGAGGAATCAGCATGACTTCTCTTGAACCCAAAATTTTCAAGTACCGAGCTCAATTTGGCATACCAGGCACGAGGAGATTGTTTCAAGCCATAGATTGACTTATGAAGCTTACAAGCCATACCTGAATTCTGTGCTTGTGGATGACCCGGGGGTAGTTGCATGTAGACTTCCTCTTCGAGGTCTCCATGTAAAAAAGCATTTTTTACATCCATTTGGTACAATGGCCATTCATGGTTCACTGCAACAGATAACAAAACCCTTATTGTGCTCATCTTAGCCACGGGAGCAAATGTCTCCTTATAGTCCACTCCAAAAGTTTGAGTAAAACCGCGAGCCACCAATCTTGCCTTGTGCCGTTCAATTGAGCCATCAGAATTAAACTTGATTTTATAGACCCACCGACTGCCTACCACCTTCTTGCCCTTGGGAAGTTGAACTACACTCCAGGTTTTATTTTCATTCAAGGCTTTGAGTTCTTCTTCCATGGCTAGCCTCCACACAACTTGACGATTGGCTTCTTGAAAGTTCCTTGGTTCACTTTCATAGGACAGTTTACTGAGGAAGGCTGCATGAGAGTGAGAGACTTTGGAGTAATTTACAAACTTGTGAATAGGGTACCTTGCATGGTAAGTTTCATAGTCTTGCAGCCTTGATGGTGGATGTCGATCTCGAGTCGGATTCCTGCGGGGTTGAGCTGGGATCACAATAGGTTCAGCTCCACTCTCTTGTATAGATGTTGTGTTATGGTCATGGGGAACTACTTGTGCTTCTGAGGCTTCAGTGTCGTCTCCAATAAGCAGGTTGTCATTAAGGGTTGCATGAGAGTCCCGGTTGTGAGGTAGTGAATGGACACAGTCACTTGATTCGACTGGATTTGGCAATGGGAAGAGATCTGGGAAGTGCTCCCCCTGACGATTTTGATCTGATGATTTGTTGAAATATGGTTGGTTTTCATCAAACCGTACATCTCTTGAGACAAACATCTTCCTGGAGCACGGATTGTAGCATTTGTACCCTTTTTGAGTGGAGGAGTATCCCATGAAAACACACTTGACAGCTTTGGGATCAAGCTTGTCTCGGTGATGGGATTGAATATGAACATAACAGGTACATCCAAAGATTCTCAGATGGGAAAGATTAATTTTTTTGTTTTGCATAACCTCAGATGGTGATTTTGTATCCAGAACACGACTAGGCAGTCTGTTGATAAGGTAGGTGGCTGCAAGAACTCCTTGAGACCAAAACCTCTTAGGCACATTCATTTGCAACATTAGCGCCCTGGTTTTTTCAAGTAGGTCCCTATTCTTCCTTTCGGCAATTCCATTTTGCTGAGGAGTACCTACACAACTTGTTTGATGTATAATTCCATGGGTGCTCAAATAGTTAGTCATATTTTTGGATGTATATTCAGTGCCATTATCAAACCTTAGTATGTGGATTTGGGACGAAAAATGGTTCATGACAAGATTATGAAAGTCCTTGAAAGCATCCATAACTTCACTTTTGAATTTTAGGAGGTACAACCAAGTGGCTCTTGAGAAATCATCAACATAGATAACGTAGTACCTATAACCATCAAAAGACTCTAGAGGTGCAGGTCCCCAAACATCGGAGTGTACCATCTCAAAAAACTTGCTAGTCCTAGACATGGAAGAATTGAATAGGAGTCTAGTAGATTTTGACAAATGACAAATTTCACATACAAGGGAGGATTTGCATAAACTAGGGAACAACGTAGACAACACAGATTCTGAGGGATGGGCTAGGCGTTGATGCCACAACCGATGTTCTAGGTTTGAGCTGACTTGGAACCCCTTTGGAACATTGAGGTCCTCTGAAAAATAGTACAGCCCATTTAAGTAGTGACCTTCACCAATCAGCTTCTTGGTGGCTAGATCCTGAAAAACAACATTGTGGGGGGAAAAAATTGCACGACAGTTTAGAGAGTTTGTAATCCTTCCTACGGACAATAATTGAAAAGGAAAAGATGGAACATATAACGCTGTGGACTCAACAGTTTCTGAGATCAGTTTAACTTTCCCTCTACCTAGAACTGGCACACCTCTACCATTTGCTACAGAAACTAGTGATGGTTTAGTGTAGCTTTCAAAATCGTATAGCTTTGAATATTGATTTGTCATGTGATCTGTGGCACCTGAGTCTATAATCCAAAAATCATGAGAGTGACTAACATTTAGAGCAGTTGAAAGAGCACACATGATACCTGGAATGTCTCCTTGAGGTACATGACCAGATTCAGCTAAGAACCCTGCAAACTGTCCAAGAAGAGCAATTTGACTTTCCCCAGTCGACGTTTCACCTGTGCTTCCTTTTCTGGTTTGAAGGTAGGTTGAGAACTCATTCAACAAGTCAGCCGGATTGGCTGTAAAGTTCATCGACCCGCCGATGGATGTAGCATCAGCAGCATGGTACTTGTTTGTATGTGGTCTAGCGTGTGAGCCCTTATGATCTCTTAAAGGCTTGTTCTCAACCCTTGGCTTCAACTCAGGGTGCAATATCCAGCATCGATCTATTAGATGTCCAACATTATTACAATGTAGACACTTCAGATCTGGCCTTTTTCCCTTGTATACTTTATCTCCAAATGACTTGTGATTTGTCACAAAAGCTTTAGCCTCAGACACACTAGGTTTTACGTCAACATTCATGACTTTTCTGCGTACTTCTTCTCGCTGGATAGTAGTGCAAACACTTGCAAATGATGGAAGTTCGGGATTCATTAGAATATGGCTTCTAAGATCTTCATATTCAGAACCCAAACTTGCAAGCAAATGAAAGATTTTGTCTTCCTCGGACCTTTTTAACAGTACGGCAGCATCGATAGTGTGTGGTCGATACATATCTAGTTCGTTCCACATGTTTTTCATGCAACCGAGATGATGAACAAAGGATTTATCACCTTGTTGAAGACTTGCGAGATTCCTCTTAAGCTGGAACACTCGAGCAGCATTGTTTTGATTTCCATACATGTCTTTGACTGCCTTCCAAAGAGCACTAGAGGATTCTGAAAAACTGAAAATTTCAGACAGCTTAGGATCCATGGAGTTGAGGAGCCACGACATGACCAGCTGGTCTTTGCACAGCCATGCTTCATACTCCGGCGATGCGACGTCAGGTGCTTCAATACTTCCATTGACGAATCCATGTTTGGATCTTCCTCCAAGGGCAAGAGATATTGATCTGGACCATGGAAGATAGTTAAACTCATTTAACAACACAGAACACAAACGTTGGTTTGGGTTGACTTCAGCTTCTGGAAAACTAGGGCGAGGAGCTGTGAAGCTTTCAGCTTCTGAGCCAAAAAGATTATCTTCTGCCATTATCGAAACGAATGTGCAGAAGAAGAGAAGGGACAACAAAGGAGTCAGGCCGGTTAAGGTTCCGGCTCTGATACCATGTGGAAAATATGGAAGAGAATGCTTTTTCTCATTATATTTCTCTACAAGATTACAAGGATTTATATACATGAAACACTTAAGGGATACAAGTGTGTAGGTTGGACAAGGTAGGACAGCTTGGACAAGGTAGGAGACAAGGTAGGACGGCTGCTTGGACAAGGTAGGACGGCTTGTTCTTCCAATAAATTGATATTCGAACTACTAGAACATGTTTCTAATATAATAGAAAGGTTAGGGAGAAGAGCTTGCTGTCTGCTTCACAAGCCTTCACTGTCCCGTTCTGTAACTTCCCTTCTTTCGTCCATCCACGAGGCTGTAAAAAGAGAGAAAGGGGCGGCTATCCAACGGGAGTCGTTTGGGTTGTATGCCACGAGATCCCTATGGACAAGGGGACAAGTGAATCATTGCTTTTGGGTGCGGGCAGCCCTCTACCATCCATCCCATCGCATTCCATCATATCATATTTTACTTAAGTGTTTTATGAGTTAGATATGGAGTATCAACCTTTAATACCAAAAGGACACAACTCCACCTTCGAAAAGGAGTGAGAATTTGAAATCTACAGAGTAGACCGACCGGTCGCCCTTGTCCAGGTGCACTGTTTTGTGCTTTGATGCCTAGGCCGACTCGTTAGCCAGAATACGCCGACCAGTCACCCGTGTCTGAAGTTCCAGACAGAGGCCACAGCCTTTATTTGACCGGTTGTTCGTTTTACCTCAAATGTAATCCAAAAACAAGTCACAAGGTAGGTTAGCAACAAGTAACAACCATAACAATATACCTTGAAGTCTACTATATATTACATTGTCCTGAGTAATACAAATCAGGGTTTTGGTCTTGAGACAAAACGGTGAACGCGCATTTGATGTTAATTTACCGCCAAAGTCCTGCGGCCGGCCTGGGTGATGAAAAAATCGAATACCAAACTTCGAGTGCAAGAATAGACGCTTTTAACAAAGAAAAAAACAGCACACAGAATCTACAAGACACAAAAAAACCACAAAAAAAAAAAAACAAAAAAAACAAAAACAAAACAAAACGAAAATACCAGTACACAGAATCTAAAGGAGCAGCACAAGAAAGAACAGGAAAATTGGAGAATTTGTGTCTTATCATTCTTTTAGAAGCCAACATGAACATGCCAAAGTGAGAACAAACATCAAAGTAACACCAACCGTGCATATATTTTTACAACACCACCTTTTTCTGTATGTAATCTTAAAGGGTTTTACACATTACGATTCTACTCTCCATCATCATTCTCCTTCTCCTTCTCGTGTCTAGCATTACCATTGACACCGGAAACAAGCTCAGCTTCAAATGCCATGGAACTTGAAGGCAACCTCTCATACATTCTCGAACCCAAAGGAAGAAGCCTATATTGCCCCACAGTAAGAGTCTGGCCGATCCTCTCGTAACTCCACCTCTGCTGAGCATAGACTATACCTGCAAGGATGATTGCTGTAACCGGAATGGCAATATCCCCAAACTTGGAGTAAAAATCCGTAGTCGGGTTGACAAGCTCGTAGTCCTCTGCAAAGTAAGGATTGAGAGCAGGAGCTCTAATATAATCATAAATGTGAGGGAAGATTCTGACCAATGTGATTGCAAAGAAATAGAACTTTCTGAGCGGTTTGCAATCAATCTGCCACACAACGTTGCCAATGATTTGTGGGATAAGGAAAAAATCTTGAACAAGACCGACATACTCCTCTAGCTCAGTTTCCCACTCCCACAGTGCATGAGAATTTGCTCTAGCTATTCTATAGCTTTTTGTCCGAATATATCTTCTGCTAGTCGTCATACTATGAATGATTAAGACAATGACATAGCCAATAAAATGTATTGCAAAGGTAGTCAGAAGCACCCGTTTATCACTAGGTACACGATGTGGCTCAAGAGGAGTTTGCGTAAGTAATCTGATTCGAGATTTCCACACCTTTTGACAGAGCCTTAAAGTCAGTAAAAGTGAAACCATCACCAGAAACTTTACCGTGTAATCAAGTATATGGAACCACTGATTGTTCTCAAGGTCATACGAAGATATTGCATTGGAGTCAGAAGATATCCTCTTGAAGAGCGCTTCAGCGTCAGTGACCAGAGGAATGCTGTACCCAATGGATTGGATACCTAGCATGACCAGAGAGATGTAAGGAACAGAATCCACATTATGCCCGATGTAAAACAGTTGGCTTAAAATGCCAGAAATTGCCAGGGAAAGAGTCAAAATCCGGAGGATTCCCTCAATACCCCGACGAGAGAGTATGCTTTCCCGCTGTTTTCTGTACATAATTGGAAGAGTTCTGAGCTTGACTGTACTAAAGAAAAGGGGGTCATCTTCATTCCTTTGACTGGCTACGGAAATACTTGCTGTTGGATTGCCTAACCATAGAGATGTAGTGGGAGGATACGACACAACCACCTCAATTAAACAATCAAGCCCAGCCTCAAGATCCATGCTCTCATACAAGATCTTCCACGAGGCTCGAACATCCCTGCAGCCAACTAGATACATCTTTCCCACATGTGGGTCATAAAGACCCTCCAGAAACAGAACTGAAAAATTGCTGAAACCTTTCCCAGTGATGGTGAGTTGTGCGGATACATTCATAAGGAGCTGCTTTTCAGTGTATTCAGCCTTCGTGTGGTAAGGAGTCTCCTCTTCTGCAGTGGAACTGTTTTGTGGAGACCAAAAGCGCCCAAACAAGGGACCAACTGACAGAATCTCCATCTGAATATCTATTCTTGATGAGTAAAGATCTCGGATTGGATCGAGAAATGCAGACTCATGAAGGGTTAGGTCTTCCGAGAGAAGAGAAAGACTGACTTGAAAAGATTCTGTATCTTCCAGTTTGGGAAAATTCAGCAGTGATTTTTTTATGACGGTTCCAACACTAAAGGCCTCATTTTTTTCCAGGATAATAGCAGCTGAATCAAGTTTTGTGTACCTGTAGTTTGGACTGGAGGTTCTGAAGTAATTCCACAGCTCTGTAGGCTGCACTAGCTTTTCAAAGGAGAGAGGAAAAAACGATGCACCACTGTTATTGATGCTGGATAAACTTCCATAAATAATGCTTCGTTGCTTTATGGAAAAAGAGACTGGTATGTACAGGCAGATTCGACTATTGCATTGACGTCCTTGAACATCAGCAAGTCCAAGGCAACCAGCCATGCAAAGCTGCCCGCTGGTAGACTTCCAAATTCCCTCTGCTGCAACGGTCATGTTGTTAAGCCCAGATCTCTTTGCCGCAGTATAGTCATTCTCTAGCGGGGAAACAGCTCTAAACACAGCTGAAACCCTTGCTGAACTGGCATTTACTGCGGAATTTTTTTGTTCACACTTGATATCCTGCATAAAAATTTTCACACCTTTAAAGCTTCCATTTGATGCCCTAATCTCTTTATCTGCCACAAATGGACCCAGCTTGCTGCAAAAATCACCCGGGAAATTACATCTCCAGTTTGGCAAGACAGTGAAAGCTTGTTCCCGTGTAACTTCTTGGAGGATTTCACAAAACGAAGGACCTTTGTAAATGCTAATGCCACCATATATCAAGTTATCATTAGAAGGGTACGGATCACATGCTCTTGACACAATCTTTTCAGCTCCAAACTCATACGTTGCGGACTTTCCCAACTGCGATGAAATGTGAACCGTATCAAAGTACTTTGAGTTTGCCTTTGAATTTAAGCTTCTTAATTCTCCTTGGATAACCCTATTTGTCAATGAGAAAGTCGCTGGATAATGAAGAACTAGTAGAATCTGATCATCTTCAGAAAGAGGAGGTTGGTCATAATTTACATCAGAAGCCTTCAACCACTCCCAGGGATTAGCAGAATCAGTCTCCCGGGACGGCAACATTGTACTCCCCAACAAACACATTACTCTTTCCCCACCATTTTTCTTGGATTCAGTGTAAATCCCTTGGAAGGAAACTGTGAGCTGAGAATGGCCGGGCCATATTTGAAATTTTGGATTTCCTTCGTACCTATAATCCGCAAAGCTACCACCTTTAGTAATGCCCAAAACCATGACCCCACTAACACTCACCGACTTCTTGGATCGATGGGCACGATCAACATCCATAACCCAAAATGAAACCAAGTTCGATGAGGTACGATTAATATCCTCCACCAAGCTCATTTCAAATTCTCTATCATCAAATGGGATAATTGGGGCATCACCCACCTCCTGCCTCCAGTCCCCATTGACAAAAAAAAGGTCAGTTTTTATGCTATAAATTCGATTATCTTCAGCTTTCAGTTCAGAAGCAGAAGAAAGAACAAAACGACATTCTTTCTTCACTTCATCGATCCGATCATAACTGTAAGTAACAGGGCTTCCACTTCTTTCATTTGTAAATTCGAATCCTGGTTCTGATTGCTCTGAATAAGTGAGCCCCAAATTAAACAGCAACCCATAAACGCTCCAAACCACAACAACCAAACATGCAAACTTCATCATCTCAAACCTTCTAAAATTCCTATCACTTTCTTCAAGGTTTCTCAGCTGCCCAGAATCTTAAACTACTCAAATTTGAAAACCCAATTCTTCAAATCTCAAATTTCTACTCAGTTTCCACAAATTTCATCCATCCACAGAGGTCAAGTCAATGAACAATATAACACAATATCCTTGAAAGGGTACTCAATCTTAAGCCTATACTTTCATGGGTAGTGTTTGAATCCAACCAAAATTTTAAAGTAAGGAACACAAACCTGAATCTGTCCACTCTTGCATGGATTACCGTGAAGAAGATGAACCCCACTTGCTGAAATTTGGATCTAGAGAAAGAGAGAGAGAGAGAGCTAGCAGAGTTGATTGGATCTAGAGAGAGAGAGAGTGAGACGGTTGAGTGAATCTGTCCACTCTTGCATGGATTACTGTGAAGAAGATGAACCCCACTTGCTGAAACTTGGATCTAGAGAGAGAGAGAGAGAGAGAGAGAGAGAGAGAGAGAGCTAGCAGAGTTGATTGGATCTAGAGAGAGAGGAAGTGAGACAGTTGAGTGAATCTGAAGTTAAACTGGTTTCTGGTGGAACACCAAACAGTGAATGTTTTTCTCAAGTTTTTGGCTTTTCGTGATTATTTTTTTCTGCAAGAACTTGAAGATATTTCTTTCTCTCTTTCTAGAAATAACGGTCAACTCCTTTAAACAAACGATTGAACTCCAAACGTCCCCTTAATTTTTTAATTTTTTAATTTTTTAATTTTTTTGACAAAGCGATAGCAATTTTAAATAGAATATTATTTTACATTTGTTACAAAAATCAGTACTGGCATGTTATTATAGTGATAAAAAGATATTGTGCTCTTTTATGACGACATGTTAACTTACTAACGTTATCGTTCGATTAAAAAAAAATTGTTACAAAAATCTATTATCTCTCTCTTTCCATTTTCACACTACCATTTAAATTTGTTAAAAATGCATCTTCTATAATTCTATTGTTATTTTCTAAGTAAACTCATAGTTGCTATTCAAAATTCTAATTAAGATATTAATGTTAGTGCACGGACTATAACAAAAATGGTTTATACCAAAAGAGTAAAATGACAGCTTGCTATCAAAAATTATTTATACCAAAATTACAAGTTTAGGAAGATTGTAGAATTATCTATTCTAAAACTAAGGAGGAATTGACTGTTCATTGGACTACAGTCAATTGTTTGCCCTTCGATTTCATCTTATTTACAAAAAAACCATGAGAATTGGGCTGGGTTTGAAGGATATTATTTGAACTGATAAGGGTGATTTTGTCCAGACGGTTTTGGACGAATTACCCCTTCATTTCACCTTATTTACAAGAAACCTATTATTTGTGGACTAGGTTGGAAGGGCAATTTTGTCCTCTCGGTTTTGAGTGAATTAAGGGGTTGCCGTGTCCTTCCCTCATAGTTTCGGGGAAATGAAGCTCTCACAGAGAGCGGAAGAAACGGAGAGACAGAGAGACAGACAAAGAGAGAAAGAGAGAGAGACATACAGAGAGAGAAAGAGAGAGAGAGACACAGAGAGAGATAGAGATGCCAAGGGGAAGACAGCGCAGGGGAGAGGTATGGCTAATGGATTTCATAAGTGGGAAAGTCGATTTTCTCTTCTCGGTTTTGACTGATTTTGAGGGTTGTTGTGTGCAGTGTCATTTGCTGTCCTTCAATGAGGGTTTCGGGGGGATGGAGACTCTGACAGAGAGCGGAAGAAAGAGAGAGAGAGAGAGAGAGAGAGAGAGAGAGAGATGACGATGGAAAGAGAGCGAAGGGGAAAGCTATCAGTCATGGATTTCAGAAGTGGGGATACGGATTATCCGGATCTACCGCTGCATGCCTGGATTTCGAAAGCTAAGTGCTTCTAAAATTTTTTTTTTTTCTATCAGCTTAGATCTGCCTTTTTGTTGTGGATTATTTTCGAATTTTTTAGTGTGTTACGTCAGATTTTGGGGGAATCATCAGAGATATTTATTTGCCTTATTAGTTTTGTTTTCTCTCATTTTGCACATTGATCTCTCTGTCTGCATATTTGTTCTCAGTCTTAAGGTCCGTAATTTTTTTTTTTTTTTTTTTTTGGGGTTTTTTGTATGGCTTTTTTTTTTCTTTTTGTTTTCCAGGTTATAGATCTAATGCTCTTTTGTGTACCAATCTTGGTTTAGTTTTCTTTTCTCTCATTTTACACATTCATCTCTCTCTCTCTCTGCGTGTTTGTTCTCTGTCTTAAGGTCCGTAATATTTTTTTTTTTTTTGGGGTTTTTTGTATGGCTTTTTTTGTTTTCTTTTTGTTTTCCAGGTTATAGATCTAATGCTCTTTTGTATACCAATTTTGGTTTTGTTTTTCTTGGAAAATTGTTTTTATCTGATTGTGGATTCGTGGGTTTTAATTCCTATCGTTTGTTGCAGGTTGCAAAGCAGGAAGTTCTTACCTGAAGATTCAGTTTAAGGTACTGTTATTATTATTTTTAGTTCTTACAATTTAATGTTTCGAACTAATACGATAATTTGGTTGTGAAATGTGGGATTTGTGTTCGGCTTCTGTTGCGTATGTGATGTTCTCTATTTTTATTACTGGGTGGAGATTCCATTTATTTTAGGTCTCTACAAAACACCTCTTTAGTTCTAGGGGAGGAACTAAATAACACATTCGTGGACTTGCGGATGTTTTTGAAAATACAAGAATTTTTTTTTAGCACTAAAGTTATATTGGTTGTAAAATGGTTTTGGAAGATGATTGTCTCATTATATAAACTGCATATATAAGGATATGGTGAGAAAACTAATTAAACTGAATCTTGGTGATGATTTTGTTCTTCGGAAGTTGTTATAAAGCTATTCAATTTAGTTGCTATTTCTGTTTATGCTTCCAAACTCAGTTTTTGAGAGGTTTTTGGTCACCGAATTTTTATTGTGTTTATGGTTCATTTTTTATTAAAGTTTTTCAATTGTTTTATATTGGGTTGCAAATTTTTATGGAAGTACAAGATTTTGTGCTTTTGTGAATGTGAAGAATTTGTGCGTGCCAAGCTTGATAATGAGTCGTCGATAGATAACAGCCCTCAAATTTATCAGAGTTTAGAGTGTGTGCATTGAACTCTTTAACTCAAACCCATAGAGATCTCTGAACTCTGCACCAAAATCCAGTGACCATGATATGGACACTTGGATACCTACGTGTATGTAATTTATTGTAAATATGTTAATCATTGTAAATGTGATTATAAATAAATTTTCACATGTATGTAAATATGTTGGTAATTATAGTTTCTGGTATCTTTTTGCTGGAATTGTTTTGGTCCCTCCTACAAAGCCCTGATTTCTGCTACTAATTGTTGCTGGAATGTGACTTTTCCTATTAGTTTTTCTATGGATCAATCCACCCATATCTTGCTTTTTCTTTCATTTGGAGATAATTGTGTAAATATGTGGTTTTGTAAACGTTACTCATGTTAAACATACGCACTCTAACTTGCTCTCTAACTTGCTACATTTATGAATGCAATTATATTACTAAAGCATTTTCAATCAATTTTCTATGAATATTATTCATCATCTAAAAACCCGCAGCAAAGCGCGGGCATTCATCCTAGTTATCTATTCTAAAACTAGGGAGCAATTGACTGTTCATTGGGCTACAGTCAATTGTTTGCCCCTCGATTTCATCTTATTTACGAAAAAACCATGAGCATTGGGCTGGGTTTGAAGGATATTATTTGAACTGATAAGGGTGATTTTGTCCGAAGGGTTTAGGACGAATTACCCCTTCATTTCATCTTATTTGCAAGAAACCCATTATTTGTGGACTAGGTTAGAAGGGCAATTTTGTCCTCTCGGTTTTGAGTGAATTAAAGGGTTGCCGTGTAAGGGTTGCACTTACTGTCTTTCATTTATGGTTTCGGGGAAATGGAGTCACAGAGAGCGGAAGAAACGGAGAGACAGAGAGACAGACAGAGAGAGAAAGAGAGAGAGAGAGAGAGACAGAGAGAGAGAGAGAGATTTCGAGGGGAAGACAGCGCAGGGAGAGGTATGGCTGATGGATTTAAGAAGTGGGAAAGTGGGTGATATCTTCTCGGTTTTGACTGAGTTCGAGGGTTGTTGTGTGCTGTCCTTCGATGAGGGTTTCGGGGGGATGGAGACTGTGACAGAGAGCGGAAGAAAGAGAGAGAGAGAGAGAGAGAGAGAGAGAGAGAGAGAGATGACGATGGAAGGAGAGCGAAGGGGAAAGGTATGAGTCGTCGATTTCAGAAGTGGGGATACGGATTATCCGGATCTACCGCTGCATGCCTGGATTTCAAAAGATAAGTGCTTTAAATTTTTTTTTTTTTTCTATCAGCTTAGATCTGCCTGTTTGTTGTGGATTATTTTCGAATTTTTTAGTGTGTTAGGTCAGATTTTGGGGGAATCATCAGAGATATTTATTTCCCTTATAAGTTTTCTTTTCTCTCATTTTGCACATTGATCTCTCTGTCTGCGCATTTGTTCTCTGTCCTAAGGTCCATAATATTTTTTTTTTCTTTTTTGGGGTTTTTGTATGGCTTTTTTTTTTTTCCTTTTGTTTTCCAGGTTATAGATCTAATGTTCTTTTGTATACCAATCTTGGTTTAGTTTTCTTTTCTCTCATTTTGCACATTCATCTCTCTCTCTGCGTGTTCGTTCTCTGTCTTAAGCTTGATTATTTATTTTTATTTTATTTTTTTGGATTTTTTTGTATGCCTTTTTTTTTTCTTTTTGTTTTTCAGGTTATAGATTTAATGCTCTTTTGTATAACAATCTTGGTTTAGTTTTCTTTTCTCTCATTTTGCACATTCATCTCTCTGTCTGCGTGTTTGTTCTCTGTCTTAAGGTCGATTAATTTTTTTTTTTTTTTTTTTTTGGAGTTTTTTGTATGCCTTTTTTTTTTCTTTTTGTTTTCCAGGTTATAGATCTAATGCTCTTTTGTATACCAATCTTGGTTTAGTTTTCTTTTCTCTCATTTTGCACATTCATCTCTCTGTCTGCGTGTTTGTTCTCTGTCTTAAGATCGATTAACTTTTTTTTTTTTTTTTGGAGTTTTTTGTATGGCTTTTTTTTTCTTTTTGTTTTCCAGGTTATACATCTAATGCTCTTTTGTATACCAATCTTGGTTTAGTTTTCCTTTCTCTCATTTTGCACATTCATCTCTGTGTGCCTATTTGTTCTCTGTCTTAAGGTCCATTATTTTTTTTTTTTGGGGTTTTTTGTATGCCTTTTTTTTTTTTTTTTTTCCAGGTTATAGATCTAATGCTCTTTTGTATACCAATTTTGGTTTTTTTTTTCTTGGAAAATTGTTTTTATCTGATTGTGGATTCGTGGGTTTTAATTTCGATCGTTTGTTGCAGGTTGCAAAGCAGGAAGTTCTCACCTGAAGCTTCAGTTTAAGGTACTGTTATTATTATTTTTAGTTCTTAGAATTTAATGTTTCGAACTGATATGATAATTTGGTTGTGAAATGTGGGATTTGTGTTCGCCTTCTGTTGCGTATGTGATGTTGTCTATTGTTATTACTGGGTGGAGATTGCATGTATTGCGGATGTTTTTGGAAATACAAAAATTTTTTTTAGCACTAAAGTTATATTGGTTGTAAAATGGTTTTGGAAGATGATTGTCTCATTATATAAACTGCATGTATAAGGATATGGTGAGAAAACTAATTAAACTGAATCTTGGTGATGATTTTGTTCTTCGGAAGTTGTTATAAAGCGATTCAATTTAGTTGCTATTTCTGTTTATGCTTCCAAACTCGATTTTTGAGAGGTTTTTGGTCACCAAATTTTTATTGTTTTTATGGTTCATTTTTTATTAAAGTTTTTCAATTGTTTTATATTGGGTTGCAAATGTTTATGGAAGTACAAGATTTTGTGATTTTGTGGATGTGAAGAATTTGTGCATGCCGAGCTTGATAATGAGTCACCGATAGATAACAGCCCTCAAATTTATCAGAGTTTAGAGTGTGTGCATTGAACTCTTTAACTTAGTAGCATTTCCTAAAAACAAAGAGCATGATGACTATTTTTCTAATACTAATTAATACCAATTTGCTAATTCATTACCTAACGCGGAATTAAAAGAAAAAGGTCAAAATTCATGGTCTTTTTTGTTGTTCTGGCCTTCAAAGTCTTCGGAAGTAGGAACTTAAAATACGACTTGCCACATAGTGGGAAGATGCAAGGATTTTCTGGATATAGATTAGTGTTGTGATATGCCTGATTCATGGACACTTGGATACCTACGTGTATGTAATTTATTGTAAATATGTTAATCATTGTAAATGTGATTATAAATAAATTTTCACATGTATGTAAATATGTTGGTAATTATAGTTTCTGGTATCTTTTTGCTGAAATTGTTTTCGTTCTTCCTACAAAGCCCTGATTTCTGCTATTAATTGCTGCTGAAATGTGACTTTTCCTATTAGTTTTTTACCCTTCATATTTATGCTGCTTTTAGATTCCATTTGAATTAAATAATGTAGTTAAACTTGATGTGAATTCTCCCTGGAACAATATCCTCAAATTTTGCTGTATCCTCAAATTTTTTATGATGTTTGTTGTGTATTTTGATGCCTTTTCTAATTTTTCCAATGTTTTATAAACATACGCTTCTAGGCGGAGGACAATAGTCCATGAACTCTTTTTCTAATTATGCTATATATGGACTCTATTATAAATCGAATTTTTTCTCATGTGTATAATAGCTCACATGCATGGTAATAAAAACAAATGTCATTGCATAAATATTTTTGCCTTTGCATACGTTGCTTTTCTTCAACTTTGGCTTTGACCATCGTCAAACCTAAAAAAAGTGGTTGCTTTTCTTCAACTTTGGCTTTCACCATCGTAAAACCTAAAAAAACTGGCCTTATTCCTTATGCCTAATTTGACATACATGACAACCGTAGGGATGAATGAGAGACCGAAAGGGACTCATCCTCCTTTAAGTGCTTCAATAATTGCTATTGATAACTGGTCTCTCTCAACGAACAACAAATTATTCAGAAAAAAAAAAAAAATTTCGTAATTTACGTACTTAATAAAATGAGTATAAGTAATCTTATAACAAACACAAATTGGTTATTCAAACATATTTATAAATATTTCTATTCATGTATTCTTTACTTATAAAAAAATAATTGATGTATTTTCTTTGTTGTTTCAGATTTTTAAGAATTTAAACAATGTTGCTCAAGTCTACAAAATTTTATCTTTTTAAAAACATTTATTGACATTATATTTAATTTTTGATTCAGAGAAAAAAAAAATGGTGAAAGAGATCGATCGAAAGGAACAACAAATTCTAGGAGGGGTTTTGGTAGACATCGTGATCGACTACTGCAAAGGATCAAACATATATATTTTTTGGTCATTCCACTAACATGGACATATACTTTTTGCGAATTCGACTACTAAAGTCAACTAATGTACATACCATAAAAACATGTTTATTATGTTTTGCAACTGTTGGAATGATACAAACCCCTGCAGAACATGTATTTTGTCATGTTGTATGAACAAACAAATATGTGTAAACTGCATGGTACTTCAGTCTTTAATGCAAAGACACTATATTTCGTCCTTGCAACTATTGTCAAGACTATCTTTCGAAAGTGAGATCACCACCGGCAAGTAATTTTGATTGTATACTGACTCTCAATATTGACTTAATACATAACCAATGTAAATGAAATTACTTTTTCTATGGATCAATTCACCCATATCCTGCTTTTTCTTTCATTTGGAGATAATTGTGTAAATATGTGGTTTTGTAAACCTTACTCATGTTAAACATACGTTCTTTAACTTGCTACATTTATGAATGCAATTATATTACTAAAGCATTTTCAATCAATTTTCTATGAATATTATTCATCATCTAAAAACCCGCAGCAAAGCGCGGGCATTCATCCTAGTTAAATCTAAAAAACACTACAAGTGGTGGACTGCCTTTGTTGTTAATCTTAAAAACACTGCGTTCTGAGTTCAAACCCGTAGTTTATAGCAAAATTATTATTGTTTTGCATTTTTTAAGTGATGAAAAATGATTAGGAAAAATAAAATAAAAGATTAGCGCGTGTGTGGCTCAAAACAAATTTTGAGTCGCGTGGATTGTTAGTTGAGAAAAAGTGCAAGTATGATTGCAAGAGAAGCAAAAGTCACCATCCCTGGATTTATTCATCTACCTTGTTATTTTGCTAAATTCTTCTTCTCGTGTTGGAACAGTTTATTGAGTTGTCTTTCTATTGGGTTAGTTTGTTCTGTTGTTTAAGATTGTATTCAATAAGTAACTAGATTGTATTGTTTAAGATTGTCACCAAACTAATCTATTTTTTCGTTCAACATACTGCTAAATCCAATCCAATCCAATCTTTGACAGCAAACGAAGCGTCTAGAAATTTTTAGACAATGACTGAATAATTCCCACAAATCAGGGAATCATTCACTACCAAAAAATTTCAATTACTAATTTAAAATTAAATTCAACAAAATAATGTTTTGAAAGCATACTTGCTCAATAGTCTAATTACATGAAAGACATCTTTTATCCCACTTTCATAACTAAGACAAGTGCTTCGCTACTCACTTCTCCATCTCTTGGTACTCTGCCTCCGGAGCTACGTCTCCTTCGTTCTGTGAGCCTCCAGACGATGAGCCACCACCGCCTCCAGAACCCTTCGACATATGCTCACCAATCTTTGACACAGCTTTGTTTGCAATGTCAAGCTTCGACTTTATCTCATCAGCATTGTCCCCTCCAATTGCCGTCCTCAAGTCAGCAACTGCATCCTCGATTTCTTTAGCGATTTCGCTCGGAACTTTGTCATGGTATTCGCTCAAACTCTTCTCAATGCTGTAGATGCTGGTGTCCGCACTGTTTTTTATATCAACGAGAGCTTTCCTCTGCTGATCCTTTTGAGCATGCAGCTCGGCATCCTTGATCATTCTCTGAATTTCCTCCTCCGTAGGCCCTGCACTTGAGCGGATGGTAACCTGTTGCTCCTTACCAGTGGCCTTGTCCCTTGCAGAAACAGTTACTATACCGTTGGCATCAATGTCAAATGTAACTTCAATCTGAGGCATTCCCCTCGGTGCTGGAGGGATGCCTTGAAGGTCAAACTCTCCAAGAAGCTTGTTGTCAGCAGCCATTTCTCTCTCCCCTTGTAGCACCTTGATACCGACGTGAGTTTGGTTGTCAGCAGCTGTTGAAAATACCTGCACAATTCCATAACAAAAGGTAGGATAAGATGCAAACAGTTCAGCAACACGCACAGTTAAGTAATCAATGTAAGTTTAAACATTTTCTTGAGGACTGACCTGACTCTTCTTTGTTGGAATTGTAGTGTTTCTAGCAATCAGCTTGGCGAATATACCACCCAATGTTTCGATACCAAGTGATAGAGGAGTAACATCGAGAAGAAGCAACTCCTTAACATCACCGCGAAGAATACCACCTTGGATGGCAGCTCCCAAAGCAACTGCCTCATCTGGATTGACTCCTTTGCTTGGGCTCTTTCCAAATATTTCTGCAACTACCTCTTGCACTTTAGGAACACGAGTCATTCCTCCAACAAGAAGGACCTCATCCACATCCTTAATAGACATGTTGGCATCCCTCAAACAATTCTTGCACGGTACCTTTGTCCTCTCAATCAGGTGATTAACCAGGCTTTCAAACTTTGATCGGGTCAGCGTGATGTTCAGATGCTTAGCACCCGAAGCATCAGCTGTGATGAACGGAAGGTTTATCTCAGTTTGAGATGAAGATGAAAGTTCAATCTTAGCTTTCTCAGCTGCCTCCCGAAGCCTCTGCAAGGCAAGCCTATCCTTTGTAAGTTCAATCCCCTCAGTTCTCTTGAATTCACTCACTAAGAAGTCCAGCAAAGCATTGTCGAAATCCTCTCCTCCCAAGAATGTGTCACCATTTGTTGCTTTCACCTACATAAGAGAGAGTTCTTACTAGGTCTTCCAAAATAAAGGAAAAGAAGACAGGATCTAACAGTATGGCAAACCGTGCATACCTCAAAAACACCATTGGATATCTCCAGAATGGATACGTCAAATGTCCCACCACCAAGATCAAATACAGCAATTAGGCCTTCCTTGCTGGTCATACCATAGGAAAGAGCAGCAGCAGTTGGCTCGTTTATGATTCTCTCTACGGTTAGCCCTGCAATTCTTCCAGCATCCTTTGTGGCCTGTCTCTGGGCATCATTGAAATAAGCTGGGACCGTGATCACAGCTCTAGAAACAGACTTTCCAAGGTAAGCCTCAGCAGTTTCTTTCATCTTTGTCAGAACAAAAGCTCCAATCTGGCCTGGAGCGTACTGTTGTCCATTGACTTCAACCCATGCTTCTCCATTTGGAGCTTCCACAATCTTGTATGGAACCATCTTCATTTCCTTTTGTGTTTGGGCATCGTTAAAGTGTCTCCCAATCAGACGCTTGGTTCCAGAAACTGTGTTTGTTGGGTTCGTCACAGCCTGACGTTTTGCTGGAGTACCAACAAGAAGTTCTCCTTTCTGATTCATGGCAACTACTGATGGTGTGGTCCGAGCTCCTTCAGAATTCTCGATAACCTTGGGATTCTGTGATAATCCACAATTAATCATCAAATACAAAAACACACAACCAAAAGAATACTTAAACAAAGAATTCAACCATCACAAATATGAGAACATAACGAAGGGTTACCTTGCCCTCCATCACAGCAACACATGAGTTGGTTGTGCCCAAATCGATCCCAATTATATCATTCCCAGCAGGTCTAGAACTGTTTCAAGCAGAACATGTTATTAATAAGCTAAATCGACTAGGAAAAAATCCAAATTAAAAACCGAAAGAAAATCTGCTATAGTAAAACTAAAAATCGACTATCCAAAATTCCAAATTACCTGAAAGGTCTTGCTAAGCTTGCCCACTTCTGGCTCAAAGGTGATGGCTTGGCAATGCTAGTAAACTTTTGCACCGAAAAAGTTAACAAACAAACAAACAGATAATTAAGCTTCTTAATGCAATTGTTCAATTCATATTGCATTATCCTATAAAACTTCAAATCAATGAATTCCACAAACCCAAAATACTATCTTTTATCTTTAGAACTTAACAATAACTAGCAACTTATGAAAACCTATTTCATCAAAGAAGCACATATTTGTCAAAATGTAGTGTCAAGATACAATTAAGGTGAAGATCATACTAGTCCCTCGGCACGTGCTGACGCACACGTAAAACCAAAACCACATCTTGACCAACTGATCTTATTAATCAAACACTTTCAAGCTATACAATAATTTGTACAAAACAAAAGGAAGAATTCCATCAAATGTTCAATTAAATAATAATTAAAAACCACTATTTTCAAACAGCCCTCTTTCACAGCCAAAATATCAATCATATCAGACAACAGTATGAATTCAGAAAAAGACAGAAAATCAAATTTCTACCAAAAATTTAAGAGCTCATGGCTATCAAACAACCCGAAACAAACACCAATTTACAATTAAATAACCACAAGCGAGAGAGAGAAAAAATACATAGATATTCATCGTCCCAGAAAACGAAGGAAAAACCCAAAGACAGAAAATTTAATGAGAATGTGAGACGTACGGAACGGTAGGCGGAGAGGGAGGCCGACGCGACGTCGCGGCGCCGGAAGTTACGGAGCAAAGCAACGGTTGCCATGGCTCTGCTTCGAGCAGCAACAGAGAAACAATGAGAGAGAGGGAGAGAGAAAGAGAGAGAGAGAGAGAACGAGAAGAACAGAGGGTTTGCAGTGAGTGTTGGGATTGTGTAGGGTTTAGGGTTTTGCGGAATTTATGAGGCGGAGAGATGGGCAGGGCCGGAAGGACGACGGCCCAAGAAAACTCGCCTTTCTTGCTGCGAAAGTTAATTGACTTGACCGAAAAGAAGTTTAATTAATTAAATATTTTATATTAGTAATCAGTATTACGGTCTAATAGTAATTCTTTTCACTTGTAAGTTAGAAGTTTTAAGTTTGATTTTTGCCAAAGGCGAGTCTGAACCACATTATTGCTAGCCCATTGTGAGGCTAAGTCCACCTCCTAACGCTATTTCTTTACTAAAATTCACCAACTTTACGGAGTTTTAGAGCTCGTTTGGATATGCTTTTAAAATGATTGAAAGCGTTTTTTGGTTAAAATATTTTTAGAAACAATCCTTAGTAAAAATATTAGTAAATCCTGCAAAAGCACTTAAATACTTCCTGGAAGAAGCACATAACTGGTGTTTCTTGTAGAAAGCACTTAAAGTTCTTTTGGAACCCCAAAACTTTTTCTCTAAAAGCGCTTTCAGTCATTTTAAAAGTACATTCAAACGAGCTCTTAAACTTTTTAAGGATTGCTCATTTTTCATGTATTCAACAAAAACAACTGAAGATTTTTGAAGATTTTCAATTACGAATTATGTAACCTTTAGATTCACTTGACTACTAAATATTATGAGTAGCCAAACACAAATTGGAGCCTAGTTTTTTTTTTTTTTTTTTCACCTCTGCTTATAAAAAAAGTTAAGCAGCCCCAAACTAGTACTTAGTAAGTTTCCTTTTATGGTTTATTACTCTTATCTCCCCGTCTTCTTCGTTAATTTCATCGACCAAATCATAAAACCCATCCAAAGAATGCCTAAACTGGTATTCGACCTATTGCATTCTGCCGCAAAATCTGAAGTTTTAATTTGTTTCATTTTTCCCACTATTTGCGTCTAAACCAGAAAACGTTTCTTAAATTCAAATAATTGTATAATATCTTTATAAAATCGAACTTCTCTTCAATATTAAATGTGATATGAGTTGCCAACACTGAAAGGAAGCAACAACTAAAATCTTGGGTCTTTCACTTTGTTTTGAGTTGGTTATGAGAAGCATGGTGCACTAGAGAGACAGAGAGAGGCGGGGCCTCCTACGTCACTTCAGTTCCCAAACAAAACACTTTCTTTACATTTTTCTTTTGTCCTTCTATGTAATTTTGTAGAAACATAAACTTTTCTTTAAAACTTTCATTAAAAATTAGGTCGGATGATAAAACAATAGGGTGGGCATAATAGCACCCTAAAATGAGGGTGACTGTAGAAGTTATAGAACAACACAAGAATTTGGAAGGAAGGAGAGAAGAGAATACAAAACTATGAGGATTTTTATCACATACAGTTCTTAAAATTAATCAAACTTTTCACTTTTCTGTCATTTATAAACAATTATTCAAAATAAGGGATGATAATTAGTCGAAGTGGTAGTGGGCAGTGGTGGATCCAAGATTCTAACATCGGGTAGTCCTAATCAAGAAACGTTAAGCGCTAGTCCAACAGAGAGTTGGGTGCCTATGCGCCAAGACAAGGTCTAGGCAAAGGCCTAGATGGATTTAACGAAACTTACTATGTGTCATACAAATAATTGCCTATTTACACTTACAAAAAAACTATACTTGTATTGAAAATTTGAGATTATTATCTGACATATAACATACAAAAATATCACAATTATTGCTTTAGTATTTTAGTAAATTTGATGGTATGAGATTATCCACATCATACTTCCGGTACGTCAATCCCTAGAAATCCCATATAATAAATAATCTACCTTTTTATTGTCTTTGATGAATTCTGCCTCTTGGATTTTGATCATTTTATTATTTTATAATTTTTAAAATCTTGGATTGTTTTTTTATCATTTCTTCATATGAGTTTGTTTTCTTGGCTCTGATTTGTATGTAAAGTCAAAGGGATTGGTGAAATTTTTTTTGTATGTATTGGGGATTTCACGTTTCAGTGTTTTTTTTTGTACCATCACAAGATTTGTGTTTGCACTTGCTTTCTTTTCTTCTTTTTTTTTTTCTTTTCTGGGGTATGTGGAAAAATAGTGGATCTGTTTTTGACTTAAAAGTGTTGCGTGAGTCAACCTTGAAGAATAAGGAATGTAGAGATTTTTTGGGTATATTATTATGTAATTGGTATACTTGTTTCTTGATTTATAGGCAATTGTATAAGTTTATATAGTCCTCTATGAGAGAAGAATAATATCAGAACAATATTTACCAAAATCCTAGAATTCTATCTTAGTATCAGAATCAGGGAGTGGGCCCGTATTGTACTGACACGTGATGAGTGGGTCCCTTGGCCCCGCGCGATGATGGTGATTCCCTTGGCCCCACGTGTAGGGTGAGCCCTTTAGCTCCACATGGTTGCGGTTGTCGATGTGTGGATCACCCACGTGTGACCCACTAATTGGGTCCCAGGTGAGGGGGCGTGTTGAAATGTCCCACATTGACTGTATCAATGAGAAAAGAAGAGTTTAAATATCACAACCCCACTCCAACTAATATCGAGGCCCTTTGTGATAAAACTCCACACCTGACGGATTGTGCAGGTGGTAATTACCAAGTTGGGGACAGTATCTGTATTGTTGGAAGTGAGTCGTACTACCTGTTTCTCTAATAATTCTACAAGGTACCAGAGCAGGTTTTGACCTGACTCTTCTTGAAAAACCCTAAACACCGTACATGCCCTAGCCTTCGAAACTCTGGTTCTTCAAATCTTGAACCCATAAATCAAATCTTGTAGCCTTTAGAAGCAACAAGGCTACATTCGGCAAACCTGTCAGTGCAATGGCAGAAGAAAAAGCTGGCGCCATAATCCCTATGCAACCTATGGCTCTTCAGGGTAGTGTCTACCAATATCAATGTTGTTCCATTCAGGTTTCGATTGAGCAAATCGAACTTCAAGGTTTGGTCCAAGATGATGGAGGTTCACTCTTCAGGTCTCAGGAAGCAAGGCTACCTAACGGGTAAAATCCCGGCTATTGATGAAAATGATCCAGGATATGTAAAGTGGTCAACTGAAGATGCCATTGTGTATGGGTGGTTGCTCAAAAGCATGGAACCACATCTACTTGGCCACTTTATAGACTTGCCCACGAGCAAAGATATATGGGAAAGTGTCACCTAGATGTTCTATGATGGTTCTGATGAGTCACAATATTATGAACTCCGGTGCAAGGCTACACAAACGAGACAAGATGGTCATCCAATCATTCTATATTTCACCGAACTAAAGGGTGTTTGGCACGACCTAGACAAGAGACATCCTCTCCGTACGGTGTGTAGAGCAAACCTAAAAACTCGGAAAGAAGTTGCAAATGACAGGGTGTACGACTTTTTCGTTGGATTAGATAACGGTTTTGACCAAGTTCGGAGTGAGAGTCTGAGGATGAAACCTATCCTTGAATCAAAAAATGCTTCAGTTTGGTACAACGAGAATCCCGAAGGAAGACCACTATGATGGGAACAAGGACTACAATGACAGTACCTTGTATGGCTATGGCAACAAAGGCGTCTAGTTCACGTCCACAGGCTAATGAATTCACTCGACCATCCCGTACCCAGAAGGATATTGATAAAGATAAACTCCATTGCAATCACTATAATGGAACATGCCATACTGAGGATACCTGTTTTGAAATCCATGGCTACCCAGATTAGTATTGGGAAAAAAAGAAGAAATTAAAGGCTTGGGGAACTAAAAAGACGGGTTAAGCCTGTGTAACAGTTACAGGACCAGGAGCAACGTCCAATGTACAAGAGGGCTAGACTGGGCTCAAAGCCCAACTTGAAAAATCTGATGGGATCCGAGGACTGCTAATGTTGTAGCGAGTCAACACCAGCCTACTTTGTCCAACCTAATCACAACAGCCCAAGCTGCAAGGTCCACTTCGGAGGCATCGTCAACAGGAGATGAAATCGGCCCACTTCTATCTTTAATCAATCAAATTTCAATGAGTGACAACTCAGAAGATTCAGGTAAAATCGGTACTGTTTTAATAACATCCACCAAAAAAGATATTGGTTGGATAATTGACTCTGGAGCTTCGGATCATATGACTTATGATGCATCATTATTCTATCACCTGACTTCAACATCTAAAGAAGAGGTCATTACTGCCAATGATGATGTTGCTCCTGTGACAAGAGCGGGTTCTATTTCCCTCACTCCATCTTTGTCCATTCACAACACACTACTTGTTTTGTCTTTATCTAACCACCTACTTTTTTGTTGGTCAAGTTACTGAGCAATTAGATTGTGTTGTGCTAATGTTTCCTACTTTTTGCCTATTTTAGGATATCTAGACTTGGGCGATAATTGGGCATGGTACTAAGAAAAGAGGGTTATATTATGTGGATAATGTATCAGCAAGTCGAGTAAATCAAGTACGCATCAGTCACCCAAACAAGAATAAGACAGTCTAGTTATGGCATTGTCAATTAGGGCATACATCTTTTGGTTATTTGAAAAAATTGCTTTCGTCTTTATTTCATGGTGTTTCAGACTTTGATTTCCAATGTAATGATTGCATTCTTGCAAAAAGTCATCGTACTTCTTATAATTTGAGTTTCAATAAAAAAATATTTCCTTTTGAGTTAGTTCGTTCTGATGTGTAGGGGCCTTCTCCAGTAGCTACTAATTATGGGATTCGTTGGTTTGTTATTTTTGTGGATAACTGCACCAGAATGACATGGCTTTATACTATGAAACATAAAAGTCACGTTGGTAAAAAATTTCACCAGTTTTACAGCATGCTTAAAAATCAATACTATCTTCCCCTCAAGGTTCTTAAGTCCGACAATGGTGGGGAATATCTCAATACCAAACTTTCTTAATATTTTCAGGAGAAAGGCATTCTTCATTAGACTACTTGTCCACAAACCCCACAACAAAATGGGGTTGCAGAATGCAAAAATAGACATATTTTGGAAACCACTCAAGCACTCCTTATTGGTGCTCATGCTCCTCGTTCTTATTGGGCGAATGTCGTCAGATACTCTATTTATCTCATGAACCGTATGCCCTCTCGAGTGCATAATTTTTGCACTTCTATGGAAGTTTTTGTCGACCATGTAACGTTACCATCTTCACTTCATTTGCAACCACGTATCTTTGGTTGTGTGGTCTATATGCACCTCCACAAAAATCAGCACAGTAAGTTGGATCCATGTGCAGTTCGATGTATTTTTATAGGATATAATAGTTAGCAGAAGGGGTACCGGTGTTATCACCCACCTACAAAGCATATGCACGTCACCATAGATGTTACATTTTCCAAGCATGAGATGTTTTTTCTTACTGACCACACCTACTATAATCTTCAAGGGGAGATAAGCATAGAAGATTATAGTTGGATTGATCTTCCAACTGAACAGGTGGATGGCCACCGTGAGCTTGAAATCTGCGGTGGTGGAATTTGCCAGCCACATATGATTATCTGAAACCTAATAGTGGGTTTGAGTGATTATCGTGAGCCTAGCAACATGAGTCACCGAGAGCCCAACAACATTAGTGAGCCTAGCAACATGAGTCACCGAGAGCCCAGCATCATTAGTGAGCCTAATCTGGTTTGCTAAGTTTAAGTGATCAGGCAAGTGGGCCTAAAAGTCTAAGAGCCGAGGCTGTTACTAAGCCCAGCGTGCTATATGAGCCCAATGCAAGTAATGGATCAATCTGCAACTCGCTGCACCCTTCGACTTAAAATTTGGACAACCTCAATACTTCAAGAAATAACTCTTCTTTAGTTGTACACGTTCAGGTCCCCGAGGATATCCGTGAGGTAAGTTTGTCCCAATCTGATGTAGCTCATAATTTGACTAACATTGAAAGTACTTATGTATTGCCTCCTAGACAAAATCGTGGGAAACCTTCTAATAGGTATTCTTTGAATGGAAAAGTGAGATATGCAATTGCAAAGTATGTTTCTACACATCATCTATCTCCCAAGTACCAAGCATTTGTCAATACAATGGATGGAATCAAAATTCCAACTAAAGTGGAAGAAGCTTTGCAGGATCCTCGATGGACAGAAGCAATGGAGGTTGAAATGAAAGCCTTACAAAAAAAAAAAAAAGGAACTTGGAGCGGGGAGTCATTATCCCAAGGAAAAAAACCAGTAGGTTGTAAATGAGTGTTCACCATCAAACACAAGGCAGATGGAACCACTGATCTATACAAGGCAAGATTGGTTGCTAATGGGTACACACAGACTTTCGGAGTAGATTATCAGGAAACATTTGCTCCAGTAGCAAAGATGAACATTATTCCGGTTCTTTTGTCTTTAATTGCTAATTTTGATTGGCCGTTGATACAATTTGATGTAAAAAATGCTTTTCTACATGGAGACCTGGAAGAAGAAGTATACATGGAGCTTCCACCTGGGTATGAAGTGCAGAATAGAACAGGTAAGGTGTGTAGACTGCGAAAGGCTCTTTATGGACTCAAACAATCATCGAGGGCCTAGTTTGGAAGATTTACTAATGAGATGAAGGAATTTGGTTATCAACAAAGAAATGCATATCACACTTTCTTTATCAGACGCATGGGTGAAAAGATTACCTTGTTAATAATATATGTGGATGATATGGTAGTCACAGGTGATGATACAGAAAAGATGGAGATACTACAGGTGTATCTCTCTAAAGAGTTTGAGATGAAATATTTAGGAGGTTTGAAGTACTTCTTGGGAATTAAAGTAGCTCGTTCCCGTGATGGTATTAACTTATCTCAGCGGAAGTATGTTCTGGATATTTTGTCTGAGAGCACAATGTTGGCATGTAAACCGATAAAAACACCTATAGTTGAAAATCATCACTTGGTGATATACCCGGACTAGATCCTAGCAAACAGGGAAACATACCAAAGGTTAGTAGGAAGGTTGATTTACTTGTCTCTTACGAGACCAGATATTGCATATGTTGTTAGTGTAGTAAGTCAGTTTATGCAATCTCCTAGTGAGGATCACATGGCTACAGTAATGTGAATATGGAGTTTTTTGAAAAGTGCTCCTGGAAAGGGATTGACTTTCAAGAAACATGGGCATTTGGAAGTCAAAGGGTACACTGATGCTAATTGGGCTGGGAATATTACTGATAGACGCTCTACATCAGGGTACTTTACATTTGTTGGAGGAAATCTTGTGACTTGGAGGAGCAAGAAACATAATGTAGTTGCTAGGTCAATAGCAGAGGCCGAATACTATGGTATGGCACATGGGATTTGTGAGTTATCATGGCTGAGGATTCTTCTTATAGAGAGCCACATGGAGCTATGCTATTGTATTGTGATAATCATGATGTGTGGGAAATAGCTAATAATCTAGTTCAGCATGATCATACCAAAGATGTTGAAGTGGATAGACATTTTATCAAAGAAAAGTTGGATGTTAAGTTGGTGGAAATTCCGTATGTAAGATCTGAAGACCAGTTGGCCGATGTGTTAAGTGTCAGTAAGAGTATTTCAAGACTCACTTGACAAGTTGTGTCTAGGAGATATCTACGCACCAACGTGAGAGGGAGTGTTGTGTGAGTCAACCTTGGAGAATAAGGAATGTACAGATATTTTGGGTATATTATTATGTAATTGGTATTCTTGTGTACTTTTAAATACTTGTTGTATGCAAAACGTACAATATTTGCCCAATGAAGAAATAATTCACTTAATAAAAGTCATATTCCATACCCATAGGCATTGGATAAGAAATAACAATTTAAAGGAATAGCAGTATTTAAGGTTTTAATGAAGTTTAGCCAAAATTCACCAAACGCCACACGGCACCGAAAAGCTTAATTGAAAAGAAAACAATTACCAGAGGAATCTCAATTCAAGAAAACAATGAAATTAATTACCGCGGTACTACTCATAATTACCTTTATCATATAGATTTTGAAAGCCACCAGAGTAAGGGTCGCCGTGGGCGTCGGCTTCCGAAGGGTGGTGTAATGTTATGATCCCACATCGACTACATTTATGGGGATGTAGTGGTTCTTAAGTCTTAGGGGTCCTCCCACCTATTGGACTAGTCTTTTGGGTTGGGCTCTTCCCCTGGGCTTGAGTACCTAACAATATCTACAAACAGGAGATATCTCTCAACCATATTCAGCTGTAAAAACTTTCGAATTTAAACAAATATATCTGCCTTAATCTTTCGTGATCATGCAAAATTTCTTACAGACTAGTTTGATAAATATTCTGCTTAAATATGGTTTTTGAAGATTCTGTGGCTTCTGGACAATCTTCTGGCCTAATGAATGTCTTATAAAAATTTGATGCTCTTCTGTTTTCAAGATGTTCGGCTGATTCTGTTGCTAATTGAGGTGGATTAATGTTTCCTGTAGGTATTAAGGCTAATTCATTCATATTTCTTATTTATCCTATTCTGGAGAGTCTTTCTATTTCTTTCAGTATAGCTTGCATCTGAATCATTTGATTTTCAAATTGAGCTGAGTGTTGTTCTATTTAAGGGAAAATTAGAATCCCATGCACTTTTCTAACAGTTTTTAGATCAAACATTGGTTCTATTTTAAAATTTGATTAGCAAGCCTAAACAATAGTCATGTCAGCATATTTAGATTACATGTCATTATTGTGTAATTTTAATTAAAAATGTTAATCATTAAATTCCATATATATTCTTTTAGGTTGATACATTTTTGCACACGGCTTATTTTGTAGGAAGTCGTCTGGTTTCTTCTCCACGTTTGAGCCATATGGTTCTTCTCCCACATTTGAATTTTGTGATCCTCAATTTTGAATTTTGAATGGGCTTATCCATTTCAATTAGTGGTTGTTTTCACTATTTTATATTGATATCATATGAAATAATTAGACGTATTTCCTATTTTCGAAGGCTTGAGGCTGATACGTTTAGAAGGTTTTATCGAGATTCTCCATGACGTCTACCTTGCTATCTGTGGTACATTATGATAAATACTTATACCTCATTTATACTGATTGTGATATATTGTTGTTTAGACATAAATGTGCGTAATGGGGTTTCAGATAATTGCTTTTTGTAGTTTTGTCGATTTTAATCTGGGTTCGAAAAGGGATTAGAATTGGTTATTTTGTTGTGGGTTTCAGATAACTAACTATTCAGATGCATTCTTTTTAGGTGCCAGGTACAATTGTTATGTTGAGTTTTAATGGAGCGGTGCTTGTGTACATGAGTTGGTTTAAGACTTGTTGTCCTGCCACTAATTCATTTTCCTCATTTTTATTCCTTCTCTTATTAATGCTCATTTATATTGATAAGATATAACACTGGAAGATGCAAGCTGAAGAAGTTGGGTTGAGTTTTTGAAGATTTGAAAGTTGCCTTACACATGTTCGATGAAATGCCCCAATAAGCATTGGTGCTGCGTGCATTTTGCTTGGGTGTGTAAGGCTTAAGAAAGTCATGTTTTACACCAATTTTTTAAAAAACAAACAAGAGAAAAATTAAGCAACTAATAAACTAATATATCTTCTTTGGTATAAATAAGTTGTTGTAGAATATGTTGTTTTTTGCTTTCTTCTCTGCTACTTTGCTAAATAGGAATTCCCTGATCCATTTAGTTTTTCAGTATTGATCGATATAATTTTACATTTTGCATTGGTAATCTCGTGTATAGCTCAGTTTTCCAATTTATGTTTTTATGTAGGACTTCATGGAAGGAGCTATTGTTGGGAGATGTACCTATGCTGATGGTTCCCTTGGCCCCTTGTGTAGGGTGAGTCCCCTTAGCTCCACGTGGTTGTGGTTATCGATGTGTGGATCACCCACTTGTGACCCACTAATTGGGTCCCACGTGAGAGTACGTGTTGAAATGTCTTACATTGACTGTATCAATGAGAAAATAAGAGTTTAAATATCCTAACCCCATTCCAACTAATATTGAGGCCCTTTGTGATAAAACCTCACACCTAACAGATTGTGTAGGTGGTAATTACCAAGTTAGGGATAATATCGGTATTGTTGGAAGTGAGCCGTACGGCCCGTACGGCCCGTTTCTCTGATAATTCTACATGGTACCAGAGCAGGTTTTAACCTGACTCTTCTTGAAAAACCCTAAACACTGTACATGCCCTAGTGTGACATCCCACATCACCCAGGGGAGTGATCCTTAAATGTATATTCGCATCCCTACCTAGCATAAGGCCTTTTGGGAGCTCATTGGTTTCGGATTTTGTAGGAACTCCGAAGTTAAGCGAGAAGGGGCCGAGCAATCCCATGATGGGTAACCCACTAGGAAGTTGCTCGTGAGTTCCCAAAAACAAAACTGTGAGGGAATGGTAAACCCAAAGCGGACAATATCGTGCTACGGTGGTGGAGTGGGCCCAGGAAGTGATTCGACCCGGGCCGGGATGTAACAATTGCTATCAGAGCCTAACCCTGGTCGCGTGTATGCCGACGAGGACGTCGGACCCCTACGGGGGTGGATTGTGACATCCCACATCATCCAGGGGAGTGATCCTTAAATGTATATTTCCATCCCTACCTAGCACGAGGCCTTTTGGGAGCTCACTGGCTTCGGGTTCCGTAGGAACTCCGAAGTTAAGCGAGAAGGGGGCTAGAGCAATCCCATGATGGGTGACCCACTTGGAAGTTGCTCGTGAGTTCCCAAAAACAAAACTGTAAGGGAATGGTAAGCCCAAAGCGGACAATATCGTGCTACGGTGGTGGAGCCGGCCCGGGAAGTGATCAGTCCGGGGCCGGGATGTGACACCTAGCCTTCGAAACTCTGGTTCTTCAAATCTTAAACCCAGAAATCAAATCTTATAGCATTTGGAAGCAACAAAGCTAGATTCGGTTAACCTGTTAGTGCAATGGCAGAAGGAAAAGCTGGCACCATAATCCATATGCAACCCGTCACTCTTCAGGCTGAGTCTATCAATATCAATGCCGTTCCATTCAGGTTTCGATTGAGCAACTCGAACTTCAAGGTTTGGTCCAAGATGATGGAAGTTCACGCTTCAGGTCTCAGGAAGCAAGGCTACTTAACGGGTAAAATCCCGGCTATTGATGAAGATGATCCAGGATATGTAAAGTGGTCAACTGAAGATGCCATCGTGCACGGGTGGTTGCTCAAAACCATGGAACCACACCTACTTGGGCTTTTTATAGACTTGCCCACGGCCAAAGATATGTGGGAGTGTCACCCAGGTGTTCTATGATGGTTCCGATGAGTCACAATATTATGAACTCCGGTGCAAGGCTACACAGACGAAACAAGACGGTCGTCCAGTCATTCTATATTTCACCAAACTAAAAGGGTTTGGCAGGACATAGACAACAGACGTCCTCTCTGTATGAAAATAAAAATCTTTTTGTGGGAAGTTATGACATACCTCCAACTTGAAAGCGGTTTCCCGAAAGTTTCTTTTACAAACTATTTTACAATAGAGTTGCTACAAACAAGGCTTACTAACTTCAACTTCTTCTGAGAGCGTGAAGGATTGTTAGCTCGGGGCGGGGCGCTTGTTTTTCGCAATGAAATACAACACATATTTATGCGAATCTCTCAGGCCATAGTGGTCCCAAAGAGGGAACTAAAAATATTCGTTTTTGAGATATTTTGGGAATAAATTCCCTTATCTCTTTATTTTACATACAGTTTTTCTTTGCGTGGGCGCGAACTAGTGAGTGAACGATTACTCTACATCGTCCATGGGATCAAGATTCGTTTGGCTGATGAGGACGACGTTTGAGCGGGAAAAATGTGGCAAAATCCAGTAATGAGGTCTTGGGCTAGAGCGTCATTGTGCTCCTTGGATTGAATCTCTGTACTTGACTGGTTGTGGATTGAGAATGAACCAACTGCTTAAGGTAGGCGTTCATGCGAGCTTGGACTCGGTCTTCGACTTCCTTGAGCATATTTTCTGTGAATGACGCTTCTGCTTGTAATGGCTCTGCATCTTCTTCTTGAATTCTTTTGGTTTTCAAGTCATCAACTTTCTTGGAGATTTCTGTTGTCTTGTGCTGAATGGCTTGCCTTTCTCTGAAAGTCTGCATTATCTTCTCATGCTATTTCCTCTCTTTCTCTAATCTTGCTGCTTCTTCTTCAATCTCCTTCATTTTCATTTTGTCGCTCTTCTCCGGCTTTTCTAGCTTTCTCTAAAAATTCTTCGCTCGTCTTCATCATCTCTTTGGTATTCTGCTGCTTTGACATCTTCATAAGTCTTATCTTCAAGATTAACTAATGGTGTTGAATCTGGTTGAACTTGCTTCATTGCTAAAGCAAGGCTGGATCCTGGTGCTGCTTTGGCATATTCTGATGGCTTGATCAAACTGCTGCTGCTTGGCTTAGCAAAATTGGTAGAAACCAAGCTGTGACATCTGGGGCCTTCTGTGATTTCTTGTGACTGACAGGGACGAATCCCAACTTGGTAAAACAAATACGATCCTTGGTAATAAATGCAGCTCCGTCATGTTGATAAATAAATCTAATTCCTATGACAAAATCAGCATCAATATTGAGCTTCTTAAAATCCCGTATCCAAGTATGTTGTGGAAGACCATATGGTTGACTCAATGTATCACAATTAGTTTTAAATTGAATTGTGGCTGGCATAAGTAAATGAGTACAAGTATATTTAGATGGTACTAATGATTTTTCTATAATACAATCTGTTGCTCCTGTATTGGAGAAAAACTTGTATGGGGCTTGGCTTGCCACTGGACTTCATTAAATGGCACTACAATCCACTTAAAACTCGCCACGTGGCAAGTCTTAAATATATTCTTTTATCATTCTTTTATATTTAAAATTTTTATAATTATTTTTTTAACTAATTAATATATTATATATATTAATGTTATGTTTCCTTTTTTATTTCTTTCCCCCTATTTATTTTCTTCCCAAATCCCCCCCACACTTTGTTTTGCCGTAGGTCTTAGGACTCCCTCCCCTTTCTTTCTTTCTCAGTTTTCTTTCTTTCTTTCTTTAAAAAAAAAAAAAAAAAAAAAAAAAGGAGAGGTTATGCACCCACTCCAAGTTTATCATGGAAAGCAACCATAAGTTTCTTTTCTTTCTTTATACAATAGTTGCTATGCACACTCCAAATTATCGAGTCAATTTTTTCATATTTGTTATCTTTCACTGTTTTGATCGTAGTAACTTTCTATTTTCAAGAAAGTACTTCTCTACCAAATATAATTAAGAACTATAGATAATACTATTTGAAATAAAACTTTGATCAAAACATTAGCTATCAAAAAACTTGATATCCCAGGTGAATGTGAAAGTTATTTTGACTAATTGTCAAGCAACCAAACTATATAAATAAAAAGAAAAAAAAAATCCCACATTGTCTCTTCAATTCATCCATCTTCAATCCATGAGCTCTATGTTTCCAGCATCTGCGCATTTTTCTAAGAATTCTTGAAGTTGAAGAGCTAAAGTTGTGTTATCCAAGATGTCTACTGCCAAGCACACAACCGATGACGTGTTGAAAAGAAATTTACATATTCTTAGTTGCTTTCCATGATAAAATTGGAGTGGGTGTAGAACTTTTTTTTAAAAAAAAGAGAAAGAAAGAAACGAAACTGGGAAAGAAAGAAAGGGGAGAGAGTACTAAAACCAAAACAAAGTTGTCCGGGGGGGGGGGATTTGGGAAGAAAAAAAACAGGGGGATAGAAATAAAAAAGGAAACATAACATTAATATATATAATATAATATATTAATTAGTTAAAAAAATAATTATAAAATTTTTAAATATAAAAGAATGATAAAAGATTATATTTAAGACTTGCTACATGGCGAGTTTTGAGTGGATTGTAGTGCCACTCAACGAAATCCAGTAGCAAGCCAAGCCCCACACAAGTTTTTCTCCCTGTATCGACTAAAGCTGTGAGTTGTATGAAATAATCATCAATTTTAATTCGTGCTCTTACTCCTGGGGAAATAATATCAACTGCCTGTATATCTTCTTGATATTTTTCACGAGCTTGAGCTTGTTCGTGTTCTGGTATATTTTCTAATTCTGGCATTTCATCCATTTCAAGTAAAAATACTCTGTCGCCAACTTCCTGTAGTTCTTGAGTTAATAAAGTAATTTTTCTTTCTAAAGTATTTAAGTCTATACCTTGTGGCCTGCCTCTGGGAATCCTTGAAATAAGCTGGGACCGTGATCACAGCTCTAGAAACAGACTTTCCAAGGTAAGCCTCAGCAGTTTCTTTCATCTTTGTCATAACAAAAGCTCCAATCTGGCCTGGAGCGTACTGCTGTCCATTGACTTCAACCCATGCTTCTCCATTTGGAGCTTTAACAATCTTGTATGGAACCATCTTCATTTCCTTTTGTGTTTGGGCATCGTTAAAGTGTCTCCCAATCAGACGCTTGGTTGCAGAAACTGTGTTCGTTGGGTTCGTCACAGCCTGACATTTTGCTGGAGTAGCAACAAGAAGTTCTCCTTTCTGGTTCATGGCAACTACTGATGGTGTGGTCCGAGCTCCTTCAGAGTTCTCGATAACCTTGGGATTCTGTGATAATCCACAATTAATCATCAAATACAAAAACACACAACCAAAAGAATACTTAAACAAAGAATGCAACCATCACAAATACGAGAACATAATGAAGGGTTACCTTGCCCTCCATCACAGCAACACATGGTGCTGAATCTGGTTGAACTTGCTTCAAGATTAATTAATTGCAGCTTTTCTTTGCATGAGCACTAAGATAACTAAAAAAAGCTTTTCTTCGCGTGGGCACTAAGATAACTAAAAATATTCGTTTTTGAGATATTTTGGGAATTAATTAATTGCAGCTTTTCTTTGCGTCATTGGGCTTCTAGGATTGAATTTGCTGAAGTTGACTGGCTGTGGATTGAGAATGAACCAACTGCTTAACCTTGAGCATATTTTCTATGAATGAGGCTTCTACTTGTAATGGGCCTTCAACTTTCTTGAAGACTTAAAAATATGTAATTATTGGGGTTCTTTGTTGTTGTAAGTTCTCAGATTTTGAGTGCCTAGTTTCTTTCGTACGCTGTCAGTAACTTCTTGTGCTAACTGCTTCGTATTTTCTGGTGCACAAAGGAAAGCAACTTGTCAGATAGCAATTGAAAAACAATAGGAACATGGGAAAAGTTTAAGAGAGCTTTGGGCTATAGGACAGAGAATTGGGCATATTGTATCAGTTAGGCTCCCCTCACACACCAACCACTTTCTTATAAAAGTTCTAGTAACATTAACATACTGAAATCTTGCTAGAGAAATATATCTGAAACAATAGTGTTTCAAGGTTTCTATTCTAGATAACACCATTGCATATACCCATTCTGCGGTAATTAATTCAATAAACTAATTGTTCTCTACAATTGGGGGGGAATTAATATGACAAGACAGTTCACAGAAGAAGAGCAAGAAATCATAGCATTCAAATGAGAAGACTAAATAACTTTAAATTTGAGAAGTTAATGTGAAAACTTTACCTGTGCTGCAGCGCTCCATAATTGCTGCTTCCCACCCAAATACCAAGATAGGCTGTACTCAAGAATGGAACGAAATGAATGTGAGCTTATATAGCCAATGAGACATTTTATAGCAACTCCAGCCAAGGAACGAACTTCATTATCTTGATCATTAGCCAAGCAAATCACCAAATGGACAAAAAAGGTCTGTGACTGCTCATCTACAACGTTTTGTGGAAAGTTAACAGTAATTGTGTGGAGCATCTCAAGCACAGTTTTCCTTCCACTTGAATGCTCATACCTGCAACAAGAGTCAAGCCATCATCAAAACACAAAAATAAGGAAAGACAGTCTTCCAAGTCACCATTGGGCACTCACCTCAGATTTGACAGCAGAAAATCCAAATGTTGTTGCAAACGTTTTGTAGAGAGACGATATTCAAGTAAGAATTGCAATAAAATCTTGCTACACTTGTGACGAATTGGTTCTACTTGACTTGTTACCATCAAATTTGCAACTCTTGTTACAAGATCATATATCTCAGGAACAACTAGCCTGCGATTAACAATTGCCTTTAGAAGTGAAAGAGCAACAAAGGAGGGATTGCTCTCAAGATCAACAAACAATGGAAGCTGAATTAGCAGATGTAGCTGATCGGAGGAAAGAGTGATTTTGGTGCCGCGCAGAAGTTCTGTTAACAACCTCAGGCATGACTACATTTGAGAACTTCCAGTTTTACCCGTACTTCCAGCAATACCAAACAGCGCGGCTTTAACTATCTGCCCGAGATTCAATGGCAGGTAAAGTGATGCAGATACAACATCTTCATACTTGGACTTCAAGCACTTCCCTAACAGTAAGACAAAAGGATCCAACATCAACAACATTTGTTCATCAGCTTTTCCCAATTTCACATTCTTTATGCATTTCAGCAATATCCCAAGAGCAAAAACTGAAATAAGATGAGAACATACTGATTTACCACCTGAGACACCCCCCGAGGAAATATCTTTTCCAGTCATAACATTTCGCCGACGTCCATTTACCCATGTAATAAACAAATTCTCACTCTGACCATTTTCTTCTTTTATTCCATCTTCAATCAAGCCTTGTACGAATATAAATAGGTATGTCTGGTCAAAAGTTGGATTGCATTCAATACCAGCACCTATGTGAGTTAACATACTTTCCAATTTTGTCTTGGTTTTTGGTGTCAAATGTTTCTCGAATTGAGCTGTAACAGGTGACAGAAGCTTCAACGCGCGGCTTTTGAATGTTATGCTTTGAGAAATCAATTTCAGGGTTTCAAAAGACTTCTGTTTCTTAGTTTCTTTCATCTTGGAAGCAATCTTTTCAACATCTTTTTCCTCAGCAACATCTCCAAGACCATCATTCTGTACAATACAAAGGAGATCTTCCAAACAGTAGTCCAATTTTCCACTAATTGGAGTAACAAGAAACTTCGACAAAATAAAGTTTAGTGTGTATCCCAGCACATGTAACTCATATCCCCGTTTCAAGGTAGCTCGCAAAACCTTGACTATAAAATGCAAGTATTCCAGCCCCAATTCCTTCAAACAAGCACCCAAAGCGGACCTAGCTTCATCTCCCAAGTACCAAGCATTAGTGAATACAATGGATGGAATCAAAATTCCAACTAAAGTGGAAGAAGCTTTGCAGGATCCTCGATGGACATAAGCAATGGAGGTTGAAATGAAAGCCTTACAAAAAAAAAAAAAAAAGGGAACTGGGAGCGTGGAGTCACTACCCCAAGGAAAAAAAACCAGTAAGGTGCAAATGAGTGTTCACCATCAAACACAAGGCAGATGGAACTATTGACAAATACAAGGCAAGACTGGTTGCTGAGGGGTACACACAGACTTTCGGAGCAGATTATCAGGAAACATTTTCTCCAATAGCAAAGATGAACACTATATAGGTTCTTTTGTCCTTAGCTGCTAATTTTGATTGGCCATTGAAACAATTTGAAGTAAAAAATGCTTTTCTACACGGAGACCTAGAAGAAAAAGTATACATGGAGCATCCGCCTGGGTATGAAGTACAGAATAGAACAGGTAAGGTGTGTAGACTACGAAAGGCTCTTTATGGACTCAAACACTCACCAAGGGCCTAGTTTAGAAGATTCAATAATGCGATGAAGGAATATGGTTATCAACAAAGAAATGCATATCACACTTTGTTTATCAAACACATGGGTGAAAAGATTACCTTGTTAATAATATATGTGGATGATATGGTAGTCACAAGTGATGATACATAAGAGATGGAGTGACTGCATGTGTATCTCTCTACGGAGTCTGAGATGAAAGATTTAGGAGGTTTGAAGTGCTTCTTGGGAATTGAAGTTGTTCGTTCCCGTGATGGTATTTACTTATCTCAGTGGAACTATGTTCTGGATCTTTTGTCTGAGACAGCGATGTTGGCATGTAAATCGACAAAAACACCTATAGTTCAAAATCATCATTTGGCGATATACCCGGACCAGATCCTAGCAAACAGGGAAAGATACCAAAGGTTAGTAGGAAGGTTGATTTACTTGTCTCTTAGGAGACCAAATATTGCATTTGCTGTTATTGTAGTAAGTCAGTTTATGCACTCTCCTAGTGAGGATCACATGGCTGCAGTAATGCGAATATTGAGTTATTTGAAAAGTTCTCCTGGAAAGGGATTGATTTTCAAGAAACATGGGCATTTGGAAGTCAAAGGGTACACTGATGTTGATTGGGCTGGGAATATTATTGATAGATGCTCTACATCAGGGTACTTTACATTTGTTGGAGGAAATCTTGTGACTTGGAGGAGCAAGAAACATAACGTAGTTGCTAGGTCAATACCAGAGGCAGAATACCGTGGTATGGCACATGGGATTTGTGAGTTATCATGGCTGAGGATTCTTACAGAGATCAGGTTCAAGCCACATGGAGCTATGCTATTGTATTCTGATAATCAAGATGCGCGGGAAATAGCTAATAATCTAGTTCACCATGATCATACCAAACATGTTGAAGTGGAAAGACATTTTATCAAAGAAAAGTTGGATGTTAAGTTGGTGGAAATTCCGTATGTAAGATCTGAAGACCAGTTGGCAAATGTGTTAACTCATACAGTGTCAGCAAGAGTGTTTCAGGACTCACTTGACAAGTTGGGTCTAGGAGATATCTACGCACCGACTTGAGGAGGAGTTTTGCGTGAGTCAACCTTGGAGAATAAGGAATGTACAGATATTTTGGGTATATTATTATGTAATTAGTATTCTTGTGTATTTAGATACTTTTTGTATGCAAAACGTACAATATTTGCCCAATGAAGAAATAATTCACTTAATAAAAGTCATATTCCATACCTATAGGCATTGGATAAGAAATAACAATTTAAAGGAACAGCGGTATTTAAAGTTTTAATGAATTTTGGCCAAAATTCACCAAACGCCACACGGCACCGAAAAGCTTAATTGAAAAGAAAACAATTACCAGAGGAATCTCAATTCAAGAAAACAATGAAATTAATTACTTTTATCATAAGGATTTTGAAAAAAAAAAAAAAGGTATTACGAATCCACATGATGATCAAAGACTAACCATATTACGCAACATTCAAAATGAATGGGAATTATATCTACAAACAGGAGATATCACTCAACTATATTCAGCTGTAAAAACTTTCGAATTTAAACAAATATATCTGCCTTAATCTTTCGTGATCATGCAAAATTTCTAACAGGCTAGTTTGATAATTATTCTGCTTAAATATGGTTTTTGAAGATTCTGTGGCTTCTGGACAATCTTCTGGCCTAATGAATGTCTCATAAAAATTTTATGTTCTTCTGTTTTCAAGATGTTTGGCTGATTCTGTTGCTAATTGAGGTGGATTAATGCTTCCTGTAGGTATTAAGGCTAATTCATTCATATTTCTTATTTATCCTATTCTGGAGAGTCTTTCTATTTCTTTCAGTATAGCTTGCATCTGAATCATTTGATTTTCAAATTGAGCTGAATGTTGTTCTATTTAAGGGTAAATTAGAATCCCATGCACTTTTCTAACAGTCTTTAGATCAAACATTGGTTCTATTTTGAAATTTGATTAAGACGCCTAAACAATAGCCATGTCAGCATTTTTATATTTATTTAGATTACATGTTATTATTCTGTATTTTTAGTTTAAAATGTTAATTATTAAATTCCATATATATCCTTTTAGGTCGATATATTTTTGTACGTGGCCTATTTTTGTAGGAAGTCGTATGGTTCCTTCTCCACATTTGAGCCATATGGTTCTTCTCACACGTTTGAATTCTGTGATCCTCAATTTTGAATTTTGAATGGACTTATCCATTTCAATTAGTGGTTGTTTTCACTATTTTATATTGATATCATGTGAGATAATTAGACGTATTCCCTATTTTCGGAGGCTTGAGGTTGATACGTTCAGAAGGTTTTATCGAGATTCTCTATAACGTCTACCAGCTATCTGTGGTACGTTATGATAAATACGTATACCTCATTTATAGTGATTGTGATATATTGTTGTTTAGACATAAATGTGCTTAATGGGGTTTCAGATAATTGTCATAAAGTTAATGCTTTTTGTAGTTTTGTCGTCTGGGTTCAAACGTCTGGGTTCGAAAAGGGATTAGAATTGGTTATTTTGTTGTGGGTTTCAGATAACTATTCAGATGCATTCTTTTTAGGTGCCAGGTACAATTGTTATGTTGAGTTTTAATGGAGCGGTGCTTCTGTACATGATTTGGTTTAAGACTTGCCATCCTACCACTAATTCATTTTCCTCATTTTTATTCCTTCTTTTATTAATGCTCATTTATATTGATAAGCATTGGTGCTGCGTGCATTTTGCTTGGATGTGTAAGGTTTAAAAAAGTCATGTTTTACACCAATTTTTTAAAAAACAAACGAGAGAAAAATTAAGCAACTAATAAACTAATATATCTTCTTTGGTATAAATAAGTTGTTGTAGAATATGTTGTTTTTTGCTTTCTTCTCTGCTACTTTGCTAAATAGGAATTCCCTGATCCATTTAGTTTTTCAGTATTGATTGATATAATTTTACATTTTGCATTGGTAATCTCGTGTATAGCTCAGTTTTCCAATTTATGTTTTTATGTAGGACTTCATGGAAGGAGCTATTGTTGGGAGACGTACCCATAATGATATTACTGCTTCTATTCCCATTTTTTAGCACACTTCATTTTCTGAATTGTGCAACCAAGTTAGCTCAAGGTTCAATGGTTTGGTAGTTGATTCATTTAACCTTACATATGCTATGAATGGATGCGCATGTTGTCTTTTGGAATGTGACATGGATGTGCGTGTATTGCACATGTCTGTAACGAAGGAGAACACATATTTTGTTGATATATTGGTGAGCTTAAAAGAATCAAATGAAATTGGCAATGCTAGTCAAGATATTTGTAATTACAGAACCATTTTTGGCTGAAGGTATAATGCACACTGATGGGAATGAGTTTTTGGGGAAATTTAAAACACCTAATGCTAAGACGTATTTATCGCATCCTTGGAAAAGCTATATTAGTCATGTTGGTCAGGATTATGAGGGTGGAGCGGATGAGTTCAGGCATAAACTATATGCAAGTATGCTGTTGAGATGGGTTTTGAATTTGAGTATGTGGCAAATGAGCATAAAAGGATAACAGCTTCTTGCATTAAGAAAGATATCGAAGGTTGTCCGTGGCGTGTTAAGGCATCTATATGCAGTGCTAATGGCCATTTTGTTAACCGAACATTAAATAATTAGCACACATGCACCGGTCGCATTTGAGAACGTAAAAGTGGGATGATGACCTCAAAGATTGTGTGTTCCATAATGGTTGAGCAAATTCAGTCCAATCCACACATTAAACCAATTCAGATAGTTGATGATTTCAAAAAGAATTATGGTTTGAATATTTCCTATTACAATGCATGGTACGGAAAAGAGATGGCAGACCAAGGGTTAAGAGGATTAAGTTTAATGGGGAAAGACAAATCAAATAATTGATACATTTGGATTAACACACCAACACTTCGCCAAACCCTTGTGTTTCAAAAATTTTAAAAATTTACGTACCTTGAATGATCTAATTTAATATTATATCATGAACCAAACAATTATTATGAGTCAGTGTAACATTAAGTAACGTACCAAACTCCTGGTACATTACAAACACACTGTATAATGTTTTTCCAGACAAATACATTTCAAAAATAAAAAAACTTTGCGTACCAAACGCCTGGAATGATCTAATTTAATATTATATCATGAACCAAACGATCATTATGAGTCAGTGTAACATTAAGTAACGTACCAAACTCCTGTTACATTACAAACACACTGTATAATGTAACATTAAGTCAGTGTAACATTAAGTAACATACCATGCTGAGACAAAGTTGATTTGTGGAAATTGTTTTTGGACTGTAGACTATGGTCGAAGTGAAATAGGGCTACTTTGAGGTGGTACTAAATTTCTGGAATTCATTGAACTGCTAGGCGACATTCGCCTTGCTCCTGCATTTCTTGGTGTAAAACCCTGCATCTGTTAGCAATTTTAAATAATGTGGCTGCATGGTCTTTCTAATTCCTATGACAAAATCAGCATCAATATTGAGCTTCTTAAAATCCCTTAACTGTCTCATAACTGTCTCATATCTGTCTCATAGCATTTTCTTATATCTTGGTCTGTCCTATATTTGGGTCTGCACTTGTTAACATTTCTGAAACTGCATTTACAAAATTGAGTGGGTCTGCACCCATTCCCATTAAATTTTGATATTTCTGCCTAGTATCTGGATGTACTTTATATGTTTCCCATAAACTTTTGACTGAGGGACCTAAATATCCTTCCATTATTCCAAAGCAATCTTCTCCTGTACCTTGTCCAAATTGTCGCTTCATTAAGTATGCTTGACATGCTTGATTTTTCCAACGATCTATGGTGTCTGTCCATAATTATCGATCGTGACTTGGTAAAAATAATATGGGTCTTAATTGAGTTTCTCCAATTCCTTGTTCTAATGGTATAACTCTATTAGAACCTTGAGGCTGATTATAGGCTACTCTAGTTCTAGGCATTTGGGTCTGGTCCTATGGTTCCATGTGTTCCTATGGTTCCTGAGCTTTCTAATTCTGGCATTTTATCCATTTTCTAATTCTGAATGGCTTGCCTTTCTCTGAAAGTCTGCATTATCTTCTCATGCTCTACATCGTCCATGGGATCAAGATTCGTTGATGAGTTTGGCTGATGAGGACGTTTGAGCGGGAAAAATGTGGCAAGAAGCTGACTGGCTGTGGCTTGAGAATGAACCAACTGCTTAAGGTAGGCGTCCATGCGAGCTTGGACTCGGTCTTCGACTTCCTTGAGCATATTTTCTGTGAATGAGGCTTCTGCTCGTAATGGCTCTGCATCTTCTTCTTGCATTCTTTTGGCTTTTAAGTCTTCAACTTTCTTGGAGACTTCTGTTGTCTTGTGCTGAATGGCTTGATAATCCACAATTAATCATCAAATACAAAAACACACAACCAAAAGAATACTTAAACAAAGAATGCAACCATCACAAATACGAGAACATAATGAAGGGTTACCTTGCCCTCCATCACAGCAACACATGAGTTAGTAGACTTTCTCCATTTGGAGCTTTAACAATCTTGTATGAGTTAGTAGACTTTCTCCATTTGGAGCTTAGCAACACATGAGTTGACTTCAACCCATGCTTCTCCATTTGGAGCTTTAACAATCTTGTATGGAACCATCTTCATTTCCTTTTGTGTTTGGGCAAAATTCTTCGCTCTTCTTCATCATCTCTTGGTATTCTGCTGCTTTGACATCTTCATAAGTCTTATCTTCAAGATTAACTAATGGTGCTGAATCTGGTTGAACTTGCTTCAAGATTAATTAATTGCACCTTTTCTTTGCGTGGGCACTAAGATAACTAAAAAAAGCTTTTCTTTGCGTGGGCACTAAGATAACTAAAAATATTCGTTTTTGAGATATTTTGGGAATTAATTAATTGCAGCTTTTCCATGCGCGGGCGCAAAGTAGTGAGTGAAGCTAGACGCTACATGATGTGACCAAGATTTGTTGATGAGTTTGGCTGATGAGGACGTTTGAGCGGGAAAAATGTGGCAAAATCTGGAAAGTCTGTAATGAGGTCTTGGGCTAGAGCGTCATTGGACTTCTTGGATTGAATTTGCTGAAGCTGACTGGCTGTTCAAAAACAAATCTCTCAGGCCATAGTGGTCCCAAAGAGAACTAAAAATATTCGTTTTTGAGATATTTTGGGAATTAATTAATTGCAGCTTTTCTTTGTGTGGGCACTAAGATAACTAAAAAAGCTTTTCTTTGCGTTGCGTGGGCACTAAGATAACTAAAAAAAGCTTTTCTTTGCGTGGGCATTAAGATAACTAAAAATATTCGTTTTTGAGATATTTTGGGAATTAATTAATTGCAACTTTTCTTTGCGTGAGCGCAAAGTAGTGAGTGAAGCTAGACGCTACATGATGTGACCAAGATTCGTTGATGAGTTTGGCTGATGAGGACGTTTGAGCGGGAAAAATGTGGCAAAATCTGGAAAGTCTGTAATGAGGTCTTGGGCTAAAGCATCATTGGGCTTCTTGGATTGAATTTGCTGAAGCTGACTAGCTGTGGATTGAGAATGAATCAATTGCTTAACCTTGAGCATATTTTCTGTGAATGAGGCTTCTGCTTTTAATGGGCCTTCAACTTTCTTGGAGACTGGAAAGTCTGTAATAAGGTCTTGGGCTAGAGCGTCAATGGGCTTCTTGGATTGAATTTGCTGAAGCTGACTGGTTGTGGATTGAGAATGAACCAACTGCTTAACCTTAAGCATATTTTCTATGAATGAGGCTTCTGCTTGTAATGGGGCTTCAACTTTCCTGGAGACTAAAAAATATGTAATTATTGGAGTTCTTTGTTGTTGTAACTTCTCAGATTTTGAGGGTTTTTTTTTAATTTTATCCAAGCTCAAACGTTTTTCGTCGTGTTTCAAATCCCTCTATCTAAACTCAAGGTAAGCAATGGGCGTTGAATTTAGTATTCTTATATTCTAAAGTTACTGAATTTGAATAACTGTTGACATTATGTCAATTCAATAGAATCTAGATGCAAACTAAAAGACTTATTTTAGCATATGGATTCACTTGCTTTGATTGATTTATGAATTATTTAGAAATGAGTGTGTTAAATTGTGGTTACAATTTCAAAACCCGCAACGAAGCGGAGCGCGGGTATTCTTACTAGTTTGTACAAAAACAAAAAGAACTATTTTATTTGTTACTATTCTTTTCCTTATTTTTTCATAAAATTAGATTTTTTTTTTTTTAAATAAATAATGATTTAATTCATAAATCACCTGACGCTATATTATTAGCCTTGCGACGGCACTTTTAGGGACTATTTGTAATAAAAAGTAAAAACTCAAAACTATAAATACTGCCAGTTCATCATGTCTCCTCATCTTAAAATGTTATTTACATCAAGTTCTGACTTGACAAAAAATAACGAGGGAAAAAGGAAACAAAAATAAGTGCCACCAAGCCTCTCAACATTTCTCATGAAATCTACCTTAAGCAAAACTGTTAATACCGTAACCGCCTAACCACCGAAGCCGACAGAGTCACCGGAGTTGGGGCCACCTACGTGCTCGTCCAAGAAGTGCATCGGTTTTTTGCAACATTTACTTTGGCTTCGAATGTGTCCACCTCCCCATTTTCATCGACATTATTTTCCTTTTCTTGTTGGCCCGATGCTTCTCTGCTATCCTCAGTTTCCTCTTAGCATTCCGCATGGGATCAACGACAGCCATGCGCTTTTCTTCGTTTTTCCTCTTATCCCTTTTCGCCTTGAGATTCTTCCTGATGTCACCGTAAACTAGTACAAACTTTTGGATGCCTAGTTTCTTTCGTATGCTGTCAGTAACTTCTTGTGCTAACTGCTTCGTATTTTCTGGTACACAAAGGAAAGCAACTTGTCAGATAGCAATTGAAAAACAATAGGAACATGGGATTCAGCCAATATGCCGTAAACGAAACTAACTTCAGGTTTCCATGACACTAAACCCCTCGAGGATTCGACCAGAAAACTACTTGAAACAATGGGGTAATTTGGTTTAGGTCACAGAATATTTTCAATGTTAAGATTGGGCCAATCAACATTTTGTGTTTTCCAAAGGTAAATGAAGATAAATTTTAGCAAGTGGTATAGGGGAAATGACCATCGCAGATATGACATGCAAAGAGCACGAGTGCAAGCTATTTACTGAGGCAACGGAGCCAATAGCTTTTGGGATATGCAGGAGCAACTTTCTACTCATATGCAACAAAACTGGGCATTGGGAAATAGCATGAGACAAAAAAACTCACCATGAATCACTCTCCCAGAAAATCCTTCGCAAACTTTATACAACGGCAGCAAGATTTCATAGGCATAAAGCCGGCAGTCTTCCTCACTTAAATAGGATGAAACTTTTTGAAAACTATCAAAGACAATTTTCATCTGCATAGAACAAATCACAATTACAATATAAAAAAATTGATGGGAACAGAAAACACAGGCGAATGACAATATTAACCTTAGTAATAGCTGTTGTAGAAAATATAGACAAATAAAAAATGCTTGGTATGCCTATGCTAATAAACATTCCCAAATGTCACCAAAAATTTTAGGAAATCAGTCCTTTTGTACAAACCTGAATCGCCTCCATTTGAAGGGCAGTCTTGCCCATTTTTTTGAGCAGGTTAGAGACGAGCAAGTATCGGATATTCTTAGAGGCGCTTTCATCATTTGGGTCGCATATACCAGAGGTAAGGGATAAAAACATGCTCCTTCCTTTTCTAGCATCGAGCAACTCAAAAGCTCGAAGAAAATGGGCTTGCTCATGCTGTTCAAGGTTGGACCAGAATTGATGTGGATCAGCACACTCTGTTTGTCCAATCAATGAATGCACATGACAAACACTGAATGCAAGATTTTCAGTAATCAGATTGCTGGCAGCATCATCATTGAGTTGTGTCTTCATTTGGCAGCAGAGAGACGCAGCTATCATGAAAAGTCTACTTGGTCTAATAAGATAGTAAATTCCTAATGGTTTTCCATCGTCTTTAGAGGCGGCTTTGGCAGCATCAAAGTACAAAGCTACAAGGCGACTGGAAATGCAGCGTAACCACATGTGTGGATGCAGAAGTATTTCACAAATTGCTGCCCATATATCCTAAATTTTTGCAAAAGAATGGACTTGTAAGAGAAAAAGATTACAACAACTTCAATGTCCAGAGAATAAGTTAAGATTTATCTACCATTAGCATCTTTTATGATAATTTACAATGAATGATAGTATGTTTGACAAACTTGAACCCTCCTGTTTCTGATTACCATAATATGAATTTGCATTTTGTTTGAGGAACTTTTGATAAACCATATTAGATACCACCAACATTAATCACATGGAATATGACAGAAAATTAACATTTTCATGGTAAAAAATATCCGTAGACATCAAAACCGTATTCTGAGATGGTTATATATGTATGAGAGATTATGTAGGATTTTATTTTTTCTTTCTTTCGAACTAACTAGATTCTTAGATTTCTAAGTGACACTGACAAGATCCACAGGCAGCATAGACAGTCCAAGATTTCTCCTACATCTAGAAACTAAAAGTAATAGGATTATGAATGCTCCCACTATAGAATCTCTTTCTAGAAATGAAACTTAAGTGAATCTTGCTTTCTTTATGTAAAGTCGAAAACATGGAAATGAAACTTATCAATTCACAGATCACCTTCCACCGCCCCCCTTTCTAACTAAAAAAGAAAACAAAAAATAACATGCAAGAACCTTGTGCAACAGTGTATCACATACAACTATACCATATGAAATATTTAGGGAAAAAAAAAATGAAATGTTTATGATGTTTGTCTAATAACATACCTCAAGATCCCTATCAAAGCATAAACTACGAAACTGATGCAGCATTTTCTCCAGCATAACTAACGAATAATATGCCTCCTTCCACAAAGGAATGCTAGTTTCATTAGAAAAGTCTAGTTGCTCATCAGTGACTCTATCAATGGCAGACAGTAAGATACTCTTAGTCGCTGCCAATATTCTGTTGATATGCTTAAGAAATTCTTTCTCCATGTCTTCAACTGGCAATAATTTATTGACATGCTTCTGAAATTCTTTATCCATGACTTCAACCAGAAGTCCCAAAACCTGCCAAATACACAAGGGCATTAAGCAAGAGCAATGCGGCACACCCCACCAAAAGTAGACTTACTAATATCAGGATTGGGAATACAACTATGACAATCTCCTCAACTATAGGATTATAACGTTTGACACTATAACATGAGATAGCACAGACAGATATAAGGACGATGCAGACCAAATTTTTGTACACAGTAACGAGTCCCTTACCTCAGCAAAACACATGCAGCTTCATACAAAACCTCAATCAAATTGACGGTCATTTCTACGTTCTTTTCTTACTCAACAAATTCCAGAAGGAAAAGTTTAAGCGAGCTTTGGGGTATAGGACAGAGAATTGGGCATATTGTATCAGTTAGGTTCCCCCCACACACCAACCACTTTCTTATAAAAGTTCTAGTAACATTAACATACTGAAATCTTGCTAGAGAAATATATCTGAAACAATAGTGTTTCAAGGTTTCTATTCTAGATAACACCATTGCATATACCTATTCTGCGGTAATTAATTCAATAAACTAATTGTTCTCTACAATTGGCGGGGAATTAATATGACAAGACAGTTCACAGAAGAAGAGCAAGAAATCATAGCATTCAAATGAGAAGACTAAATAACTTTAAATTTGAGAAGTTAATGTGAAAACTTTACCTGTGCTGCAGCGCTCCATAATTGCTGCTTCCCACCCAAATACCAAGATAGGCTGTACTCAAGAATGGAACGAAATGAATGTGAGCTTATATAGCCAATGAGACATTTTATAGCAACTCCAGCCAAGGAACGAACTTCATTATCTTGATCATTAGCCAAGCAAATCACCAAATGGACAAAAAAGGTCTGTGACTGCTCATCTACAACGTTTTGTGGAAATTTAACAATAATTGTGAGGAGCATCTCAAGCACAGTTTTCCTTCCACTTGAATGCTCATACCTGCAGCAAGAGTCAAGCCATCATCAAAACACAAAAATAAGGAAAGACAGTCTTCCAAGTCACTATTAGGCACTCACCTCAGATTTGACAGCAGAAAATCCAAATGTTGTTGCAAACGTTTTGTAGAGAGACGATATTCAAGTAAGAATTGCAATAAAATCTTGCTACACTTGTGACGAATTGGTTCTACTTGACTTGTTACCATCAAATTTGCAACTCTTGTTACAAGATCATATATCTCAGGAACAACTAGCCCGCGGTTAACAATTGCCTTTAGAAGTGAAAGAGCAACAAAGGAGGGATTGCTCTCAAGATCAACAAACAATGGAAGCTGAATTAGCAGATGTAGCTGATCGGAGGAAAGAGTGATTTTGGTGCCGCGCAGAAGTTCTGTTAACAACCTCAGGCATGACTACATTTGAGAACTTCCAGTATTACCCGTACTTCCAGCAATACCAAACAGCGCGGCTTTAACTATCTGCCTGAGATTCAATGGCAGGTAAAGGCAACCTGACCAGTCGGGTGAGGTATCTAAGTGATGCAGATACGACATCTTCATACTTGGATTTCAAGCACTTCCCTAACAGTATGACAAAAGGATCCAACATCAACAACATTTGTTCATCAGCTTTTCCCAATTTCACATTCTTTATGCATTTCAGCAATATCCCAAGAGCAAAAACTGAAATAAGATGAGAACATACTGATTTACCACCTGAGACACCCCCCGAGGAAATATCTTTTCCAGTCATAACATTTCGCCGACGTCCATTTACCCATGTAATAAACAAATTCTCACTCTGACCATTTTCTTCTTTTATTCCATCTTCAATCAAGCCATGTACGAATATAAATAGGTATGTCTGGTCAAAAGTTGGATTGCATTCAATACCAGCACCTATGTGAGTTAACATACTTTCCAATTTTGTCTTGGTTTTTGGTGTCAAATGTTTTTGGTGTCAAAGGTAGCTCGCAAAACCTTGACTATAAAATGCAAGTATTCCAGCCCCAATTCCTTCAAACAAGCACCCAAAGCGGACCTAGCTTCATCTCCCAAGTACCAAGCATTAGTGAATACAATGTATGGAATCAAAATTCCAACTAAAGTGGAAGAAGCTTTGCAGGATCCTCGATGGACATAAGCAATGGAGGTTGAAATGAAAGCCTTACAAAAAAAAAAAAAAAAAAAGGGACCTGGGAGCGTGGAGTCACTACCCCAAGGAAAAAAAACCAGTAAGGTGCAAATGAGTGTTCACCATCAAACACAAGGCAGATGGAACCATTGACAGATACAAGGCAAGACTGGTTGCTGAGGGGTACACACAGACTTTCGAAGCAGATTATTAGGAAACATTTTCTCCAGTAGCAAAGATGAACACTATACATGTTCTTTTGTCCTTAGCTGCTAATTTTGATTGGCCATTGAAACAATTTGAAGTAAAAAATGCTTTTCTACACGGAGACCTAGAAGAAAAAGTATACATGGAGCATCCACCTGGGTATGAAGTACAGAATAGAACAGGTAAGGTGTGTAGACTACGAAAGGCTCTTTATGGACTCAAACACTCACCAAGGGCCTAGTTTAGAAGATTCAATAATGCGATGAAGGAATATGGTTATCAACAAAGAAATGCATATCACACTTTGTTTATCAAACACATGGGTGAAAAGATTACCTTGTTAATAATATATGTGGATGATATGATAGTCACAGGTGATGATACATGAGAGATGGAGTGACTGCATGTGTATCTCTCTACGGAGTTTGAGATGAAAGATTTAGGAGGTTTGAAGTGCTTCTTGGGAATTGAAGTTGTTCGTTCCCGTGATGGTATTTACTTATCTCAGTGGAACTATGTTCTGGATCTTTTGTCTGAGACAGCGATGTTGGCATGTAAATCGACAAAAACACCTATAGTTCAAAATCATCATTTGGCGATATACCCGGACCAGATCCTAGCAAACAGGGAAAGATACCAAAGGTTGGTAGGAAGGTTGATTTACTTGTCTCTTAGGAGACCAGATATTGCATTTGCTGTTATTGTAGTAAGTCAGTTTATGCACTCTCCTAGTGAAGATCACATGGCTGCAGTAATGCGAATATTGAGTTATTTGAAAAGTGCTCCTGGAAAGGGATTGATTTTCAAGAAACATGGGCATTTGGAAGTCAAAGGGTATACTGATGCTGATTGGGCTGGGAATATTATTGATAGATGTTCTACATCAGGGTACTTTACATTTGTTGGAGGAAATCTTGTGAATTGGAGGAGCAAGAAACATAACGTAGTTGCTAGGTCAATACCAGAGGCAGAATACCGTGGTATGGCACATGTGATTTGTGAGTTATCATGGCTGAGGATTCTTACAGAGATCAGGTTCAAGCCACATGGAGCTATGCTATTGTATTGTGATAATCAGGATGCGCAGGAAATAGCTAATAATCTAGTTCACCATGATCATACCAAACATGTTGAAGTGGAGAGACATTTTATCAAAGAAAAGTTGGATGTTAAGTTGGTGGAAATTCCGTATGTAAGATCTGAAGACCAGTTGGCAAATGTGTTAACTCATACAGTGTCAGCAAGAGTGTTTCAGGACTCACTTGACAAGTTGGGTGTAGGAGATATCTACGCACCGACTTGAGGAGGAGTTTTGCGTGAGTCAACCTTGGAGAATAAGGAATGTACAGATATTTTGGGTATATTATTATGTAATTAGTATTCTTGTGTATTTAGATACTTTTTTTATGCAAAACGTACAATATTTGCCCAATGAAGAAATAATTCACTTAATAAAAGTCATATTCCATACCTATAGGCATTGGATAAGAAATAACAATTTAAAGGAACAGCGGTATTTAAAGTTTTAATGAATTTTGGCCAAAATTCACCAAACGCCACACGGCACCGAAAAGCTTAATTGAAAAGAAAACAATTACCAGAGGAATCTCAATTCAAGAAAACAATGAAATTAATTACTTTTATCGTATGGATTTTGAAAAAAAAAAAAAAAAAAAAAAAAAAGGGTATTACGAATCCACATGATGATCAAAGACTAATCATATTACGCAACATTCAAAATGAATGGGAATTATATCTACAAACAGGAGATATCACTCAACTATATTCAGCTGTAAAAACTTTCGAATTTAAACAAATATATCTGCCTTAATCTTTCGTGATCATGCAAAATTTCTAACAGGCTAGTTTGATAATTATTCTGCTTAAATATGGTTTTTGAAGATTCTGTGGCTTCTGGACAATCTTCTGGCCTAATGAATGTCTTATAAAAATTTGATGTTCTTCTGTTTTCAAGATGTTTGGCTGATTCTGTTGCTAATTGAGGTGGATTAATGCTTCCTGTAGGTATTAAGGCTAATTCATTCATATTTCTTATTTATCCTATTCTGGAGAGTCTTTCTATTTCTTTCAGTATAGCTTGCATCTGAATCATTTGATTTTCAAATTGAGCTGAATGTTGTTCTATTTAAGGGTAAATTAGAATCCCATGCACTTTTCTAACAGTCTTTAGATCAAACATTGGTTCTATTTTGAAATTTGATTAAGACGCCTAAACAATAGTCATGTCAGCATTTTTATATTTATTTAGATTACATGTCATTATTCTGTATTTTTAGTTTAAAATGTTAATTATTAAATTCCATATATATCCATTTAGGTTGATATATTTTTGTACGTGGCCTATTTTTGTAGGAAGTCGTATGGTTCCTTCTCCACGTTTGAGCCATATGGTTCTTCTCTCACGTTTGAATTTTGTGATCCTCAATTTTGAATTTTGAATGGACTTATCCATTTCAATTAGTGGTTGTTTTCACTATTTTATATTGATATCATGTGAAATAATTAGACGTATTCCCTATTTTCGGAGGCTTGAGGCTGATACGTTCAGAAGGTTTTATCGAGATTCTCTATAACGTCTACCTAGCTATCTGTGGTACGTTATGATAAATACGTATACCTCATTTATAGTGATTGTGATATATTGTTGTTTAGACATAAATGTGCTTAATGGGGTTTCAGAAAATTGTCATAAAGTTAATGCTTTTTGTAGTTTTGTCGTCTGGGTTCGAAAAGGGATTAGAATTGGTTATTTTGTTGTGGGTTTCAGATAACAATTCAGATGCATTCTTTTTAGGTGCCAGGTACAATTGTTATGTTGAGTTTTAATGGAGCGGTGCTTGCGTACGTGATTTGGTTTAAGACTTGCCGTCCTACCACTAATTCATTTTCCTCATTTTTATTCCTTCACTTATTAATGCTCATTTATATTGATAAGATATAACACTAGAGATGCACACTGAAGAAGTTGAGTTGAGTTTTTTAAGATTTGAAAGTTGCCTTACACATATTCGATGAAATGCCCCAATAAGCATTGGTGCTACGTGCATTTTGCTTGGGTGTGTAAGGCTTAAGAAAGTCATGTTTTACACCAATTTTTTAAAAAACAAACGAGAGAAAAATTAAGCAACTAATAAACTAATATATCTTCTTTGGTATAAATAAGTTGTTGTAGAATATGTTGTTTTTTGCTTTCTTCTCTGCTACTTTGCTAAATAGGAATTCCCTGATCTATTTAGTTTTTCAGTATTGATCGATATAATTTTACGTTTTGCATTGGTAATCTCGTGTAAAGCTCAGTTATCCAGTTTATGTTTTTATGTAGGACTTCATGGAAGGAGCTATTGCTGGGAGACGTACCCATAATGATATTACTGCTTCTATTCCCATTTTTTAGAACACTTCATTTTCTGAATTGTGCAACCAGGTTAGCTCAAGGTTCAATGGTTTGGTAGTTGATTCATTTAACCTTACATATGCTATGAATGGATGCGCATATTGTCTTTTGGAATGTGACATGGATGTGCGTGTATTGCACATGTTTGTAACGAAGGAGAACACATATTTTGTTGATATATTTCATGAACTAAACAATCAATATGAGTCTGTGTAACATTAAGTAACATACCAAGCTGAGACAAAGTTGATTTGTGGAAATTGTTTTTGGACTGGAGACTCTGGTCGAAGTGAAATAGGGCTACTTTGAGCTGGTACTAAATTTCTGGAATTCATTGAACTGCTAGGCGACATTCGCCTTTCTCCTGCATTTCTTGGTATAAAACCCTGCATCTGTTAGCAATTTTAAATAATGTGGCTGCATGGTCTTCAATTTTAAATCTAATTCCTATGACAAAATCAGCATCAATATTGAAATTCTTAAAATCCCTGAACTGTCTCATAACTGTCTCATATCTGTCTCATAGCATTTTCTTATATCTTGGTTTGTCCTATATTTGGGTCTGCACTTGTTAACATTTCTGAAACTGCATTTACAAAATTGAGTGGGTCTGCACCCATTCCCATTAAATTTTGATATTTCGGCCTAGTATCTGGATGTACTTTATATGTTTCCCATAAACTTTTGACTGAGGGACCTAAATATCCTTCCATTATTCTGAAGCAATCTTCTCCTGTACCTTGTCCAAATTGTCGCTTCATTAAATATGCTTGACATGCTTGATTTTTCCAACGATCTATGGTGTCTGTCCATAATTGTCGATCGTGACTTGGTAATAATAATATGGGTCTTAATTGAGTTTCTCCAATTCCTCGTTCTAATGGTATAACTCTATTAGAACCTTGAGGCTGATTATAGGCTACTCTAGCTCTAGGCATTTGGGTCTGGTCCAATGGTTCCTGAGCTTTCTAATTCTGGCATTTTATCCATTTTCTGATTCTGAATGGCTTGCATTTCTCTGACAGTCTGCATCACAGCAACACATGAGTTGACTTCAATGCTTCTCCATTTGGAGCTTTAACAATCTTGTATGGAACCGTCTTCATTTCCTTTTGTGTTTGGGCATCGTTAAAGTGTCTCCCAATCAAACGCTTGGTTCCAGAAACTGTGTTCGTTGGGTTCGTCACAGCCTGACGTTTTGTTGGAGTACCAACAAGAAGTTCTCCTTTCGGGTTCATGGCAACTACTGATGGTGTGGTCCGAGCTCCTTCAGAGTTCTCAATAACCTTGGGATTCTGTGATAATCCACAATTAATCATCAAATACAAAAACACACAACCAAAAGAATACTTAAACAAAGAATGCAACCATCACAAATACGAGAACATAATGAAGGGTTACCTTGCCCTCCGTCACAGCAACACATGAGTTGACTTCAACCCATGCTTCTCCATTTGGAGCTTTAACAATCTTGTATGGAACCATCTTCATTTCCTTTTGTGTTTGGGCATCGTTAAAGTGTCTCCCAATCAGACGCTTGGTTCCAGAAACTGTGTTCGTTGGCTTCGTCACAGCCTGGCGTTTTGCTGGAGTACCAACAAGAAGTTCTTTCTGGTTCATGGCAACTACTGATGGTGTGGTCCGAGCTCCTTCAGAGTTCTCGATAACCTTGGGATTCTGTGATAATCCACAATTATTCATCAAATACAAAAACACACAACCAAAGGAATACTTAAACAAAGAATGCAACCATCACAAATACGAGAACATAATGAAGGGTTACCTTGCCCTCCATCACAGCAACACATGAGTTGACTTCAAACATTATCCGGATATCTATATGATCCGATCGATTGCGTAAAGCCCGCGGTAGCAACGGAACCGGGGAAAGTATACAGAAAAGACAGTTCTTTTCTATTATATTAGCATTTTCATTAGTATTAGTTAGTGATCTCGGCTCAGTGAAACCGCTCATGCCCGGTAATGCAAGAGAAGCCATTGATAAGATACTGAAAGTCGTGAATATTTTTGGTCGAATCCTTCCGTCCCAGAACATACCTGACCCACGATCATTTTATTAATCTATAATAAAAAATAAAATATATATCTATATCATAATCTATATCAGAACGAAGGCGAACTGGCTTTGATGACAAGATGCTTCTGAATAGTCCTACAAGGCTGATAGACAGCAAGACTAAAGAAAAGAGGGGATATGTAAGAACCTAGGCTTGCCTTTCTCTGAAAGTCTGCATTATCTTCTCATGCTCTACTTCAACCCATGCTTCCCCATTTGGAGCTTTAACAATCTTGTATGGAACCATCTTCATTTCCTTTGTGTTTGGGCAAAATTCTTCGCTCTTCTTCATCTTCTCTTGGTATTCTGCTGCTTTGACATCTTCATAAGTCTTATCTTCAAGATTAACTAATGGTGCTGAATCTGGTTGAACTTGCTTCAAGATTAATTAATTGCAACTTTTCTTTGCGTGGGCACTAAGATAACTAAAAAAAGCTTTTCTTTGCGTGGGCACTAAGATAACTAAAAATATATGTTTTTGAGATATTTTGGGAATTAATTAATTGCAGCTTTTCTTTGTGTGGGCGCAAAGTAGTGAGTGAAGCTAGACGCTACATGATGTGACCAAGATTTGTTGATGAGTTTGGCTGATGAGGACGTTTGAGCGGGAAAAATGTGGCAAAATCTGGAAAGTCTGTAATGAGGTCTTGGGCTAGAGCGTCATTGGGCTTCTTGGATTGAATTTGCTGAATCTTCCTGGCTGTTCAAAAACGAATCTCTCAGGCCATAGTGGTCCCAAAAAGAAAACTAAAAATATTCGTTTTTGAGATATTTTGGGAATTAATTAATTGCAGCTTTTCTTTGCATGGGCACTAAGATAACTAAAAAAAGCTTTTCTTTGCGTTGCGTGGGCACTAAGGTAATTAAAAAAAGCTTTTCTTTGCATGGGCACTAAGATAACTAAAAATATTCGCTTTTGAGATATTTTGGGAATTAATTAATTGCAACTTTTCTTTGCATGGGCGCAAAGTAGTGAGTGAAGCTAGACGCTACATGATGTGACCAAGATTCGTTGATGAGTTTGGCTGATGAGGACGTTTGAGCGGGAAAAATGTGGCAAAATCTGGAAAGTCTGTAATGAGGTATTGGGCTAGAGCGTCATTGGGCTTCTTGGATTGAATTTGCTAAATCTGACTGGCTGTTCAAAAACGAATCTCTCAGACCATAGTGGTCCCAAAGAGAAAACTAAAAATATTCGTTTTTGAGATATTTTGGGAATTAATTAATTGCAGCTTTTCTTTGCATGGGCACTAAGAGAACTAAAAAAAGCTTTTCTTTGCGTGGGCACCAAGATAACTAAAAATATTCGTTTTTGAGATATTTTGGGAATTAATTAATTGCAGCTTTTCTTTGCGTGGGCACAAAGTAGTGAGTGAAGCTAGACACTACATGCTGTGACCAAGATTTGTTGATGAGTTTGGCTGATGAGGACGTTTGAGCGGGAAAAATGTGGCAAAATCTGGAAAGTCTGTAATGAGGTCTTGGGCTAGAGTGTCATTGGGCTTCTTGAATTGAATTTGCTGAATTCTGACTGGCTGCTCAAAAACGAATCTCTCAGGCCATATTGGTCCCAAAGAGAAAACTAAAAATATTCGTTTTTGAGATATTTTGGGAATTAATTAATTGCAGCTTTTCTTTACGTGGGCACTAAGATAACTAAAAAAAGCTTTTCTTTGCGTTGCGTGGGCACTAAGATAACTAAAAAAAGCTTTTCTTTGCATGGGCACTAAGATAACTAAAAATATTCGTTTTTGAGATATTTTGGGAATTAATTAATTGCAACTTTTCTTTGTGTGGGCGCAAAGTAGTGAGTGAAACTAGACGCTACATGATGTGACCAAGATTCATTGATGAGTTTGGCTGATGAGGACGTTTGAGCGGGAAAAATGTGGCAAAATCTGGAAAGTCTGTAATAAGGTCTTGGGCTAGAGCGTCATTGGGCTTCTTGGATTGAATTTACTGAATCTGACTGGCTGTTCAAAAACGAATATCTTAGGCCATAGTGGTCCCAAAGAGAAAACTAAAAATATTCATGTTTGAGATATTTTGGGAATTAATTAATTGCAGCTTTTCTTTGCGTGGGCGCAAAGTAGTGAGTGAAGCTAGACGCTACATGATGTGACCAAGATTTGTTGATGAGTTTGGCTGATGAGGACGTTTGAGCGGGAAAAATGTGGCAAAATCTGGAAAGTCTGTATTAAGGTCTTGGGCTAGAGCGTCATTGGGCTTCTTGAATTGAATTTGCTAAATTCTGACTGGCTGCTCAAAAACGAATCTCTTAGGCCATATTGGTCCCAAAGAGAAAACTAAAAATATTCGTTTTTGAGATATTTTGGGAATTAATTAATTGCAGCTTTTCTTTACGTGGGCACTAAGATAACTAAAAAAAGCTTTTCTTTGCATGGGCACTAAGATAACTAAAAATATTCGTTTTTGAGATATTTTGGGAATTAATTAATTGCAACTTTTCTTTGTGTGGGCGCAAAGTAGTGAGTGAAACTAGACGCTACATGATGTGACCAAGATTCATTGATGAGTTTGGCTGATGAGGACGTTTGAGCGGGAAAAATGTGGCAAAATCTGGAAAGTCTGTAATGAGGTCTTGGGCTAGAGCGTCATTGGGCTTCTTGGATTGAATTTGCTGAATCTGACTGGCTGTTCAAAAACGAATATCTCAGGCCATAGTGGTCCCAAAGAGAAAACTAAAAATATTCATTTTTGAGATATTTTGGGAATTAATTAATTGCAGCTTTTCTTTGCGTGGGCGCAAAGTAGTGAGTGAAGCTAGACGCTACATGATGTGACCAAGATTTTTTGATGAGTTTGGCTGATGAGGACGTTTGAGCGGGAAAAATGTGGCAAAATCTGGAAAGTCTGTAATGAGATCTTGGGCTAAAGCGTCATTGAGCTTCTTGGATTGAATTTGCTGAAGTTGACTGGCTGTGGATTGAGAATGAACCAACTGCTTAACCTTGAGCATATTTTCTGTGAATGAGGCTTATGCTTGTAAAGGGCCTTCAACTTTCTTGGAGACTGGAAAGTCTGTAATGAGGTTTTGGGCTAGAGCATCATTGGGCTTCTTGGATTGAATTTGCAAAAGCTGACTGGCTGTGGATTGAGAATGAACCAACTGCTTAACCTTGAGCATATTTTCTATGAATGAGGCTTCTGCTTGTAATGGGGCTTCAACTTTCTTGGAGACTTAAAAATATGTAATTATTGGAGTTCTTTGTTGTTGTAACTTCTCAGATTTTGAGGGTTTTTTTTTAATTTTATCCAGACTCAAACGTTGTTCGTCGTCTTTCAAATCCCTCTATACTCATGGTAAGCAATGGGCATTGAATTTAGTATTCTTATATTCTAAAGTTACTGAATTTGAATAACTGTTGACATTATGTCAATTCAATAGAATCTAGATGCAAACTAAAAGACTTATTTTAGCATATTGATTCACTTGCTTTGATTGATTTATGAATTTTTTAGAAATGAGTGTGTTAAATTGTGGTTACAATTTCAAAACCGCAACGAAGCAGAGCACGGATATTCTTACTTGTTCGTTCAAAAACAAAAATAACTATTTTATTTGTTACTATTCTTTTCCTAATTTTTTCATAAAATTAGATTTTTTTTTAAATAAATAATGATTTACTTCATAAATCACCTGACGTTATATTATTAGACTTGCGACGGCACTTTCAAGAACTATTTGTAATAAAAAGTAAAAACTGAAAACTATAAATACTGCCAGTTCATCATGTCTCCTCATCTTAAAATGTTATTTACATCAAGTTCTGACTTGACAAAAAATAACGAGGGAAAAAGGAAACAAAAATAAGTGCCACCAAGCCTCTCAACATTTCTCATGAAATCTACCTTAAGCAAAACTGTTAATACCGTAACCGCCTAACCACCGAAGCCGACAGAGTCACCGGAGTTGGGACCGCCTACGTGCTCGTCCAAGAAGTGCATCGGTTTTTTGCAACATTTACTTTGGCTTCGAATGTGTCCACCTCCCCATTTTCATCGACATTATTTTCCTTTTCTTGTTAGCCCGATGCTTCTCTGCTATCCTCAGTTTCCTCTTAGCATTCCGCATGGGATCAACGACAGCCAGGCGCTTTTCTTCGTTTTTCCTCTTATCCCTTTTCGCCTTGAGATTCTTCCTGATGTCACCGTAAACTAGTACAAACTTTTGGGTGCCTAGTTTCTTTCGTATGCTGTCAGTAACTTCTTGTGCTAACTGCTTCGTATTTTCTGGTACACAAAGGAAAGCAACTGGTCAGATAGCAATTGAAAAACAATAGGAACATGGGATTCAGCCAATATGCCGTAAACGAAACTAACTTCAGGTTTCCATGACACTAAACCCCTCGAGGATTCGACCAGAAAACTACTTGAAACAATGGGGTAATTTGGTTTAGGTCACAGAATATTTTCAATGTTAAGATTGGGCCAATCAACATTTTGTGTTTTCCAAAGGTAAATGAAGATAAATTTTAGCAAGTGGTATAGGGGAAATGACCATCGCAGATATGACATGCAAAGAGCACGAGTGCAAGCTATTTACTGAGGCAACGGAGCCAATAGCTTTTGGGATATGCAGGAGCAACTTTCTACTCATATGCAACAAAACTGGGCATTGGGAAATAGCATGAGACAAAAAAACTCACCATGAATCACTCTCCCAGAAAATCCTTCGCAAACTTTATACAACGGCAGCAAGATTTCATAGGCATAAAGCCGGCAGTCTTCCTCACTTAAATAGGATGAAACTTTTTGAAAACTATCAAAGACAATTTTCATCTGCATAGAACAAATCACAATTACAATATAAAAAAATTGATGGGAACAGAAAACACAGGCGAATGACAATATTAACCTTAGTAATAGCTGTTGTAGAAAATATAGACAAATAAAAAATGCTTGGTATGCCTATGCTAATAAACATTCCCAAATATCACCAAAAATTTTAGGAAATCAGTCCTTTTGTACAAACCTGAATCGCCTCCATTTGAAGGGCAGTCTTGCCCATTTTTTTGAGCAGGTTAGAGACGAGCAAGTATCGGATATTCTTAGAGGCGCTTTCATCATTTGGGTCGCATATACCAGAGGTAAGGGATAAAAACATGCTCCTTCCTTTTCTAGCATCGAGCAACTCAAAAGCTCGAAGAAAATGGGCTTGCTCATGCTGTTCAAGGTTGGACCAGAATTGATGTGGATCAGCACACTCTGTTTGTCCAATCAATGAATGCACATGACAAACACTGAACGCAAGATTTTCAGTAATCAGATTGCTGGCAGCATCATCATTGAGTTGTGTCTTCATTTGGCAGCAGAGAGACGCAGCTATCATGAAAAGTCTACTTGGTCTAATAAGATAGTAAATTCCTAATGGTTTTCCATCGTCTTTAGAGGCGGCTTTGGCAGCATCAAAGTACAAAGCTACAAGGCGACTGGAAATGCAGCGTAACCACATGTGTGGATGCAGAAGTAATTCACAAATTGCTGCCCATATATCCTAAATTTTTGAAAAAGAATGGACTTGTGAGAGAAAAAGATTACAACAACTTCAATGTCCAGAGAATAAGTTAAGATTTATCTACCATTAGCATCTTTTATGATAATTTACAATGAATGATAGTATGTTTGACAAACTTGAACCCTCCTGTTTCTGATTACCATAATATGAATTTGCACTTTGTTTGAGGAACTTTTGATAAACCATATTAGATACCACCAACATTAATCACATGGAATATGACAGAAAATTAACATTTTCATGGTAAAAAATATCCGTAGACATCAAAACCGTATTCTGAGATGGTTATATATGTATGAGAGATTATGTAGGATTTTATTTTTTCTTTCTTTCGAACTAACTAGATTCTTAGATTTCTAAGTGACACTGACAAGATCCACAGGCAGCATAGACAGTCCAAGATTTCTCCTACATCTAGAAACTAAAAGTAATAGGATTATGAATGCTCCCACTATAGAATCTCTTTCTAGAAATGAAACTTAAGTGAATCTTGCTTTCTTTATGTAAAGTCGAAAACATGGAAATGAAACTTATCAATTCACAGATCACCTTCCACCGCCCCCCTTTCTAACTAAAAAAGAAAACAAAAAATAACATGCAAGAACCTTGTGCAACAGTGTATCACATACAACTATACCATATGAAATATTTAGGGGAAAAAAAAAATGAAATGTTTATGATGTTTGTCTAATAACATACCTCAAGATCCCTATCAAAGCATAAACTACGAAACTGATGCAGCATTTTCTCCAGCATAACTAACGAATAATATGCCTCCTTCCACAAAGGAATGCTAGTTTCATTAGAAAAGTCTAGTTGCTCATCAGTGACTCTATCAATGGCAGACAGTAAGATACTCTTAGTCGCTGCCAATATTCTGTTGATATGCTTAAGAAATTCTTCCTCCATGTCTTCAACTGGCAATAATTTATTGACATGCTTCTGAAATTCTTTATCCATGACTTCAACCAGAAGTCCCAAAACCTGCCAAATACACAAGGGCATTAAGCAAGAGCAATGCGGCACACCCCACCAAAAGTAGACTTACTAATATCAGGATTGGGAATACAACTATGACAATCTCCTCGACTATAGGATTATAACGTTTGACACTATAACATGAGATAGCACAGACAGATATAAGGACGATGCAGACCAAATTTTTGTACACAGTAACGAGTCCCTTACCTCAGCAAAACACATGCAGCTTCATACAAAACCTCAATCAAATTGACGGTCATTTCTACGTTCTTTTCTTACTCAACAAATTCCAGAAGGAAAAGTTTAAGCGAGCTTTGGGGTATAGGACAGAGAATTGGGCATATTGTATCAGTTAGGTTCCCCCCACACACCAACCACTTTCTTATAAAAGTTTTAGTAACATTAACATACTGAAATCTTGCTAGAGAAATATATCTGAAACAATAGTGTTTCAAGGTTTCTATTCTAGATAACACCATTGCATATACCTATTCTGCGGTAATTAATTCAATAAACTAATTGTTCTCTACAATTGGCGGGGAATTAATATGACAAGACAGTTCACAGAAGAAGAGCAAGAAATCATAGCATTCAAATGAGAAGACTAAATAACTTTAAATTTGAGAAGTTAATGTGAAAACTTTGCCTGTGCTGCAGCGCTCCATAATTGCTGCTTCCCACCCAAATACCAAGATAGGCTGTACTCAAGAATGGAACGAAATGAATGTGAGCTTATATAGCCAATGAGACATTTTATAGCAACTCCAGCCAAGGAACGAACTTCATTATCTTGATCATTAGCCAAGCAAATCACCAAATGGACAAAAAAGGTCTGTGACTGCTCATCTACAACGTTTTGTGGAAATTTAACAATAATTGTGTGGAGCATCTCAAGCACAGTTTTCCTTCCACTTGAATGCTCATACCTGCAACAAGAGTCAAGCCATCATCAAAACACAAAAATAAGGAAAGACAGTCTTCCAAGTCACTATTAGGCACTCACCTCAGATTTGACAGCAGAAAATCCAAATGTTGTTGCAAACGTTTTGTAGAGAGACGATATTCAAGTAAGAATTGCAATAAAATCTTGCTACACTTGTGACGAATTGGTTCTACTTGACTTGTTACCATCAAATTTGCAACTCTTGTTACAAGATCATATATCTCAGGAACAACTAGCCTGCGGTTAACAATTGCCTTTAGAAGTGAAAGAGCAACAAACGAGGGATTGCTTTCAAGATCAACAAACAATGGAAGCTGAATTAGCAGATGTAGCTGATCGGAGGAAAGAGTGACTTTGGTGCCGCGCAGAAGTTCTGTTAACAACCTCAGGCATGACTCCATTTGAGAACCTCCAGTATTACCCGTACTTCCAGCAATACCAAACAGCGCGGCTTTAATACTATCTGCCTGAGATTCGATGGCAGGTAAAGGCAACCTGACCAGTCGGGTGAGGCATCTAAGTGATGCAGATACAACATCTTCATACTTGGATTTCAAGCACTTCCCTAACAGTACGACAAAAGGATCCAACATCGACAACATTTGTTCATCAGCTTTTCCCAATTTCACATTCTTTATGCGTTTCAGAAATATCCCAAGAGCAAAAACTGAAATAAGATGAGAACATACTGATTTACCACCTGAGACACCCCACGAGGAAATATCTTTTCCACTCATAAAATTTCGCCGACGTCCATTTACCCATGTAATAAACAAATTCTCACTCTGACCATTTTCTTCTTTTATTCCATCTTCGATCAGGCCATGTACGAATATAAATAGGTCTGTCTGGTCAACAGTTGGATTGCATTCAATACCAGCACCTATGTGAGTTAACATACTTTCCAATTTTGTCTTGGTTTTTGGTGTCAAATGTTTCTCGAATTGAGCTGTAACAGGTGACAGAAGCTTCAACGCGTGGCTTTTGAATGTTATGCTTTGAGAAATCAATTTCAGGGTTTCAAAAGACTTCTGTTTCTTAGTTTCTTTCATCTTGGAAGCAATCTTTTCAACATCTTTTTCCTCAGCAACATCTCCAAGAACATCATTCGTTACAATACAAAGGAGATCTTCCAAACAGTAGTCCAATTTTCCACTAATTGGAGTAACAAGAAACTTCGACAAAATAAAGTTTAGTGTGTATCCCAGCACATGTAACTCATATCCCCGTTTCAAGGTAGCTCGCAAAACCTTGACTATAAAATGCAAGTATTCCAGCCCCAACTCCTTCAAACAAGCAGCCAAAGCGGACCTAGCTTCATCACGGATGCTTTCCAATCGATTCTTCAAAAAATTTGAAACTCGATGAACAATGCTAGGCAGCTGTGAGTCCATTACATCTCCAGGAAGCAACCTTAATACTCTTAGTGTAGCAAGACTGATGTTAGCATTGACCTTTTCAGAATCACTCAGTAACTTTTGTATCTTAGGCAGCACGACTTTTTGAAGGCAAGTCTGTATTTCATTTACCGAAACAGAATTGCTACACTTACGCAAGATTGTAGACCCAGTATCAGTGGTCCCTGTGTTGGAATCATTGTCCAAGGAGTCTTTGGCATCTGAAAAGTGAAACTTGTCCAAGATGGAACAGATTAGCCGCAGAAGGAGCTTTTCTTTATTAGGATTCTTGTTCATCTCATTAAAGCATCTCATCAACAACGAGTAGTATGAATTCCATTCCATGTGACTCGAAATCGAAGCAAGGGCCTCTATGCACATATTTTTGACATGTTCTCCTTTTCCTTCATGCTCCTCCAACAACATATTGAAAAAAAGGGGTACAAACACTTTCTTTGTGATGCCCTGGGAGAGAGATCAGGAGAGTAGACTTTAGGGACTGAGTTGAAAAAAATTATGAGAAGTGAAACAAATCGAGAAATTCTATTTTGAGAAGAAAAAAAGAGGGAGAGGAAGAGAGAGACCTCTGGCATGTAGCTGGTACTGATAACATTCCTAAAGCGTGTCAATGCCCTTGCTCTCCTATGTTTCTGCAGAAGCAAAAGTAAATATGTGAGAACAATTTTGTCACTCCTTTTCCGAACAATTGCTTTCTCTGAAATGATCAACGATTGGTTTACAAAAAGAATATTGCAAGTAAAGATCACTTTTAACAGTAATTTCTGTTTAAAAAGATGACCCAGAAAGAGCCATAGTAGATATAATAAAAAACTCAACCTGTAGGTGAACGATATTGTTGAAAAAATCTATTTCAGCATCATCATCACAAAGATCCTTCAATGAACCCAGATTTGCCACTTCTGGTAGATTTTTCACCATTTGTCTTAGTAAATCAACCCATTCCTGAAACACACCAAATAACCATAAATAGTGTGAAATTTATTAAGCCATGTAGCTTGGAGTTGCAATAAATCATTATTCCTTTCTTTTGCTTTTTTCACCCCATTTTTTGCCAGTAATTGGGCATTTCTATGAAATTTGAACACATTTTGTAAGATTTCTTAAAGATTCCATTGGCAGCGACTCTCTGCTTAGCTGTAGTTAGAGATGCATGTGCATAAGCAGGTATATGCAGATTCTGTTAGTGTATTTACAAGATTGTGTGATAGTGCAGATTTGACGTTGTGTTTCGTTGCCATTTATATACCGTCAGACCTGAAGGAACACAAGAACAACTTAATACCTTTCTGACAGAAGTTCCTCTCTTCAAAGCATTGCCCATATGCTTCAAAAGAAACTTGTTTGTTATTCTCTGAATGCACGCTCTGGTCCAACAATGATCATCAGATGCTGACATCTTGTCAGGCATTTCACAGTGGTCTACTTGGCCAAGAATTAGGGCAGCAAATTCAACAAATGAGCGCAATGAATTGTAAGCACTGTGCCTCAAGATTAATTCTTCAGACGACATGTCATAGACACAATGAGACAAAATGACTAATGCATGATCCTCTGGGACTGTATAGAAGATATCAACACTGATCTTTTCATAAGCATTGACAACTTTGTCATAATCAAGGCTACCCAGTTCAGTAACAGAGGTTGCATTCAAGTCCTGTAACAGTTTTGCCTGCATTTGTTTGAAGAGTTACGAGAAAATAAGGACAACATAAAAAAATAACAAAGCCAATGCAATACTACTAAAAGAGAAAAAGGGCCACACGATACCACAAATTGAACAGAAGGGTCTGCTCTAGCAACAGCCTCAAGAAGATCACAAATAAAAACACGTTTATCTAGATCAGTAGAAGTAAGTAGTGGAGATACTGCATTAAGAATTTTATTTGTAATCGCATTCCCCAGTATTGGAACCATATCACGAATTACTTGCACTGCTTCAAAACAGAAATCTGCAAGATAAATAGAAGATTTTAAGTTTTGCAGGTGGAAAATTTTCACTAAGTACAAAAGCTGAGATTTCCAAGATAGTACTACCTGAATTCTGAGCTCCATTCGCTAAAACCGGAAGCAAGATATCCAAAAATTTCCTGGCTGGCAAAGCATGTTCTATATACTTAGGTAAGAACTGAAAAATTCTTTTCTTTGTCTCTCCTGGGTGTTTATATAATTTCCTGGCACAATAGTAAGTGATGGAGACAACATATCAGATGACATCCTTTCCTTTCCACAAAATTCAACTGGAAAATGACCAGTGCAGAATGTAAATGAAAGATGAGGTACAAGGGTAATGCAGAAATCCAAATAGGGGCAAGGCTATCAATTCCTAAATACTATATGGGATCTTTAAAAAGGGAGACGATTTGAATCAACTTGAAGCACTGACTAGGCCACAAACGTATTCTAAATTATAAGATCAAGGACACAATCACACTTAACAGCAAGAGATAATCAACTGAGTTTATCTCGTGAAAGTTAAACAAATATTCCAAATGAAGACTGGGAAATGCTACTATCGTTTATCTAACTTCATTTTAGTACTAATAGATAATACATGGTGGTAGCCAACTCAGCATCAACTAGGCAGCAAGACAGTAAATATGCCTGCTTCAGACAAGGATCCCAAGTCCAGTCAACAAAAGTGCAACAAACCATTTGAAAAGATAGAACCTTTTGATTATGACAAGAGAGCATCCCAAAGGTATTATGCATATTTGATATGTAAAAAGTTTTGGGCACACCTTACAATGGGTCTCACTGTCTGTACTCAACCCACAATATATTTCTTAGGCATTTAACAACCGAACAATGTCATTCAAGTTTCCATGTTGATTTTAATCATCTTAACTGAATTCTGATTTCTGAAGCAAAAATACCTATAGAGTCAATGTGATAAGGGTCATAACTCTTAAGATGATATAAGCATCAATAAAAAAATAGCAAATCAGCTGCCTATGAACTAGCATCCGTCCTAGTTCCAAACTAAGGTGACTTTAGAAAATGGATTCGCACAAGCAACAGAGAAAATGCGTCATTGCAAGCACATCAAGAAGGCGGCAAGTCTGTTTTATACTTTCGTATGTATGTGTGTGTGTGTGTGTTTTTCCATGTACACATAAAATGAACCATATTACCTCTTGGCAGCATTATTACTTTGAAAAAGACAATGCAGGTTATCGATGAGTGCTTCAAGGTTTGGGAGTATAACTCCTTTCACAGCACTATCTTCATCACCCCACTCGTGATCAAGAGTCAACAGGTTATCAACAAACTTGAGAACACAAGATACAATAGCTTCAGATGTTGATGTGACCGTTAGAATTGAGAGTATATCAGGAACAAGTTTTTGTTCCCTGCAAAGTAGTGGTACAAGTTTTTGGCTTCTAGACAGCGCAAGAAAACAAGAGAAGAGCGAACTAGGTTTCTGGCCGCTAGATCCTTCCTGCTTGAAACGATCAATTAAAGGCTTGACTGACACAAAGAATAGGTCCCAGAACTCACTACTAAAATCATGATCTTCATACTTGTTGAGAACGAAGGAGATAATTTTCAGGCATAAAGACCTGAGATCCCTAAGCTGCCCCAAAGCTGGGGAGATCTGCAGATAGACCATAAATTTCTCAGTAAATTGCAATAAATTTGTTGACTCAATTTGCAGAAAGAAAACAAAAGTAAGTTTCATGTGCCAAGTAACATAAAATTAACTTCCTGGAAAATGGAACAAAACCAAGAAGGCAACCAGCAAAAAAATTTTACATATATCTTGCCATAAGAAAAACTAGTACATTGTGGTAACAAAAGATGTTTCTTTCGTGTTTTGATCAAATCTAAGCACATGCATGTACGTACAAACACTACAGAAAAAGCAAGGACTACAAAAGGACAAATATGAACCAACCAAAATGCTCTTAGAAGTGTTATAAGTGTTCGCAAGGCAGTACTTTTTCACTCTACAATTTGTTGATAAAATCGAATATAGATAGAATTCTGTATATGATATGAAATTTAACAAAACCGCAAACAGCATCTCAGCATAACTGGAATTTTGGAAGTCAAAACGCTTGAGCCTCATTATGACAAATATCAGATCACTTTAGTTACAGCCCTGAAGAACATACTAATAAAAAAATATTATCTTGTCACAAACATGGTATGAGTATTAGGCATATATACAATTTTAATAACATTGAGTAATTTTCTGTGGTTTCAGACTAAAATAATGGAAGCATATATCTATTAACTATACAACACAGTAAACATTCCACTCAAGACTTGGCATCCAGTAAAGTAATACCAGTTTGTGCATCATTGGACAATATTGTGTCACAAAATAAAATAAAATAAAATTGTAGTAGTATCAAGATAGTGGACATCATCTGCACGACCTGACACAAATCATAATTCATAAACTATAGCTTTGTTTTATCTGAAAATAGATGGACACATGAAGTATTACCGAAACATTAGTCTCCACTGCACTATCTTTTCCAAGCAAAGTACGGTTCACATCCAGATTATTTTCCAATGAAGATCCCTTGGCCTTCCCCGCCTCTTTGGCCTTTGCCACCTCAATACTTAAACTGCAGCTTTCTAATAACCGGGCAACACATCCCATAAGAAAATCAAGAAAGGGACCAACACGCAATATATCAAAAACTCCAATGATATCTTCGATCACATGCAGAAAACCAGATCTTTTCTTCCAAGACAGGGCTGATATACTGCTAACAGTGAAATATTTTAAGAAATGCGATGCCTGAAATTCGGCCAGAGAAACATTTGGCAAAGTCCAAAACCAGTTTGCAGCACCATCACTTCCCATTGGAACAATTTGCAAAGGCTTTACCAACAATGCAAAGAAAAGAGGAAGTTCTTCAACATCAACTTGAGATATGAAACCAAGAACTGACTTCCGATGATTTACTCCTGAATGCTGACACAAACAATAAAGAAAGAAAGCAAGTCATACATGGTAATATAAACTGCAACAATGATGCAAATGAAAAAAGAAATACAATGATGCAGCACATACAAACTCGCACACGTGCATTGATCTGCTGGAAATATTCACACTCCAACTACATAGAATTGACAAAAGAAATATGGAGCTTTCGGAATTGTTATATCATACATAATACCAGTCCACACAAAGCCCCTTCTATGGATATCCTCTATTTTATAGAGGAATCCTACATTTAAAAACTATAACTATATGAAAATATACATGCAAGCAATCTACAGACAATGTTGAGAACTACAGGTCCAGAATGATTAAGAATAAATCATATTGAAAGTTCAAACATACCTTCTGATTAGCATGTTTCTTCAACTTGCGGACTTTGGGCATCAGAAGACGGATAACTATAGGCACCAGGTAAGCTCTGTGATGTTCCTCAATTAGATTGGACTCTCTGGATAAACTCCACGTTGTTAATTCCTCTCTCAAATTATGAAAGCTGGCTAGGTTTTTCAATTGTTGACAGTATGGAAGCAGGAAATCATCTTTCCATATGAACAGACAATCAAGAACCTTTGTTTGTATTTCATCATCATTTTCATCTAAAAGTCTGACAAACAGGAAAATATATAAATAAATAACCAATAGGCGAACCAAAGGACGACAAATGGAGAGTCTACATATCTGGAATTTGTACCAACCTAATTTGTAAAACGTCTTTAAGGAACTGATTTTGATAGAAGGACTTAAGGTTGTGCATCAGTTTCAGCAGGTTTAACCATTCTTTAAGGACACCTTTCCACTCTTTGCCTCTACAAACACTTGCATTGAAAGACCCGATGCTGCAGCTACAAGATAAAGACAAATGAGCACACAAAATATTTTGACTAAAGCCTGTTCAAGTTCACAATATCCAAGAGCAAGTATTCACTAACAAACACAAATCCAAGTAAGAATTACCTTCTAAAGTCTTCGCAACTGTAGCCCACAAACTTCAAAAACAAAGGTAAAATCTGGCGAGACTTAGATTCAATTAGGGTCGGAATTCTTTGTAAAGACTGGAGCAATGAAGATAACACGGCCGCAGAAGGTGTACTAGTAGATGTGGAATTAACACACAAATCAAAGTGTCCGAGCAGGCCTGCAAAACAAAAAGAGGATAAACCTGAGCATACAAGAGAACAACTCGATTGCCATTCAGAGTTGAATATACATGATAAACTGATGGGTATAAGTCATCCTTGAAAACCGGGTTACTAAAGAGTGTCCATGTGTTTATACTCTACACAATAAACAGCTTAAAGATACCTAGGGGATGTATATTCCAACACACCCCCTAAGCGGCAAGGCTAGTCAGCTCTCCCCATCCGAACAGGGCGAGTGCCACCAAACACAATTCATCCTTCCTGTCTACCTATGATAATACAATGTCAAACCCATGGGTAGAACTGCTCCATGAAATCCAGCTTATAAAGAAAGGGTTCTCGTGTGTTTGTACACCATACATCCCAAATGTACCCTTGCAATATTACAAAGGAATCATGTCCAACCAATACAATGAAAACTTAAAGGTTGGATATTGGTCACAAAAGAAAAACAGAGAAAAACTGAAGCAACTTATTACCAATATTGCACAACCTGCTTATGAGTACCATAAACCTTCCAGACATATTTTTTTTAATTACCTGGACAATGAGAATTTCTTAAATTTATAAAGGTTGTCTGGAACACACAAAAATTAAGAAACATAACTAAATGACCATAGGATAATTAGAGTCTGGATATTCATTCTGGATATAAAATATAATAGGAAATATCAAGTTGTTACATACCAATTGACTTGTTGGTCGTCCTAGAATTTACTTTGTCAATTTGATCGAAGGATGCTTGAAATCTCGATTGGCATTGTTCAAAATAACTAACAAAATTTTCCCACACAAGTCCAATGTTTTGGCTAATCAGAACTGCAAGGCACTCTGATGCAGGATTCCAAAGGTAACTAAACCGGTTATGGAAGATACCAATCATCCCATTCAAAACAAGGGGCAGATAAGCTTCAGCTATTCTACCAGCAGAGAGGGCCATCTGTATTCTAGAAATCAAGAGAGTAACTTTCCTGCTGGTAGAAATTGAAAGAGGAGTTGACTCAATGGAGAGAAGGAGAGCAAGAACCTGACATTTGAAGCGAAATCAATATGGAAGTTCATAAACAGAATATTGATTCCAACACGAATAGCATGAAGAAAGAGAAGCATACATTTAAGCTGTGTTTATCCACATGACAAGTTGGAGAAACTTCAGTTCTCATTTTCTTTGCAACTGGGTAATCCTCTGTGAAAGTATTGCAATTTAGAGTTTCAAAGTGGCACAATATTCGAAGAGTGGAAGCGCGAATCTCTCTGTCTGACTGGCATAAATTATCAGCAAATATGTCTAAAGCCTCTACAGCCATATCTGCTTTTAATTCTGGATGATATGTTCTAGACTCGGTGTCTCCTTCCATCATAGACCTACTATTTGTAATAGCAAGAGGTCATATAATGCATGATTTTATACAGAACTGATTTATAACTCAATACCATACTTAACTTTTAAAAAGGGGAAAAATCTACATTACGGAAATAGTCATACCCGTACACCGAATCCAAAAAGTCAGCAACAGCAACCAACACTTGTGCACATGATTTGTGTCTTTTTCCAAGATGCAAAAATCTGCTTGTTTCGTCAAGCTCAGATTTTTTACCACGTATCATTTTGTAATAGGAATTCAGGGTAGCACCAATTAGGCTCTCCCAAGTGTGCTTAGGAAAACCTGCAACATTGTCTGCAAGAGTAGCACATGAACAAAATGTCAAGGGCTAGAAATGGTCCAGGCATATCTGTAAACATTCCCTAAATACATCACAAACATACTTAACTCAACCAAACCAACAGATCAAACCATCATAGTCATTCAGACAAAGAATATGCGGTGAAAATAATAAAATAGTAAAATACTGATAAAAATAACAGTGCATTCTAATACACCATCTAAACACAGATTCTCCTTCTACTCAAGTTTAAAAAAACGATATATAAATAATATATATATATATGTATATATATTACACTTGAAACAGAAAGGGACAGGGCATCAAAGAATTATCAAGCAACAAACTAATAATAAAAGATGAGGTAGTGTACCAGCTTCAATCATCAGAATTTGATCATATGCATTTATTAAATCCTTTAACAAGGATAAATCATTTTCAGATTCTACTACTTGGGGAAAGCAGTTGATGGTTCCCCACAGCAGAGCCAAGTCAACTTCAAGAATTATTGTGGATGATGAGTCCCCATTTCCAATACCCTTTAAAACCCCAACCCAGTTGTTGATAGTCCCACGCAGAAAATCTTGAATCCTTGAAACTCTTTCAGGTGTTTCATCTAAGAAGGTCAAGCTTTGGATTTCCGTTTGCTGTTTTTCACAGAAGGTGAGTAACAAATAAATAACATCTTCCTGGGAAGTTTCTATTAAATCATTCATCGCCCTGAAAATTCAATTAAAAATGTTAAAAGCCAGATAATAGATATAATACAGAAACACTCTAGAGAAAGTTAAAATATCGATCTTACCTTAAAATGTTAGCTCTGAAGATATTTACAATGCAAACATCCTCTTTTAATAATTCTCGAACAAAACCCAACAAGCTGTAGCACCAAGCTTCATATGTCAAACAAACTAATCCAATAAAAAGAGAAAAACAGAAAAGCAACTCCAGAAACCCAAAGACTTTGTTCGAGGCAGTACCTTGGGTTCTTTAGATCAAATACAGGAGCCCACTGCAATGAACAGCTAGAGATGGTTGACATATCACTTAAATTGTGCAGTCCCCTAAGAATACAGAGCATTAACTCTAAAAGCTTATCAACAACATCAGATGAAGACTCCTCTGTCATTGGAATGCCCTTAGGCATGACCAACCCCACAATTTCAATCATTTGTTGGTAATCTGTCAAATGTGGCAGTACAAAGAACAGACAAACACATCATTACTTTCTTCTCTTTTTTTTTTTTTTTGGCTAAAGGGAATTATATTAGGAGAGGGAAAAAGCAAACAGAGAGGCTGGTCCAGCATACCAGACCAAACACCCCAGCCACAACAAGGAACAGAAAACCAACTAACGAAAACAATCGACAGCCTAAAACACAAACACATCATTACTAAAGAGCAAGGAATGCTTGACAGTAAAATAAAGGACTCAGGCAAACAAAAACATTCTTATCACTCACCAGAAACCCTTTGGCCATTCTTAACTTGCACAGTAGAAACAAGCAACGACAACAGGCGGCTTAAACGTTCAACACCTCCATTAATCACAGAGTCAGTTATTTCCCGATATAAGCAATTGAACATTAAGTTCAATTCCTTGGAGTCCAAATCCACACATAAACTTTCTAACGCAGACTTTAAGACTTCAAGAACAGTCTCTGAACCTGCAGGAGAAAGAGAGAGGGTCAAAGACAAGCAAAACCAATATAACTCCCAAATATATAGTTTATGGTCCAATAATATTTTATAAACATACTGCTGCATTACACATAACATACAAATTGAAGAGAGAACAACAAAGTCAATGTACAAATGAACAATTAAACCCAAAAAAACATATAATTTAGATTTTACTACCAACATCATTTTTCCCCTAAACCACACAATCATTCTCACATAACACTTTAGCAAGCCATAATTGCTAACATACTCGGGTAGTCTTGGATTAGTATCAGATGAACCTTGACCGACAACAAAGTATTCATGCATCAACTGTGAATATAGAAACAAAAAATACACTTTTACCATAAACAATAATTAATAGCAATATGATATAAAAATAGGTAAAAGCATAGTGAACAAGCTTTCCACTAACTCTACATCAGTGAGCTTTAAAATCCAGCTACCCTAGACATTCAATAACATCCAAAAATATATCTAATCAATTTTTCAAGACATCTAAAATAAACGTACATAAAGCCTTTGTTTAGAGAAAAACTTGCCTTCGTTGAATTGTTCACCAATGCAAAGTATCAAGTCGTCCATCAGGAAATGCAACACTCTCTCAGCTCTAGAATGGAACCTTGATGAGGTTCCTCTCATGACAAAATACAGTAATTTACTGACTCCCTCTTTTCTAGTATCAGTTGATTTCTTCACAACTTCAAACATGATCTTTCTGACACCTGTGCCAATTCAATGAGGACAAAAATTTATCAATTCCCATTAAAGGAACTTACTTCAAGTCTTCAACAGAACACTAGAATATACGGCAATATGGCCAACAATTTACTGTTATCTAAACTAAAATTACATATCCAGCTACAAGTGCTTAGAATCATAAAATATTAATTAAGACATAAAGGAAGTCAGTTTTCCATCAGATGTATGTAGTGCATATCAAGTTAGAAACTACAGATTATTATTCATTAATCACAGTATATCACAAATTTGATTGTATCATGGGAAAAACACAAACATCTAGATGATAATTGTCACCACATTAAACATGAGATGAAGAGTCAGTTAAAACACATAGAATTGCATTGTTTTGAAGTAAAAAAAATGGTCCCTCAATCATTCAAAATAAATAAGCTATAAAGCATGCTTCAAGGGGACCTGTATAGAGATAATCCTACATTTCCCATCAAAAAAAAAATCCAACAGGCTAAAAGTGAAAACATAAAATATGCAAGGTTGTACCTTCTTTAAGTTGTTCAAAAGGTGCATTTCTCAGCAAGAATGAGACCGCTTCTGCCATAAATTTTTGGATGTGATATTTTGGATAGTACCTCAATTTTACAGTAACCCTGCAAAATGCATGTATATATATTATATACATATATTTATATATATCATAAGAACTGAGATTATGAGAGGAAAGAGAGTAAAAATGCATCCTCACATGAAATTGCAATGTAACAATCACTTATTCGTACAAATTGGACCAAAGGGAACTCAATACCAAAATTTTCAAAACTCAAAGAAAACACTAACTAAGCCTGATTAACATATTTTTCAAATAATCTGATATTTCTCAAAGAAATATTTTCACCATCAAATTCTGAAAGTTAAAATAGACATATTTTTGTCTACAATAAATGCACATGGTTTGCTTCAACGTAATAATCAAAATAACTAAGTGATACAGGAACTTACTTTAGTATATGCTTAATCTTTTGTACAAGATATTTTTGTAAGTACATCATAATAGATGACCAAGATGTAAAGATCTGCACAAAACCACCGTACACTATGAGTTCATGTCGAAATTAAAATGCCAACCTGTAAACCTAATAAAAATTAAAATTAAATAACAATCCTTAAAATAAATTGGACCTGCTCAATGATCTCTGGCTCCCTATCTGTACCACTTTCTAGAAGAGACACTAGAGAATCAGCAATCCTCGGCAAGAAACTGGAAGAAGAAGAAGAACGTGACCATAAATACATGCATCAAAAGCAAAAGGGCATGATGGGATTCTACAGTACACTGGAGCAAGTCGCCTTGAATATTCAATACCAATTAAGGAAGTAAAAGCAACAAACAACAAGCAACTACAAGTTAAATTCATTCTAAAGGATGACAAAACTCACGGGATAAAGTCCTCCAGGAGATCTCTTGACAGAGCAGCGATTAACCTGCCCAAGAACACAGCTTATTGAGAAAGAAAACAAAAATCTCCAATCTCGGAAAACATTAAATTCCAACTAAACAATCAAATATCTCAAAAGGGTTGGCGTCAAATAAGCTAACATACGTGAGAATGGGCTCAAGCGACAGCCTTGCATCCATCTGTAATCTCGAAACGAGTTCTGAGATTATGGTTTCCTTGTGCAACAGAATCAAAGGCAACGTTTGGACCAACGGCGTCATTTGCTCATAGAAAGAGATGAAATCCTCAGCCGTGTTCAGTTCCTACACCCGAATCAGCAAAACAATCATGAAACCAAAAACCCAGAAGAAAAAAAATACATATACATATACACACATATATACATATGGAGAAAAATCTTAAGCAAACTTGAAGAATTACCCTCCATTCGATGAGGCAGTCCCGGAAAAAAGTAGAGCCCTCATGCGGCTCCGACTTAACTTTATCGAGGCTTCGGAAAACATCGATTTCTACATCATCAAGTCTCTCAGAGAAATTCTTGAACTGCAAATACAAAAGCCAGCAAATAAAATTACCAAAAAAATAATTTGAAGCATGAAATAAGACGAACAAAGAGCTGGAAGCTTCAAACGGCGGCGTGAGAAAGAGGGCTTACAACGAAACGGCGGCGTCCGGGGGATTTGTTGAGGGACTTGACGGCCTGAGCTTGGGAGAGAGTGGCCATCTACGATGCACAGACACGGCACATCGGCCGCGTATCGCGTGTCAGATACGCAAATGGACACGATACGCTTCTGGTACGGTCGGATACGCGTTGGATACGTATCTGGATCAACAGATACGGCGTTTGACAGATGGATACGGGTATCCGACGGTTTAGATACAGGTATCCGACTGTCTAGATACGGATATCTGCACCATGACGCAATCTGGTGGAAGGACACCTCGCAAAGAAGATGACGCAATTTGATGGAGGAAGGCGTCGCACGGAGACGACCCGATCTAGTGGAGGAGGCTTCGCAAAGAAGATGACTGCTGAGAGCCCTTCTCTCTGCTTGAGAGTTTTTCTCAGCGTTTGTCTGAGGGCCTTATTTCAGTGCAGATCAGGGGGCGCTGACCCTAGCTTCGGCTGGGGTTGGTTAGCCCATCTGTCCTTCCTTTTTTGGTCCCCTCCTCCTTCCTTCGGCAGAGTTTTCCCCCTGCTTTCTATTTCGTTTTGCCCTTTTCGTCTTCTCCTACTGGCGTCCCTCCTTCTCGGTCATCCACACTCCAATCTTCAGTCACGCTTCTCTGAGATGGTGTGTAGAGCTTCGGTGCATGCACAGGCTCGGGTGACTCAACACCACCACCTTCTCGATGTCTGCCTCTGTTGGCACTGTTGCTTGTGGATCTCCACGGGCTTCTTTCTTCTGGTAGCCGGAATTCCTCTTCTGGTTGCCTGATTTCTACTGTGGTGGCTGCGTACAAGGTGGTGCTCGGGGTTGGATGCTCTGATCGTCGGGTTGGCGTGCGGTTGGAGGCATGGAATTGGGTGAATCTCGAAATACTGTTGCAGAGGCGGCGGCTGTCGAATTCTTGGTTCTTCCGGCGTTCTTATGGTGTTTCTGTTTTGGGCCCACGTTGTGGGTTGGGCTTAGGTTTTGTTTGCTGGGCTGGTCCTTTTTGTTTGTATATGTACTTTTGTTTTTGGACCTTAGTTTGTACAGGTTGTAAGTTTGTCTGTTTCTTGTGGTAATTTAATTACCTTTTTTCCAAAAAAAAAAAAAAAAAAAAAAAAAAAAAAAAGATGACTGCTAGGTCAATATGCCGTTTGTTTGTTTATGTAGTAAAAAACGACACCACATTATTATTATTATTTTATTATTTTAGGGTTTAAATGAGACTAAAGCCCAAAACTACATAGCCCACCGAATTTACACCACTACCATCCTTTCTTTTTAAGAGTTTGAATAATATAAATTAAATTTTGAGTAATTATTTTTTTTATTGTTATTTAAAATATATATTTTAAATATATATGTATTATATAAATTACCGTATCCATGCCGTATCGTGTCTTAGTTTTTAGAAATTTGATGTATCCCCGTGTCGTACCGTGTCGTATCCTCGTGTTCGTGTCTGTGTCCATTCATCGTAGGTGGCCATGGTGGACTGAGAAAGCAGGTGGAGAAGAAGGGGGAGGGTTTTGGTTCGGGGAGGCTGCTCGCCTCTCTTCTTCTTGGAGTTCAGCAGCGCTGCTGGTGAAACTGACCTTCGACTTTTGGAATGGGGTTTAACAACCCGAGAAGGAGGCTATTTGGTTTTGGGTCGGGGCAGGTCGGTTTTTGAATTTTTGTTTTTAATTTTTTACTGGATCGGCTTCAAAATGTAGGCCGGGAAATTGGGCTCAAGAATTGCAAAACTCACTTTCAGCCCACACCTAAAAGTGGGGCGATTGCTGAGCCCCAGTTTGCGGGACTGCCCGATCAGACAATTTCTCGCCCGACCCTGAGCCCGAGTTTGATCTAACATCATGTTGACGTTAGCATGACGTCAGTCGCGATCAAAACCCAAATCTTCCGCAACCTGCCATTATTCCTCTCTTGTGGAATCCTCGTCGCCGCAGCCTATCATTGATTCCCACCCATCATTATTAGTCAAACAGAAAATGTAGCAGAAACAGAATTTAGAGAGAGAAAAAGAGGGGGGAGAGAGAGACTTACGCGAACACAGAACTATGGAGATAGGTCTCATTGAAGCCTGACTATGAGGGTGAGGTGGTGGTGGTGGTGGTGGTGGGGTGAGGAGGAGGGTGCCATGGTGGTGAGGGGATTCGAAGCATAATTATACAATAGTTACGTAGAAAACATTAAAAGTACACATGCATGCAGTAAGAATGAATGAATGTTATAAAAACCATATTCCTTTTAACATTGTGAAATATCAAGCTTTCTAGATGGGGTATATGTTAGAACCAATCAAATGTTAAGTATATATTATACAACAATTTGCACAGTTTTATTTCGAATGGTAAAACTCAACAACAAATACAATATATTAAAACATAAACACTTAGTGTAATTATATATAAAATCACAAATCACTGACTTGTTCTTTGACGATAGAGGCTTGCAGAAGCAATCTCCTAAGACAGAAATTCGTCCCTACGCCAGTGCAGCAGTTCGATGGACGTCTATCTTGCAGGATACAACTATCTAATCTAAGTTCTTGCACTCGAACTTGGATTCTTAGCGAATTGGTTGTGTGGTTCTCAGCGAAATATGGAGGAATGAATTTGGAAAAACTTAATTGTAGTTTCTGATTTTATTGCCATATATATAATGGCATAATGTGAACTTATCCAACCATTCATGCTTATCAGTTTTTTAAAAAGAAAACCGAATGCAACTGTTAAAAACTGAACGTAACTGTTCAGTCAGTTTTATCCTTTCAGAAAAAACTGAATCCAAAAAATCAAAAACGTAACTTGTGTTTTTCGTCCATCCGAGCCCAAGAGCCCCAAGGCCCAAAGCCCATCTTTGACATTTAATATATACACCCAAACTCTCCAAGTCTAAGGCCCAAGGTCCATGGCTTTGGCCCAATTCATTTCAAACTATAAGTGAGTGAAATCACTTATAAAGACTTAGTATGAAAAGGGTTTGGGTGATGTGGGACTGGCAGTCCCACATAACACAAGTTTCCAACAGTATATATACGAATGCTTTTGGTGGCCTTCATTTAGTTTATTACTAATATGACCTCAACCATTTGAATTTTTTTTACAGCCCTCTCACTCGAACATATAAAGCTAGTTTGGTATTGTTGTGTTTGTTAACAAAAACTGCTACTAGTGTGTTAAGAATAAACATATGTAAAATAAAGCAATTGAGTGTTTGGTAAATATTTTTTGTAAAACTGCTTTTAACGAAAAAAACAATATTGAAGTGTTTGTTAAATTTTATATAAACTATTATGACTATAGTAAATGAATAAAAATGGTATGATGTTGGAGGTGATATAGTAATTTAATTTTTTGTATCTATAAACTTTATCTTCTCTCTTTACAGAAACCATCTTTATCTTGTCTCCCTCAATAAGATTATCATGAATTTGAAAGATATGGATAATAAAATTGATGATGAGGATCAATCTTAGATTTTGTTGTTCTTTAGCTCCTTGGTATGCGAATTTTGTGGAAATCTTGTGGCCAAACTAAACTCAAGTCAAAACGAGTTATTCTATCAGTTGTAGTTAATATATCTTGACCACCGCATCAGCTCGATGTTAAAAGTATTCTCTTTGTGTGGAGAATAGAGTTAAAGAAAAAAGTATTTGGAAATTCGAATGATGCTCATTCTGAGACTTTGGTAGCACGAGGCAAAGATAAAGAATATGGTTTAAATAGTAATAGAGGAAATTCGAGATCTAAATCTAAGACCAGAAACAATACATGCAATTATTGTCGCAAGGAAAGGCATTGGAAAGTTGATTGCCTTAAACTCGAAGATAAATATTATAGTTCCTCCAATTTTGGTACTAGCGCGAACGTCGTTGACAACGCCATCAAATTTGTTCTATGATGAATGTTCGACTGCACCAAAATTGAAACAAGGAATCTTGTGTTTTAGGTACTCTTGAATCTCTCTGCTACACTTGGAGATTTAAGAATTTGTAACAATTGTTTCTTATGATTTGAAAAATAATTATTGGTAGCCTCTATGTAGAGTGGAGTAGCAAAATTCTTAGGGTTGTTAGTTGCCTCTTCATCAATTTTTATTTTTGGATATTGGTATAGTTCTGTCTTTTGGTAAAGTTGTATTCAATGAAGGCCAATTTTTCAAGTTCTATGAAGTTGTGATAGTGAGACACCACATTATTTTGGAGACACAATATGTAATTGCAGAATAATTGTGTAGAACCCTCTTATAAAAGGCAAGTTGTATGTACCATTAGCATTAGTAGATTTTAAATGATGAAAAAATAGCTTTAGTATACGAACGGCAATTCTTCGAGAAATAATTGTATATCAATCATCGATTAGATAAAATTACATATCAATTAAGCATACAACAAACCATGCGGAGGCAAGCACTGCACAATAGTCCATTAAGACATTCTGTCAAACATTTGAAGAGCAGTGTTCAAGGGATGCATAGAAACTCAAAGTGGTAACTCTTAAGGCCTTCAATGGTGAATTCACTCAATAATTCAAAATTTTCATGTCAAATTACAGTATGTTTGTCAATTGTATTTGATATTTCTTTGTGAAAGACAATCATTTTGTTATAGAAGTGAAAGATAAACAAAGCTCTAAAGAATTGGAAAAGCAAAAATGTCGTTGAAGTAGTTGGAGTCGTCATTCGATTTGCAACCACATTTAAAAAAATTGATTAGCTTATTCACTTTCCTTTTGTTTATGGGTGATTTTTTTATCAATAAATGTTTAGTGTTAGCAATAATTTCAACAATATTTATAATCATGTATTGAGATATATTAAGACCAACTCAACCCTGGCCAAGGCCAGTACTTTTAGGCCTTTGCCATTTGACCTTGGCAAAAGAATTGGCCTGAGCAAAAGAAAAAAAAAATGAAAAATGAAAAAACAAGATCTAGGCCACGACCAAAACGAATAGGAGCCACCTTTGCAAGTAAGTTCCATGTTTTGCCCAGCACAACGACGCACCAAAGGGCCCACCACTGACAGGCCCGTCGCTCACCATTAGCTGCTTTGCATAGCTAAAATCAATGATCGTCAGTTGATCAACAGTCATATTTCAAAAAATAAAAAACGTTAATTTACTTTTACTTGTAATCCAACAGCTGTGATCAAATGAGTTAAAATATAATGGTAAAAAGTGATCCAACGACCCAAATTAAAATCTAAAGGTTGTGATAATTTAAAAAAAAAAATTATTTAACTCAAATTTCACCCCCAAAACACTATAAATACCCATCCATTTGTTCATACATCCACTTGTTCCACACAAAATATGTGAAAGTGTGGTTCGTATGTGTCTATTGTGTGATTTTTCATACTTTATTTGTCAAATTCTAGTCTCGGCTCCGCCGTAGCATGATAAAAATTAAAATTAAATAACAATCCTTAAAATAAATTGGACCTGCTCAATGATCTCTGGCTCCCTATCTGCACCACTTTCTAGAAGAGACACTAGAGAATCAGCAATCCTCGGCAAGAAACTGGAAGAAGAAGAAGAAGAAGAAGAAGAAAAACCACGTAGAGTGACCATAAATACATGCATCAAAAGTAAAAGGGCATGATGGGATTCTACAGTACACTGGAGCAAGTCGCCTTGAATATTCAATACCAATTAAGGAAGTAAAAACAACAAACAACAAGCAGCTACAAGTTAAATTCATTCTAAAGGATGACGAAACTCACGGGATAAAGTCCTCCAGGAGATCTCTCGACAGAGCGGCGATTAACCTGCCCAAGAACACAGCTTATTGAGAAAGAAAACAAAAATCTCCAATCTCGGAAAACATTAAATTCCAACTAAACAATCAAATATCTCAAAAGGGTTGGCGTCAAATAAGCTAACATACGTGAGAATGGGCTCAAGCGACAGCCTTGCATCCATCTGTAATCTCGAAACGAGTTCTGAGATTATGGTTTCCTTGTGCAACAGAATCAAAGGCAACGTTTGGACCAACGGCGTCATTTGCTCATAGAAAGAGATGAAATCCTCAGCCGTGTTCAGTTCCTACACCCGAATCAGCAAAACAATCATGAAACCAAAAACCCAGAAGAAAAAAAATACATATACATATACACGCATATATACATATGGAGAAAAATCTTAAGCAAACTTGAAGAATTACCCTCCATTCGATGAGGCAGTCCCGGAAAAAAGTAGAGCCCTCATGCGGCTCCGACTTAACTTTATCGAGGCTTCGGAAAACATCGATTTCGACATCATCAAGTCTCTCAGAGAAATTCTTGAACTGCAAATACAAAAGCCAGCAAATAAAATTACCAAAAAAATAATTTGAAGCATGAAATAAGACGAACAAAGAGCTGGAAGCTTCAAACGGCGGCGTGAGAAAGAGGGCTTACAACGAAACGGCGGCGTCCGGGGGATTTGTTGAGGGACTTGACGGCCTGAGCTTGGGAGAGAGTAGCCATGGTGGACTGAGAAAGCGGGTGGAGAAGAAGGGGGAGGGTTTTGGTTCAGGGAGGCTGCTCGCCTCTCTTCTTCTTGGAGTTCAGCAGCGCTGCTGGTGAAACCGACCCTCGACTTTTGGAATAACAACCCGAGAAGGAGGCTATTGGGTTTTGGGTCGGGGCAGGTCGCTTTTTGAATTTTTGTTTTTAATTTTTTACTGGATCGGCTTCAAAATGTAAGTCGGGCAATTGGGCTCAAGAATTGCAAAACTCATTTTCAGGCCACACCTAAAAGTGGGGCGATTGCTGAGCCCCAGTTTGCGGGACTGCCCGATCAGAAAATTTCTCGCCCGACCGTGCGCCCGGGTTTGACCTAACATCATGTTGACGTTAGCATGACATCAGTCGCAATCAAAACCCAAATCTGCCGCAACCTGCCATTGTTCCTCTCTTGTGGAATCCTCGTCGCCGCAGCCTATCACTGATTCCCACCCATTATTATTAGTCAAACAGAAAATGTAGCAGAAACAGAATTTAGAGAGAGAAAAAGAGGGGGGAGAGAGAGATTTATGCGAACACAGAACTATGGAGATAGGTCTCATTGAAGCCTGACTATAAGGGTGAGGTGGTGGTGGTGGGGTGAGAAGGAGGGTGCCATGGTGGTGAGGGGATTCGAAGCATAATTATACAATAGTTACGTACAAAACATTAAAAGTACACATGCATGCAGTAAGAATGAATGCATGTTATAAAAACCATATTCCTTTTAACATTGTGAAATATCGAGCTTTCTAGATGGGGTATATATACGAATGCTTTTGGTGGCCTTCACTTAGTTTATTACTAATATGACCTCAACCATTTGAATTTTTTTTACGGCCCTCTCACTCGAACATATAAAGCTAGTTTGGTATTGTTGTGTTTGTTAACAAAAACTGCTACTAGTGTGTTAAGAATAAACGTATGTAAAATAAAGCAATTGAGTGTTTGGTAAATATTTTTTGTAAAACTGCTTTTAACGAAAAAAACAGTATTGAAGTGTTTGTTAAATTTTATATAAACTATTATGACTATAGTAAATGAATAAAAATGGTATGATGTTGGAGGTGATATAATAATTTATTTTTTTGTATCTATAAACTTTATCTTCTCTCTTTACAGAAACCCTCTTTATCTTCTCTCCCTCAATAAGATTATCATGAATTTGAAAGATATGGATAATAAAATTGATGATGAGGATCAATCTTAGATTTTGTTGTTCTTTAGCTCCTTGGTATGCGAATTTTGTGGAAATCTTGTGGCCAAACTAAACTCAAGTCAAAACGAGTTATTCTGTCAGTTGCAGTTAATATATCTTGACTACTGCATCAGCTCGATGTTAAAAGTATTCTCTTTGTGTGGAGAATAGAGTTAAAGAAAAAAGTATTTGGAAATTCGAATGATGCTCATTCTGAGACTTTGGTAGCACGAGGCAAAGATAAAGAATATGGTTTAAATAGTAATAGATGAAATTCGAGATCTAAATCTAAGACCAGAAAAATACATGCAATTATTGTCGCAAGGAAGGGCATTGGAAAGTTGATTGCCTTAAACTCAAAGATAAATATTATAGTTCCTCCAATTTTGGTACTAGCGCGAACGTCGTTGACAGTGCGGTCAAATTTGTTCTATGATGAACGTTCGACTGCACCAAAATTGAAACAAGGAATCTTGTGTTTTAGGTACTCTTGAATCTCTCTGCTACACTTGGAGATTTAAGAATTTGTAACAATTGTTTCTTATGATTTGAAAAATAATTATTGGTAGCCTCTATGTAGAGTGGAGTAGCAAAATTATTAGGGTTGTTAGTTGCCTCTTCATCAATTTTTATTTTTGGATATTGGTATAGTTCTGTCTTTTGGTAAAGTTGTATTTAATGAAGGCCAATTTTTCAAGTTCTATGAAGTTGTGATAGTGAGACACCACATTATTTTGGAGACACAATATGTAATTGCGGAATAATTGTGTAGAACCCTCTTATAAAAGGCAAGTTGTATGTACCATTAGCATTAGTAGATTTTAAATGATGAAAAAATAGCTTTAGTATACGAACGGCAATTCTTCGAGAAATAATTGTATATCAATCATCGATTAGATAAAATTACATATCAATTAAGCATACAACAAACCATGCGGAGGCAAGCACTGCACAATAGTCCATTAAGACATTCTGTCAAACATTTGAAGAGCAGTGTTCAAGGGATGCATAGAAACTCAAAGTGGTAACTCTTAAGGCCTTCAATGGTGAATTCACTCAATAATTCAAAATTTTCATGTCAAATTACAGTATGTTTGTCAATTGTATTTGATATTTCTTTATGAAAGACAATCATTTTGTTATAGAAGTGAAAGATAAACAAAGCTCTAAAGAATTGGAAAAGCAAAAATGTCGTTGAAGTAGTTGGAGTCGTCATTCGATTTGCAACCACATTTAAAAAAATTGATTAGCTTATTCACTTTCCTTTTGTTTATGGGTGATTTTTTTATCAATAAATGTTTAGTGTTAACAATAATTTCAACAATATTTATAATCATGTATTGAGATATATTAAGACCAACTCAACCCTGGCCAAGGCCAGTACTTTTAGGCCTTTGCCATTTGACCTTGGCAAAAAAATTGGCCCGAGCAAAAGAAAAAAAAAATGAAAAATGAAAAAACAAGATCTAGGCCACGACCAAAACGAATAGGAGCCACCTTTGCAAGTAAGTTCCATGTTTTGCCCAGCACAACGACGCACCAAAGGGCCCACCACTGACAGGCCCGTCGCTCACCATTAGCTGCTTTGCATAGCTAAAATCAATGATCGTCAGTTGATCAACAGTCGTATTTCAAAAAATAAAAAACGTTTATTTACTTTTACTTGTAATCCAACAGCTGTGATCAAATGAGTTAAAATATAATGGTAAAAAATGATCCAACGACCCAAATTAAAATCTAAAGGTTGTGATAATTTAAAAAAAAAAATTATTTAACTCAAATTTCACCCCCAAAACACTATAAATACCCATCCATTTGTTCATACATCCACTTGTTCCACACAAAATATGTGAAAGTGTGGTTCGTATGTGTCTATTGTGTGATTTTTCATACTTTATTTGTCAAATTCTAGTCTCGGCTCCGCCGTAGCATGATATGGTCCGTTTTGGGCCCCGATCACGCCCTCACGGTTTTGTTTTTGGGAACTCACTAGTTTCAGGTTCCATCGAAACTCACACCCATCTGGGAAGTTCTTATGTGGGTAAAAAAAAAGCTTTTGAAAACATAGTTGTCCTTATGAACATACTAACCCCTCATGATAAAACCCATATAATTTCGTAGAAAATGATAACATGTAAGTATATAAAAACAATGCTTAGAAGCAGTGAAAGCAGAGGTATGCCATGTCAAGAAAGCATCACTATAAATCTCAAAGTTCGCACTCATGTGTTTTGTTTTGCGCCCCTCCTGGTTCTATGTAGCTGATCATCCTTGGTGGCTCACGAGGACTTCACGGCGATTCTGACACCTCTATAAATAAGTAGGGATTTTCTCTCTGTTTGTATAATTAGTACTCATTCAGTTTGATTGCACTTGTGATACCTATGCTCTAAACGTTTGTAGCATGACTAGGTCACTTCTACACACACTTCATATTATCTTTAGCATAGATAAGTTTTAATTAGTTTTTTTATTTTATTTATTCACAATTTCTTATTATCATTTTCACTTCTGTTGCGCACTTGACTACGTCACCCTCTCGCGACGGCCAGCACGTCTCAACTTTGGTCGAGGCGTGTCAGTTTGTGATCCTTATCCACACTACTGTACTTTATTTATGCTCTGACGTCGCGTATGGAATGGGTTCATTCCCGCTCACAACGCACTCTTGTCTTTAGGCACTTTTAGGTTTAAATTTATTCACATTTTCCACATCACTATACTTTATGATTTCGTCACCTTCCAGGTGTCGGCCAGCACAGCTCGATTCGGAGTCCCAGTAAACATTTCGGGTCGAGGTGTGTCATTCTTGGAATTTAAATATTTTAAGGTTAAAATGCTTATAAAATTAAGCTAAGTTAATCTTAATAAATATTATTTTTCAAAAAGTTCACGGAAAAAAAAAAAATGCTAAAACGATATTTAAAATTTTTTTCTAGCATAACATTTAGGCCATACTATTAGTCGAAAAGCATAGTTTTCTGGCCAAAGGCCTAAAATGAAAAGCCTAAATTTGTTTTGGCCTTAGGTCAAGGATTGGAGTTGGTCTAATGCAATTTTTTTTTAAGAAGTACGATATTCATTAAAGGGGAGAAAATGTATAAAGCAAGAGGATAGAGTGCATAAAAGGTTCTCGATAAAAGAAATTGCCGAGAATTTTAACCCGGTCGAAGAAAAGAGAGTGTCTTGCACAAAACAACTTAACTATAGTTAACTATCCTTAGAAAGCATTAAAGTTACATCAACATCAACTAAGGTTGCGATGAGAACTGTCCTTAATTAGGACGTCAACAAGCATATCAGGAGGTCAAAAACGTTACTTTGTATTTAATTATCTTGGGACTTCCTTATTGACCTATAAAATAGAAATTTCTCATTATTATATGGCTAATGAAAATATTTAATTGATTTTGAACTAAATTCCGTTCTTTGTTTTGTTAAACAATAAACCCCAAACTAAAGAAGTCCAAGAACAATGATATGTTTGGATGGACTGGACAACACTAGCCGGCCCTCTTTCTTGTAGGCCCTGAGGGCAAAGTGAATATTGGATTCGACTTGAGCTAAAAGGAGCTTTCTGCCGCTTTTACAGATGTGTTTATTTTTTGTTCAAACATCAAATGATGAAGAAATCATTGCTTCATTATCGCTTTTGACTTGAACAAATGTCGATTTTTTTTTTTCCCTTCAAGCGAACGGTACTCTTGCGGGTGCTCGTAAAATAAGTTGAGGGATATATAAAAATAGGAAATCTTTAAGGGGAGGGATATTTAATTTTTTTATAAAAATGGGGATTAGTCGTGAGATTTACTTTAACGATCCAAACAGTCTATTTTTTGAGTTGTACCTCATAAATCATCTTTGCAAAATATTAGTCAAATTAGAAATGTTTAAGACACCTAATTGGGTTCAAAGAAATTAACGAATATTTTGTTATATAAGAAACAATGAAATTTTATTTTGATAATTAAATAGGCAAATGGTTTCGGATTGAATTGAATTTTTGCAAAGATGATCCATGAATTGAGATTGAGAAAATAGACAGTTCGCATCGTGAAGTTCTATATGGAGTGAGCCCCACACACCTAGTCCCTATTTTACTTACTCTACTTATATTATGAAACGCCCTTTAAATACGCGGTACTTAATAAAATCTCTTTAAAATTTCCCATCAAACATATTCCACCTAATATCATGATGACATGGTCATGATTAACAAACAATGTCTTCTCACAAATAATTTACAGTGTGATATGCGTGTAAACAATATTATCTTTTTTTACTGTTTTAGTAAGTCATTTCATCGTGTTGCAATCTAAATTTACAGATAACTAAAAATAACTATACCGTAAAAAGTCAAATAAACTTATCTCTCTTCTTCTTTTTCTTTTTTAGTAAAATCTACCCCTTCTCAAAGTCCTGACAAAACCCTTTTCCTATCAAATTTAAATGAAGGAGGGGGAAGAAATGTAAAATCAAACAACCAGGTACCAAATTTTAATTATATAAAAATCCAAGATGTATGGAAGTGGTCAAGACTTCGTTACAAAAATTTAATTATCATAACCACTGTGGACCATCCCCCCTATTCTAGCCGTTACACCATCGCCTTACCGTTTGCTGACGTGTCAACCAAATCTTCAACCCTCCAACCTTTTTAAAAGAAAAAAGAAGACAACCAATGTGACCGTTAACTTGAATCTCAGCCAAAACAAAACGCCTCTGCTGCCCCTGTTTTTCTTCCGTGCACCCAATCGAAGTACAATGGCTTTCGATTACGCATTCACCGGAGGCGAAATGGAAATCGATGACGGCCTCGGGTACCCAAAAGCCTACGCGAAGCTCTGCCGTGACCGCAGCGTTGGACCTTACAGCCATGGCCCTCCTTTCACTTTCATGCCTTACTGTCTGCAGCAAGAGGAGGTATGAGAAGTGAAACTTTTAACTTTCTGTTTGTTTCCCAGGAAAGTGAGAGAAATGTAGGAAGGAAATTGGAAATTGGGTTGTTTTCTTTCTTTGATTCTGGGAATGCTAGGTTTATGATGTGATGTGGTTTTCAGGATCTGAGAGCAAGAGATTTAGAGCAGATGTTTCCGGTTATTGACCCGAAAGCGAAACCTACTGCCAGGCCAAAGATTTTCGTCAGTCTTTTGTGGAAGCAGCTCAACCACCTTGGGTAAATCGCTTGATTTTGCTCCATAAACCTTCAAAATTAGAAAACTTGGAGAATTCAACAATGATATTCTTTTACCTGACTTTATACTTCGAATTTCAGGAATGCCGGCTTTGATCCTGCTGTAATTCGAGTAGACTCGTATGGCAACGTTCTGTATTTCCATGCTGATTCTGCTTCTCCTCTTGCTTGGGACATAGATCACTGGTTTCCTTGCTCAAGTATATAGCTCTATCTTCTCTCTCTCTCTCTCTCTCTCTCTCTCTCTCTCTCTCTCTCTCTCTCTCTCTCTACATATTTGTAATCTCCGGTCATTTTTGCTGAAAATTTAGGGGGAGGACTGACTGTCCCAAGCAATTTGAGGATACTGCAATGGCAAGCCTGCAAGAAGAAGCATGACATGCTTGAATTTCTCATTCCATGGTGGGATTTTCAGTTGGGTATATCCGTCAACCAGTTCTTATCGATATTTGCTTCTACCAATGCCGATTTCAGGTGGAAGTCTACTTCATATTTCTCTTCATACACGCTTCTTGTTTCAAGAACATTGACTTGTGACATATTTGTGTCCTTTCACAACATTGGCAGGCACAGGGCATTCTCGTTTCTCTTTGCTGAAGGTGAATGCGAGGAGCTCAATTCTTCACAGACGGTAGAGTCCCATGCTTTTCCGAAACATTATGTGGAATCGAAAGAGCACTTGGGCCTAGCTCCGGCTGCCATTGTTGTATCTCGAAGAGAGTCATATGGTTCTTCATCTGCTTTGAAATCCCTGGACTACAATAAGCAGATAAGGCCACAATCTCCTGCAATTGGTTAGTGCTTAAGTAACAACTACTCAACAGTTTTTATTGTCTGTTTAGTAATAATGAGTATCGTAATTCATAATCATTTTTTTTTTTTTTTGTTTTGGATTGTGTTAGCTGCAAGGAATGGGAAACATGCTGTTTTGAAAGAAAATGAGAACCCGGAGTACGTTAGAAACCCATACCAAGCGATTGTCATGGCAAGAGATTCCCTAAAACAAAGAGAACAAACTGCAAAGATGCAGGCTGAGATACAAAATTTGGATGATGAAGTGAATGAATTGAGGCGAAAAAATGAAGATGAGAAGCTCACCATTCAAAACTTGGAACTGACGTTGATAAAGCGAAGGAGAAGAGCAGAGAAGTGCCGGCGGCTAGCAGAGGCACAATCATCATATAGGACCACACTCGAAAAGATGATTCGAGATGCTATGCACCAGTAAGATTAATAAACAATGTTCTGAGTAGAGGATTATCATTTTCGACCTTTATAAAATGTGTTTTACAGACTGATTCATTAACCCTTTTCCCTTTTTGTTTTTGCTTAAGGTCTGTCATTTACAAGGAGCAGCTGAGACTGAACCAAGCCGCAAGTAGTGCGCTCATGGCAAGACTTGAGGCACAAAAGGCAATATGTGATGCATCGGAGAAAGAACTTCATAAGAAATACAAACAAAGAGATGAGCTTGAGACACAGATACGGCCTGAATGGGAACAAGCAAGGAAAAGGTCGAGAATGGATGATGCATTAGCTGAGGAGAGAGACAGCAAGATGGTCCTTTGTCTACCAGCAACCAAGCCAACAACGCCTTTACGTAAGGAACTAAGGGTGTTTCTAGAGGAAGAACAGAAGGCATGTGATGCTGCTTTATCACAGAACGAAGACGATAGAAGAATTCAACTGTATGAGGAACTGGAAAGACCGAAAAAACGTTTGTCTATTGACAACCTCAGAGAGCAGGCCAGATACAGTGTTGCATTAGAGGATGAGAGCTTGTTAGAGAATCAAATGCGGACACTGGAAATAGAAGGGAAGCACAAATTCCAATTCCCTGTCATTCGAGAACCGGAGATTGTGGAAGATGAAGAAAGCAGAAAAGAACGTGGCAAGGGGAATGTAGAGAAGTGGCTTCAGATTCTGTTGGATAGTTCTCCAGAAGAGTTGGATCCTGAGAACAAAAGTGCAAATGAAGAGCACAAGACCGGTGATATAATCAGTCAAATGAATTTGAAGTACCCACAGGAAGTCAAGAATCTCAAGTGTCCAGAGGCTAATGCTAAAGTAGGTGTACCGAAGCAGCAGTTAATTTTCCAAGAGAGGAATGAAAATGCAAATCAAGTGCATACTCCCGTTAAGGCCCTTAAGGGAGTTTTTAGCAGGAAGAGTTTTGAAGGGAGGGAAAGAAGGGACCATAGTAACGGAAAGGAAAGAAAACTTACAAGGTCTGAGAGTGCTAGAGTCTTTCGACGAATCCCATCTTCTCCGTCTATAATTTTGGGCATGAAAAAGGGTGTTGACTGCATACGAAAGAAGCCCATGGTAACCAGTGATGATGAAGAGAGCTATGCCACGGGAAACAAATTTATGAAGTCATCTATAAAAACAATCAAGAAGGGATTGAAAATATGAACAGAAGTTCAGTTGCTCATCTATTTTTCAACTGTATTCATTCTTTTTCTTCTCCATTGTTTTTCCTAGGTATGGTTTTCTTCAGTAAAGAGTGCAAGCAAGGCGATGACGCCATAAGCTAAGAATAATTGTGTCCAGCTTAAGTATTCTTTTATAATGTTATTTGTGTATAAGATTGATTTGCGATAACAGCTAGTTGTACTTTTACTAAATAAATTCAGCTTCCGTTTCCTTCATCGGCTAAAATATGCATTCTCTATTTTACCTATATAAGGATCCTATTCAAGTTCCTTGTAAGATTTCGGTTGCCAGAATCATCCCAAATGTTCAGCTAGAAAGTCTACAACAATGCAGAAGAAGAAAATCTGATAAGGAAGACATTAGATATTACCATGAGCTCCGTTAAATGGAATAGATGCAGACTCATACAAATGTAAGTCATGCGTGATAATGAAAGTCGAATTACATTTTAGGCCTTACGTGAAAGTCGAACAGAAGCGGACATATCTGCAGCAAACAAATCCAAACAAACAAATCACACATTTAGAAGCATTAGTGCATAAGAGATAGACAGCGCTCTACAATATACCGATAAGTTCACTGCATATCCAGTCCAGCATTCTTATCCATTGGTGGTGGAGAAAGTTTGTGGTTTAATAATGCTGTATTGCATAAACAACCACATTACCGAAGGCCACATGTGTATTTCGAGCTTATAAGGTTGCCCCAAAAGTGTAGTGGTAAAGCATAAATCGGATAAATCTGACATGATATCGTATCTATACAATTTTCTAAACCATTACCCCCTTTACAGGGTAATTATGTATATAAAAAACTCAAAAGCAGAAAAGATAAAGGTACAACATATTAACTGTTATGAGATAACAATTACCCCCGAGAAGGGTAGCATTGAAAAAATTTCAATTTAAAGTGCACTCACAGTGTCCCTATTTTTTTTTTTTCCTAGTGCTAGTGTACTATAATAAGCAGCTTACTTCCTCTCCTGAGATCTCTGTTGCACATCTTCTTTGAGCCCAAATTATCTGCTGCCCCACATTATCTAAGATTAAATATTCCTCCAACAGCTCATTTGTCGGAGTTTCTCCAGTAACCTTCATCCCCACAAGTGCAGGAGCCGTCCTTAAAATGGTGAAACTTTTCTGTATCCCTTACAGAAATCTCCCGACGCACAACCTTAGAGATAAACTTGATAGTACTGTGACAGCTTTGGCACATGTACAGGTTCTTAGTCACCCATATAGGCATCCCAGGCGCTGTGTTAATGAGCCCAAATGCAACTGCAAGTCTTTCGCTGTGTCCACAGAAGATCTCAGCTTTTGAAGCTTCAAATTCATCTGTTGGACGGGTTTCGGGCTCTTTGACACCCGCAAATCTCATCTTCTCATAAAATCCGTCCATAACTGCATTTATTTCCTTAAATTGAGGATGCAAATTATCACCACCTAGGAAAGCATGAACTTTTCCCTTTACCTCCACCCAACTGCATCCAGGATCTACAGTTAGGCCCCTTTTCCTCATCATCTTTCTTACTAGTGCCACTTCTTCCCATTTTCCACTGTCAGCATAGAGATTACACATAAGTACGTAATACCCAACACTTTCTGTATCCATCTTAAAAATTTGCTCAGCTGCAAGCTCACCAAGTTCAACCTTCTTGTTGATCATGCATGCATTTAACAAGGCTCCCCATATAGCTGGATCTGGATTTATAGGCATCTTCTGTATAAACTCGTGCGCATTATCCAATTGACCATCACGACCAAGTAGATCAACAACACACGCATAGTGCTTCAGATTAGGTGTGATAAAATAATCAAGTTTCATGCTTCTGAAATACTCCAACCCTTCACTAACCATACCAGACCTACTGCAAGCACATAATAGTGAAATAAATGTGATCTCATCCGGATCTAACCCGGACTCAACCATACTGTGAAATAGCTCAACTGCTTCCCTTCCTTGCCCCCTCTGTGCATACCCAGTTAGTAGGATATTCCAAGCTGCAACATCCTTTTTGTTATAGTTAAACTGGTTCCATGCAGATCCCATCCTCCCACACCTTACGTACAAGTCTAAAAGTGCATTGGGTAAATGACCGTCAAATGCTACACCAGTCCTTAATGCATGGGCATGAATTTCTTTTCCACACATCAAAGCTCCTATTCTTGCACAAGCAGATAGGACAGAAACCAAGGTAACAGAATTTGGTTTCAGCCTGAGTTTCATTTGCCGAAAGAAAATCAAAGCCTCAAAGCACCGATTGTTGATCCGAAGGCCGAGTATGATAGAACTCCATGATATGACATTCTTGCTGGGGATGCCATGGAACACTTCCAAAGCCTTATCGACGCATTTACACTTAGAATACATATCAATGAGTGTATTGGCAACTATCACATATGATATGTACCCAGTCCGGTAAGCAAGCTCATGAAGCTTCATACCCATATCCAAATTTCCTAAACATGCACAAGCAGATAGAACACAGGCTATGGTTATTTCATCTGGCATGATTTCCTCTCTCTCCATCAGTCTGTAGGTTTCCACCGCCTTGTCAGGCAGTGCATTATTGCCATAACATGAGATCATCGATGTCCATGACACCACATCTTTATATTCCATTCTAGAAAAAACTTTTTCAGCCTCCGTGAAATGGCCAATGATTGAATACATCTGAATTAAAGAATTACAAACCGAAACATCCTCCACAAACTCCGTCCTCAAAATGTAACCATGGATTTCCCTCCCTAATTTATCATCCCCAAGAAGCTCACAAGCAGATACCAAGCTAGTCATAGTCATCAAATCCGGATAAATTGAAGACTCGCGCATCATGAGAAACAATTTCAACCCTTCCAAAAACTCTCCATTCTCAAAATATCCCGAAATCATTGCGTTCCACGAGATCCTGTCCCTCCTAGGCATTTTATCAAACAACTTCCGTGCAGTACCAACAGCACCGCATTTCACATACATTGTGATCAACGCATTAACCACATCAACATCGGACTCAAACCCGAATCTAATCACATGTAAATGAATCTCCCTTCCCCTCGCCAAGTCCGGCACGCCCCCACAAGTCCTAAGAACACAAGGAAATGTATAAATATCAGGAACAATCCCAACCCACAACATTCTATGATACAAATTCAAAGCCTCATCGAAAAACCCCGCTTTTGCATACCCGCCAACCAAAACATTCCAAGAAAACACATCCCTCTCACCCATTCTTCCAAACACATACCAAGCATCAACCAAATTACCAAACCTCACAAACATGCTCAGCAATGCATTCCCAAGCCGAACACTCAAAAGGGTCGTCGAATTCGATATGTACGAGTACACGCGAGCTCCTTCCTCATGCGTTCGCTTCCACTCACACAGCCTTACCAAAGCAACGTAAGCATCTTCATCCACTTTAACCTGAACCTCCTGCATCGAATCCAAGAGCTTCAAAGCTTGTTCAAGGTTCCCATGGCGGCAAAGCTCGTTCAAATCATAGTTTGGGTTCTGTGTGGAAACAGAGGAGGTGCTGCAGACTCTGATTTCTTGGGTTTTTCTGTAGGAAATTTGGTGGGTTTGGAGCTTGTGTGAGAAATCGATGGTTTCGAGCTTATTGGTCTTGGGGAATTGAGGATTGGGAAGATGCGGAGAGTGAGGTATTCGAGTGGTTTTTGCTGAAACCGCCATTTTTGGACACTCAGAGCATCGTCTTCCCAGAGGGTTTTGCATGAGGTTTAACGGTTAAAGGATAAATGTTTTTATTTCTGGAGAAGAAGTATTATCTAAAGTCGTCTGTTTAACCAACTTAAACGGCCATTCTATTTGGTCTTCGTGTCTGAATCTTTGTTTTCTCATCCAAACCTATGGACAAGGAAAACGAAAAGGAAAGGATAATGCAAGTGTTATCCGTGAATCTACTTGTTCTTTTATTTATAACTAGCATATACTCACACACAAAATGTAAAAAATTTTATTTTCGTTTTTAAAATTGAGGGAGAAGGAAGATGAGATTGGGAGAGAGGAAGAGAGGGGAGAGGTTAAGTTTTTTATATATTTTTATTTTTTTAACTTAGAGATGTTAAAATCACATGTAGCCTGTAGGTGAGGCTTAAACAAAAAGCAACAAAATTTGTTCTATGAAATTACGTTATTGCTCTTAACTTTTTTGTTGTGATAGAAAACTACATGGTCTTTTCACCTTCTTTTGGTTGACAAAAAAAGTTCTATTAATATGTAGTTTAAATTAATGTATCTTCATCGTAAGAACATCATAATTAGAACCGTTCATTTTCTTTACCATCATTTAAATATCATATCTGCAAAAAGTCATTCAAAATGGAAATAGTTTAGCTATCTGTGTGTGTCAAACCAACCGAAGGTTTTGGTTACAAGCATCATCATGATAAACAGTTTATTTGTTTGGCGCATATGAATGGCTAAAAGATCATAATACAAGTTATTACAACTTTCAAGTTAAAAGCTTGCACACTCAGCTGAACATGTATACCCATGCTTGTATTAAGTGGAGGGAGATTCGACTAAGTGTGCAAAAAGATAGCACAATGCTCTAATCAACTTGATCAAATTGTGCTCTAGTCTATTTTCCATGTTTGAACTATATGTTGAAAAGTGCTTAACTATGATTTATTGTCTTGAGTTTTATTCACACGAGCCTCATAACTTATCTGATTTTTCATGTGTATGAAGCTTCATAGCTTACCCAGGGGTGGGTCTTCATAGGGCAATTTTGTCACTACTTATGAAACCGAATCTGGGTGATCTATCCATGACCAAGATGAAGCTTGGGTGAAACTTTAATACCCTGAAAAAATTTAAATGTATGAATTGGATATTCATAATTATGAATATGTGAAAAGAATTGAGAATTTATATTAATTCATAAAAGTTTAGTTTTAAATTAAACTAGTTACAAGGCTTAAAGTTTGGACATTAATTATTTAAAATACGTAGACCTTTTGAGGTCAAAATTTATATTTTTGAATAGAGCTCGATCTCACGAACGCGTAGGCGCAAACTGTTCGTGAAACGGAGTTAGAACAGAGAAGTTATTAACGTTTAAAGTCGGGGATAAATTGGTAATTTTAAACATCCTTAGAAGGCTCCAGAAAATCTGGAGCCATGTGACATGCCACATATGTGGCTGAGATGAAAGGAAGAAACAAAAAAGGGCGGTGGGGATTGAAAGAAAAGCATAGAAATGAGAGAAGGGGGAAGGAGTCAAGGGGGGATGGCCAATAGGGGTAGAGAAGAAGGAGAGAGGGGAGAATGAGGGAATCCTTCGACCCGGCTATACCCACAACCCGACCAAGTCGGATCTTTTGATTCATCCTTACTTCAAACCCAATCGTTCCCTCTTCCTAGTACACCCCAAAAATAATAGATTTGACCTTGAAATTAGGAAAAACGCAACGGTAGGTGCGGTGGTCATTGCTCTCAGGATTCCCCAAATTTTGATATGTTTCCATCAAATTACTACCACTAGTAGACTCCCCTTGAGGCCTGAAACAAAGTTCATGCATTGGTTGGGGCGTCAGAGTTGTTTTGGAGTCGAATCAAGAACACCCAAATTCAAAGGTTTCCGGCGGGTTCGAGGCAAATTGGAGCCTTTCTAGGCCAAATTGGACTTGGCCATAGTTATAAAGTTTGCTCTACTCTTTGAGATCTTCATTTCTATAATTTTTGAGAACTTTTAGAAACAGTTGAATTTTCCGGCGAGCCGGGACAACCGACCGCCACCTGCTGCGGCGGGTGCGACAACGCACAGCCAGGGAGGTGACATTGTGTTTTTATGTGAATTTTGTTATTCTCATTATGCTTTTGAGTAGACCTGGCAATGTCTTACACGACCCGTTATACAGGACACGTAAAAGACACGAAAATAACGGGTTTTGGGTCAACACGATAACTAATCGGGTCACACGATAATAACCCGTTAATAACAGGCCCTTAACAGGTTTACGCGAGAGTGACACACGGGTAACCTGTTTCGACATGATAAGAAAAATGCTATTTTGATGATTTTAATTTTTTTAACTACTAAAAAAAACTTACTATAAAATGCAATAGATATAATGAATATGTATATATTGTTTATTAATTATTATTATTCTATATAAATTTTAAAATTTAATAAATTTTAAAATTTAAGTTTTATTTATTTATTTTTATAGTATATTATAGGCAAAGATTGAGATTAAAAATCATAAAACACATTAAAAATAAAAATACCAAGTAATTCAAAAATACCAAACACATAAAAAATTATAATAATTAATTTCCCGCCTAATATTTCAAGAGTTTCATCCATTTCCCGCCTAATGTTTGGGAAATTTTGCAGCCTATATCCATCTATTTCTGGCCTAATATTTAACCCAAAGAAACTCTAAGTGTTAGTTAATGTATCGTTTTGATGGGATACGCATCCTATGAATCTAATTTCAATGATCCAACCGTCAAACTTTTTTATATATACTTCGAGATCGCATAAGCCAAAATTTGCAAAAAACAAACATTCAGAGATCAAGTAACGAGACAAAACTTTTCAACGGTTATAAATGAAAAATCACAATTTAACAGTTATTTTTAACTCTGATTTTGATGATTTTTTTACAGCTACACTCCTTGACCCTATATGAATACAATGAATGAATTCGATCTTCAATTTAAAATATTTACACTAGTGGATACCACAAAATCTTATGTTATACTTGATGAAAGTATAAATAAACTTTCAAGTGTTAGTGAATCTATCGTTTTGATAGGATACACATCCTACGAAACTAATTTCAACGATCCAACCGTCAAACTTGTTATATATGCTTTGAGATCACATACACCAAAAATTGCAAAAAACAAACATTCAGAGATTAAGTAACAAAACAAAACTTTTCGACGGTTATAAACAAAAAATCACGATTTAACGGTTATTTTAACTCCGATTTTGATGATTTTTTACAGCTATACTCCTTGGCCTTATATGAATACAATGAATGAATTCAATCTTCAATTTAAAATATTTACACTAGTGGATATACCACAAAATCTTATGTTATACTTAATGAAAGTATAAATAAACTCTAAGTGTTAGTTAATGTATCGTTTTGATGGGATACACATCCTATGAAACTAATTTCAATGATCCAACCGTCAAACTTGTTTCTATATACTTCGAGATCGCATACACCAAAAATTGCAAAAAAACAAACATTTAGAGATCAAGTAACAAGACAAAACTTTTCGACGGTTATAAACGAAAAATCACAATTTAACGGTTATTTTAACTCCGATTTTGATGATTTTTTACAGTTACACTCCTTGATCCTATATGAATACAATGAACTAATTTGATCGTCAATTTAAAATATTTACAGAAGTGGATACCACAAAATCTTATGTCATGATGATCTATGAATATTGAGGATTTTGTAAAATGAATAACATGTAAGCTTTGAGTTCCATTGGTGAGGTTACGTGGTCGTTTAGATTTTTAAAACCCTCCAAATCTCATGAACAATGTTATTTATTTGAGTGAAAAATTAATAAAATAATAATAATTATTGTAGAAGTGTTAAAAATGTAATCACTCGTAATGAAAAGCTTTACAAGTTTCATTAAGGGGTCATCTCCGAAATTTAGTATGTATATACTAATTTAGTATTATGTTTTACATTTTTTTGGGTCAAATTATGTTTTTCATTTTCATTTTTATTGATTTAAAATATATTTTTCTTAACAGGTAACGGGTCGGGTCATATTACCGGAAAATATTAACGGGTTGATTTCGGGTCGGGTCATATTACCCGTTTACTTTAACGGGTATTACACGACACGACCCGTTAAGCTATCGGGTATGAAACGAAACACGACACGAATGCCAGGTCTACTTTTGAGATCTAACTGCTATGGTTTGAATATTAATACCACTGTGGTATACATTGGATTAAATGAATATATTTGGATTTGGTTTGAATTTTTGGAAATGTGAACTATGAATGGCTTGATCCCTGTTTAGAATACGTAGGCAGTCTAACGTGACGTTAGATGCAGCCATTCAATAAGTGAGATTAAATAAACGAGACAAAGCTTTGCTTGAGAAATTGAACTAAGTAAGGAGTTTGGAATTTTATTATAAAAGGAAATCTTATGTTTTGTATATATAAATTGAATTGGGCCTATCATTGGAACTATTTCCCGAAAATAAATTTTTTCGGGCCCGGGGCATGACAGAAACTAAGTGGAGGTCTGAACCGACTGATGTTGAAGAATCAGCGGATGAGTTGTGGTTAGGGGTGAAATGCCACTCGAACCCAAAGTTGGTGGGAAGGGGGGTGTTCTGATGTATCATCCCTTCTAAACTTAGACAAAATAAACTATATGTACGAAACTTCTTTTTTGAGATGATCATACGAAGTCTAACAAGATCCTTGACTTAGAGGGTTCCAAATTGATTTTATGTAAATTTGTACATGAACATATTGTGCAGAACTAACGGTTATCATCACCCTTATTACTTCTCATGTCACAACACACAATAAAAAAACATACAACATAAAAGGTACGTAAAACAAATAAATACAAAAAAAACCCATTAACCCCCAACTCTTTCTCTCACATTCAAGATACAGATTTCCTCCACTTTGGAGTAGCCCTAGCTCTAACAAGCATGGTCTTCATATCAACTGGCGTTTGTTTCCCATACCCAACCTCCCCATCTCCAGCCTCATTAATCTTCACGACGCCCACATGACCCCTAAAAGAAGGCATAATCCCCAAATTCCTAGTCCACTTAAATAACCCTTTCTTTTTGTCTTTCCTCTCTACCTGTACTTGCATGGAGTTGCACTGGTTTTGAAGCCTAAGCACATCTTCCTTCAAGTTCCTTATCTCCATCTGCATTGTACTCATTTCACGCTTCGAAAAGCACCGTGCAGGCTGGTCAAGAAAGGGGTTCGGGCTTCTGGCGCTACCGCTGAATGAGCCACTCCAGTCAATGTTCCTGTGAAGCTTGCTTTGCTCTGAGAAGAGGACTTGGATTACTGCTCGGACAGGCAGGCGATCGTTTTGTGCTGCATGGAGAGATGCCTCTGGGGAGAGTTTTCGACTGTCGATTAGTCTACAAAGATTCTTTCGATCTTGCTTGGAGACTCCAGGATGTGCCTGTCATGATGGGAATTATATATGGTTGCATATTGATATGTCACTAAGAAAAAAAGGGCAAATCACCTGAGCAAGAGTAGCTGTTGTTGTAGATAGCTTAATACGAAAACAAAAAAAAATAAAAAGTCAAAAAGTGGCTGGAAAAGCGTGACCAATTACAAAGAATCTCACTTTTTGTATTAGCCACCCTGATAACATCAACCCCTTTTATATTAACTACTGTATAACATATAAATTGTCAAGTTTACTTATTTTGGATTGAGTTGCAAGCAGGATCAGTTGAGTTTGTGAAGGAAATAATAATGTCATTTAATCTACAGGCACACTAGAATTGGGTTCACTTGAAATATGCAATGTCGAATGATTTTATTTTTAAAGATTTTACGTATTATGTCATCAGATTGTCAAAACACCTCATATCAATTAAACAACAACTATAACATTTCTACATAAACCTTACAAATATAATATTTCTCAGCTAAACACCTACAAGTCCATCTCTTTAAAGCCAAAAAACTTTTGAGAGATTTTTCAGTGTGCCTATATGCCATATGTAAATATACAAATGAAGGGGAATTTTTTTTTTAAGTGTCCCTCCACTACTTATATAATAACATATAGCGTATGTGTTCGTGTCAGACACACTAAAAAACCTCTGTAAAATTTCAATGATAATTTTCTACGTAATAAAAACCCATTGGGCTCATTGCTCACAATTGAACAACAGAAAAAACCGAAGTCAGAAAACTCTGGGACCGGCCACTGTCTATCCCGAAACAAAGGGCATTTACATTAATTTACTAGTCGTATGGGAATATATCCACCTAAAGCCTAAAACCCTTTCACATAACTTACTTGATTGTGACAACACAGCCATGTATTATACATTTAGAACGCAGAGAGATAAGATTCCTTGTTCATGTCATGTCTTCACCCTTCATTTCTTTCGTTACATTCTTTTCAATAAAACACATATATGTATTCACACTCATTCATACTGTCTTAGCTAATAGCCAAAAATTGGAGTCATTTAAAACTACAGTCTACATTTAGGTTCTATTTTCGTCGAAGTTGAATTTAAACCACATTACTTGTAGTCCATTGTGAATCTAAGTCCACCCACTCACCCTAGTGTGATAATATAGTTTACTAAAAAAAAAAAACCCAAAAATTGGAAACCAATAATTGATTTTTTTATCATTGAACACAAACCTATTATTTATCAATTAGTCTAATCAAATTAAGTAATTAATAGTTGAATTATGGGATGATGTTGTTCGTACATTCCACGTTTAAAAAACACACACTGGAAATTATTTGTTGGAACAAAGTGCAGAAATAACTGAACCCTAATCAATCAAGTACTATAAGAACTTACTTTGAGATATGTATCAATTGCTCGGTACAAGCCATCGTCAGTGGCACGGGAATGGCTAGGCAGAGCCCCAGCAAGCGCTCCAAACTCATTCAAACTCAAATTCGCATCCAGGGCGGCCTCGGCGAGATAACAATCCACGAGCTTCGACACCTTCACCATGGCGGCTCCGCTCTTAGCCGCCTCATCCAAGTTCACAAACCTCTTAACTAACCTAGTCACAAGCTCGACATCCAACAAAGTCCCACAGGTGTGACTAAAAGACGGTATCATGAGCTCTTTCAGCGAGGCTTGGTCCAGCTGCCACGATATCCTCTTCTCCAGCTCCGCTCGGTACGCGGGCTCCACAGCCACCATGTTGGCGGTGCGGAGCAAGCGGAGGAGGAAGTTGCATGGGATGGAGTCCTTCTCGGGAGGGAGGACTCCCACTAGGGTTTCGACGAAGAAGCGTTTTCTCATCCACAAGCCGGTGATGCTTTCAGGAGAGGATGAGAAGTTGGTTAGGTTCTTTTGGTCGGAAATGTTGCTGTCGCCGGAGAGGTCCGGGAGCCATTTGGATGCGTAGTGGGTGATTATGGAACCGATGAGGTCTGGACGTACACCTTTGGCTTGAATTCCGGCTAGGGTTTTGACAAAGTAGTCCATGTCGAGTATGCATGCATCATCGAACCAGCATTCCGCCGCGAATTGGGAGGGTTTTCCCGGGAAACTGATGGATTCTTCCAAGTCTGGGTTCTTCATCATTTTTTGATGCAGTGGTAAATAGAATGTCTGGTTAATGGGATATATATACTTGATGTATTTACATTTGACATGATAGAGTAGTAAAAGTGATTTTTGGTGTTTCGTATGGATGAATTTATATGTGTACCTCAAACACGGATAATGATAGATTTTTTTTACGTGTTATCAATACATGTATTACAATCTAAGAATTGTAACATCGCGTAACAATATAATTTTTTTTAACAAACGATATTATCTATACTAAAGAGATAGTGGAGTGAGCTCTCAATTAACTAGCAATAATGTGGTCCAAATTCGCATTTTGATGAGAATTGAACCTTAAGACCTTTGACTTACAAATAAAAAAAATACTACTAGATCATAATATTAAGTAACAATAGTGTTTTAAGTACAGAGAAAAATCTTTTACTGACACAAAGCTAAATTGGCAAGAATGCCCTTAGATTAGTTAATGTGAACACGAGAAAAGGACATGGGTGGCTTCAGATTTAAGGAATAACGTATGGTATAACTGTCCGAGAGAGCTAGAAGGATGGATGGGTGAGGAGGAAGATGCATGGATAGAAGAGAGGGAGAAAGAAGAGTGGGGGTGGGGGGTGGGGGGTTTTGGTGTGTGGGGTGGGGTGGGGTGGGGGAGAGGAGAGAGAGAGGACAAATGTTATAATTGCAAAATAGTGAAATATTCCTTCCTATGACACACAACGCTTTACCCTCTGGCATGGAGAACAAAATTCATTATAACACCACCCAAGATGAAAGGGACTCCTAACAGAAAATTCTCTCTCCCTCTAAAAGTTTGGGCATGGTAAAACTAGGAGAAATATATATGGGTAATGATAAGGAGACTAAATTTGTAAATTAAATGATATGTCATCAATAAGAATAAGCATGTTTATCAACGCTTAAGTAGTAAATCAATCATCAACTTTCATGTCCTTTAATTTTCAAAATTTTGTTTACAAATTTAATCTCTCTAGCATTAGCCATGCTTAAGGCCATCTTCTATATATGCAATACTCAAATTTGCAATATTTAAGGTCCAAAAGTGGTAAGAGAGCTTTATTATTAACCAAGAGTTTGAGCTATCGAGTTATAGCCACTAAAGTCATCTCCAGCCCAGGACTATAGGCTAGTAATAGTGTATAAGTGGAATATTTATCGAGTTATTAGCAGTCGATAAATATTTTACCTAGTTCGTTTTATAGGACTAATATTAGTTCCCATTGTAAATTTTCTTGTAGTGAGTTATGATAAAAATCAAATTTGAGTTTTGAGTTTCTGAGGCATTATTATTCAAGAACGAAAAAAAAATCCTAATGCATTAGAGAGGCCCTAACTTATATTTGAGTCTGAACATTGAAGACGGCGTTCAACAAGAAAAATATTTCATTTGAAATATAAATATGCACCACCATTTTCAAAGAGGTATATTAGAGGATTTCACTCCTATCAGAAAAACATGATCAACAATATGGTTCGTAATCGTAAATGTAGTACATGCCTCATTTTTTGGGGAAAAAAAGGTACAATGCCATTCGGTGATAATCGTACTTGCATGATTATACACAAAACTAGAACCTCAATCAACCGGACAAGGATTGTCTGCCCTTTCACTTCCGGTGTCCTTCTGTGTCCTTCTATTTGTGTGGTCACAGTTAAACCATGACAACATTTTATATTACTATTTATTTTTGTCTTATTATCTCTATAAAAAAAACAATATAAAATGTTGACGCGGCTTAACCGTGACCACACAAAACAGGAGGGCACCGGAAGTGGGAGGGCAGACAATCCTTGTCCCAATCAACCCTAGCCTTACCAAACAGACAGAAATTGGGGGATTGAACAATTAGATTACCGGCCAATCAGTATTATGATGTGGTGGTATTCCTCTTTACTTGGAAGTGAGAGGTTTTAGGTGTGAATCTCGTGGATGGCAAATTCGATGCCAAATTAGGCTGTCCATTGTGTGGTTTCACCGAACTCCCTCTTCCTATAGTGTAAAATATCGATGTACAAAAAAAAAAACGATTAGATTACCTAAATTGATAACCACAACAAGTGGCCCAGTGGTAAGGCCGCAGATTGCGGCTTCCTAATAAACAAACAAATGTGGAGGTCCCGGGTTCGATGCTCTAAGTTGGTAGGTCTCATTATGGCCACTGGCATGGTGAAATTCTCCATAGCCTCTCCAGACTCGGAAGAAGTGGATAACTTCTCCATAGCATCTCCAGATCCGAAAAAGGTGGATAACCATAACTTGCCACTAATTGTCCCCTTTTTGTACCTTAAAATAAATTAATGAAAGAAGAATGGTAAAATAGCTTGAAAAAGGAAAGATAAAAAAGGAAAGAATCACCATCTTGAGAAAGTTGACAAACGCAGATACATACAATATAAGAAGGTGATGGGATATTGCCGATTCTTGATCCAATTAATGCTTGTATTCTTTTGTCCATAGATCGCTGTTTGTTGTATTTTGCATAACAAACAGCACGTGAACTTCCTTTGGTCCAAACTCTGGCTGGTATCTTAGCTGTTATACGGCAAGCAACGTATAAAAGCATGCTCTGGTGTTTGGAAGGAGGCGGGCTGTTTTTTTGGGATCATTTTGAGCCGATGTGTTGTTTAACATCTTAGCTGCCGACGCTAATGTAAGATTTACTTTAATTTTTGAAGTAAAACTCAAATTTTAAGTTTTAACTTAAGGAAACTAATGAAAATGGTTTGAAAATTTTGAGTTTTAATAATAAAAACAAAATAAAGGGTAAAGTGAATAGTAACCTGATTAACTTTTTAGTGTAAAAATATGGTTTTTTGTTAAAATGTCTATAAAATTAAATTAGAATAGTCTACATAATTTTTTTTCTTTTCAAATGTTACTTTAAGAAAAAAAATTATCCTAAATTTATTCTTTAATAATCTTGGACTAAAAATTTAAGCCAGAAGGTTTGTATGAGAAAAGCTATTTCTGAGTTAAAACCTAAATTTTCTGAGTTAAAAATTGTAAATTTTAACCCAATGATTATGGTCTAACCGTTTGATTACGAGTAATTTTCAATAAAATTTATCCTTCAATAAAAAAAATGCTCTGTTGTTTGGAAGAAGGCTCAATAAGCATATATACAAGCTAGCCCAAGGCATATTTATTGTTACAGATTTTACCTGGAGGCTTGACATGGGATTCCCTCGGCGTACGTCCCTGTTGTTGGTTGATTAGGGTTGAGGAGACCACAAGAAAATGAGACGTGCTGTAAAACTATTTCGAGATAATTGTAGTAATGATCCTCAACTTTAACTTAATTAGAGTTTTGATTCCTGAACTAAAAATCCGTGAGTATTGGTTCTTGAACTTGTTATAATGTGGAACAATATTCTTTTTAACAAACTCTATTAGAACTTCCATTCAAAATAAAAGGTTTAAAACAAAAAAGAAAATTGAATGGAAGTTCTAACATAGTTATAATAAGTTTAAGGACCAATACCTACGAATATTTAGTTTAGAGACTAAAGCTGTAATTGCGTCAAAGTTCATAGACTTTTGCTCTAATTTTCTCAAAATTCTTTTTTGATTCTTTGAAAACATGCATGGAAAAGATATTGAGTGATGAAAAGTTGTAACTAGTCAATGTGAAGACACTGGATTTTCTTGGGCGGGACGAGAAAGATAAGGAGACAGTTGTTGAATATGCCACAAGGAAACCACGATTTCTAATGCTCCTATAGATTTGTTGTCAAACGCGTTGATAGACTCTGAAACATGACAAGTCAGTAGTCACTTGATTGAGTAGGGATTTAAATTACAATAATGATTGATGAATGAGAAATTTGTATGAACGCTTATTTGTTTGTCAACCCTAGCAAGCTTATCAAATTATTGTGTTGAAATTGAATTTTAAAGTTAAATTTTTTGTAAATTTTTTATTTATGATAAAATACAATATGATTTCATTAAAAGCTATGAATAGGCTACTCAGTACAAGAGATGAAGAGATCCTCCTCAATCAATTATATCACAAATCAATGAGGGAGTTTCATCAAACCAAGTACAATCACCTCCTTAGAGGGCAAAATGAGCAAGCCTATGGGCAACATAGTTAGTTTGACGACGAACATGGGACACAGTAGCTTCAATGACCAAGTGTAATAAGGATTTGGCATCTTCAATGATAGGTCCGGTAGTAGACATATTCATAGAAGACTCCTTTAATGCATAAGTGATCTGAAGCGAATCACTTTCCAACAAAATATTTTGGAAATCCCTTTCGATTGCCATCAAAAGACCCTCTCTAGTTGCAAGTGCTTCAATGTGAATAGAAGAGAAGATATCCCCAAATCTTCTACTCGCAGCAGCCACACAAGTTCCATGTGCATCCCGAAATATCAACCCCACACCACCCAGATTAGTCTTCTCGCACCAGGCTCCATCCACATTAAGTTTGAGCCTCCCGGGTGGAGGACAAGACCATTAGGATCAAAGCCTACACAGCAACATGGGAGTTGGTGTTGTTACGCACTTTATGTTTTGTTTTGGTGTTTATTTTATAAGTTAGGACTCAAAAACACACCCATATACCCACTCAATAGTACAAAGATTGCAACCACAAAGGTTATGTAGCTATTGAATGGTAAAAAAACAGATCGAGGGTAAGAGGTTTCAGTTGGTATAATTGAAGAGATTAAAAGAAAGAAGCTGTTTTTTTTTTTGTGTGGAAGGAAATGGTAATTTATTGTCGTAAACAAAAGGTATATCAATTGGTCCATTTACAAAGTGAAGTAATAATCAAAGATATGAACCAGCTAAGCAACAAATAAAGAGCCAATACAAGGATTTAAGCCCAAAATAAAAGAACAAACTCTAGAAATCCTAACTACTCCTTTATCACAAGAACCACCATTATAGCAAGTAAGGAATAGCAAAGAACAAGCCTCGACAAGACGTCTGTAGAAGATGGGATTGGAGTTTTGTACTTGAGCCAACCTGCGTCATTCTCAATCGATCAAGGAAAAGAACCACCACAGACTTGAAGTCCACAAATGTGGTAAGGACTGGGATGAGAATCAACAATAATCTAAGGCAAAGAGAGTAAAATTTGATAAATCTAGGGTTTGAGATCTGAGGTAAGAAGCAAAACAAGTGCTAAGGAGATGAGGTGGATGTGGCAAGGATGAAAGAAAGTGGTGGAGGAAGATGAAAATCTATAGATCAAGAAAGAGAGAAAGGAAAACATAAACTAGAAGAAAATACAAGACGCGCATACCATCCAAATTTGAGACAACTGCTCAGAAAAACTAAGATAGAAGCTCAGATAGCTTTAGACAAAATGCTTAAGAAAAATAGGAATTGCCGCTGACCCTAACTGAAGCAGACAACGAGTCTGAGGCGAAGTGAAGCAGGTGTTGGAGATGGGATTAACAATCCTCTCCTTTTAGGGGAGGGGGGTCTCGCTAAGGCCGCGTAGCAAAGGATTTAGTCTACTGGAGTTCGACTTAATCCCATTAAAGTCGGTCCCTTTCTCATACCAAAACGAACTAGTAACCCACTCCAGTCTAGTAAAACTTAGTAAGGCCAAACAAATGTGCCCATATATTTTGAATGAAACTTCAAAACAAAAACAAAAACAAAAAACCGGAAAAAGAAATCAAAACGCCGTCGTTCATTCTTCTTCCTCTCCCAAACGAACTTACTCTCCCTCATTCATTCCACACAACGATTCCCAAGGCCAACCGGCAAAATCAATTTCCCTCGCCGTCCATCCCCTCCCCCAACAATTGTAACAGCGGATTAACATCTGCAGATTGAGATCGACAACTCCATATTCGACGCTACAGTTGCCAATCGACCCGACGAGGTCAGATCGCAAATTGGTAAAGATGAGCTTGGGATGGAGGATTTGAAGCCAAAAAATGGAGGGGTTAGAAGTAGATTTGAAGCCCATATTCGGGCAGCCCAGGGTGGAGGGGCCGGCTAATGCTTTGACTCCGCCGCGGCAGTTCCTGTTCCACGTCCATGGCTCCACCGCTGGTCCTGCGCACCTCAGAATCCACGTCACCGATTTCCACTCCAGTCACTGGGAGGCCGTGCGCTCCGTCTCCCAGCTCGACGACCTGGTATTTCTTCTCCCAAAATTTTCTAATTTATTTATTGATTTTGTTTAAATGTGTTCATGTATGTATGTATGTAAATTGTTATTGGTGAATTGCAGAGGGACAGCATTGGCATAGGAGGGTCTTGGTCAGAGTTCATAGAATATCTTGTTGCTTCCCTAAAGTCTCAAGACGTAAAGCTTTCTTTCGATGATGGTACATACTATATACCCTTTTCTTTTTGAATAATGAAATGAATCATTCACCATTCCATTCCTGCAATACTACTGCTGCTACTACTACTAGAGGCCGGTGTCATTTTTGTTTCCTTTTTCCAATCATTTGGAATCATCAAATTACTAGAGTGAATTATGAGTTTTTCTACCTTTACATGCGGTGCCGTATTTTATGTGTTACTAATTTAATAGCAAAGAATGGTGAGGCTTTAGGAGCATGCTGTTGTTTTACCGGGGCCGGGATTTTACGCAAATCTCTAATTGGTTTATGACATTTCTTGGTCCTGACTGTGCTTGAGTAGTCGTAACTTTTATAGACATGATAACGGTTTATTCTTCAACTTCAATGTATTTGAAAGAAGTCCTGAACAAATAGTTTTTTTACCTGGTTTTGCTTGAAAATGAGGAAGCTTGAGAGTGGAATTCAGACTTCCATTTAGCTTGAGGGGAATTAGTCATTCTCAATGTGAAAAATGGGAAAACGCCTAATTTCATATTTTGACTTAGAAATACTTGATATTCCCTTCAAGTCTCTTCAGATGCGGAAAAGTCAGAAATTTGATTATTGAGTGTTCAAAGTCTATTTTAAGACGACTTAACACATGTGTATGCATAATTGTTCACAATCAGCAGTAACTGTCTTGAACTCGCATGTTTTACTTGTTAGTTGTTACTCGTATTAACCCTATTGGAATTACGTAGCTCTTTGAATGATAATTATTCTTGTAATGTTTTGGAGTCTCTACCAAAAGCTCTTTTTTATTGGTATTAAGCTCAATATGACGACCATACGTGTATCCCTTTCCCCTTCCATTATTCAAAAATGTTCAATTGATTAAAAGAATTTTGTTGGAACGTTGATATAACTAATGGAATGTTTAGAGTAGCCCCATTACCCCACCAAGCACGGGCGACCAGAAAACGCCTCCCGTCCACCCACCCCCACCCCCTCTCTCCTCCTCTTTCTCTCTCATTTGTACATTTAATGTTGACTACATCTCTCACAAAGATGAGGTGAGTCCCATCTCTATGAAAGATTTGTTCGGTAAATGTGGTCCATGTAGTCGTACTCGGTTTGTTAGGTATACAAATTTTATTTTTTACCATTGAATTGTATAATCATTTGAGTTGTGCTAGCAACAGATTCTAGCTCAGGCGCTCCATCAGTCCAAAGCTTTTGGTTAAGTCACGTGTCCAACTTCTTAGTTTCCTTTTGTTTGCTTGTTTTGAAGACTGCCTTTTCTATGTAATTAGGAAGTTGCCACTGAACTTCATATTTATTTTCGACAATTAAATAAATTAAAAATTCAAATAGAAAGGGAAAGGCATACCACTGACTCACAGAATTGTAGCCCACCATCACCCCCACCCCCACCACCCCACCATACCAACCACCCCAAAACTGAATCCTTCGAATAGTTAATCATCCATCATCCTCAAATTAATCACTTCTAGCACCGCTCTAATTATATATGCTGACTGAACCGTCCAGCCTTAAAAAAATGATGCTAACTTGAACAAGCTATAAAAAATTCTTGACACTTAGAAAAGTTTTTTATTTTAATGTTTTGGATGGACAAGTAAATTTTGAGCCGTTTTTTCTTAAGAATAAAAGCTGTGTATGTTAACAACATACACGATCTTATATCTGCAACAGCATGTAGATGTATAAACTTTGATAAGGGAAATATGCTCAATGCTTACGTAGACTCTGTTATGTGTATTTCAGGTTGTGCACATGCAAAATTAGTTGCTCAAAAATCAAAAGGAATGCCTCGAATTTCCATTTCTCTCACAAAACTTGTGGGTACTGCTGCTAGTGAAGCTATTGCAAATCTATCTCTTCAGCTTTTCGGAGAATTTAAAAACCTCCATGAGTCTTACGTGGAAGGTTGTCCTCTCAATATCCTGCAGCAGAAGGCTGCATTCTCATTTTCTTGCCTACGTTGTGTTTTTCTGAATTGGCTATTACACCTTCTATACTTAATGCATCACGTTTATTTTTTCAGACATTATTGTGTATCTTAAATCCCTTGTTTGTGCATCTCTGCTTGATTTGTCTACTTGTTATTTCTCTTCTTCTTGTGCTGGAATTGATTGTACTTCTTTCTCATTGTGCTTCAGAACAACAGCGCTCTGTTGAATTGTCAAAAGTGATATCAGCAGAAAAGGTATGGCTCCCTGCTGCACTCTATTATTATTTAAAGCATTTATTCTGTGTCTTCACACATTCTGGGACACGGAAAAATGTCAATACTATACTGAATTATGTCTACATATTCCTACACGGAAGAATATTTGGCATGTTCCCGGTGCTGGAGCCTAGATTTTATCTTAATGGGAGCATGACAATAAAGCTCTCAAATATTGATTGTTCTCGTATACTTACGGCATGGTTCTCTCCTTAGAGTTGCTCCTCTTCCTGACTATACAGTTTCATAGGTGAAATACTGAGTGACACTGTAGCAAACCAGCCAATAATGAATAGTTCGTTTTTCAGTTGGAGTTTGTGGTTACTCTATGGTTTCAGGATTACGTTTATGTACCGTACATCATTATTATTCATTGTTAATGTGCACTTTATCCAGATTTTTTATTCTCTGTCCACTAATTTATCTTTTATTTATCACCAGTCCATTATTTACCTAAATTTGTTTCTTATATCTGTTAGGAAAAAAATGCTAGTATTCAGAGTCAACTGGAACAGTATACAAGAAGGCAAAAGTTACAAAGGATTAATTCCTCAGATAGAGCAGATGCTTCTGGACTATTCAGCAATGGTGTAAATAATTCTCCAGGTGTGATTTAATTGTTTCTGCCTAAAGCATTTGCCGTTTTGGTAAAGTGAGAAGTTCCGAGTTTCCCAAACAATGCAATTTGTGCGTGCGCATTTTCATATTAGTAAGACAATAGAAAAGAAAAATTAAATTGTTGATCATGTTGCTGGTTCTTGATAATATGTAGGTCAACTTCTAAATATCTTCTTCTGTGCTTGTTTGCATTGTTGATTGCTTTCCATGTAGCCATGAGTTCAGGTTTTATTATGTTCAGTCTTAGAGCAAAATATGCAAGAAGAAATGAAAAAGATAAGTAAGTTTAAAAGTTAAGCTGCGTCTGTGTGCGACATCATTCAGAGTGCATGGTAACTATGTGGGATTTAGTACATTTCTTAACTATGTTAGCCGATATTATTCAGTAATCGACAGAGCTCATCCGAGTCTCAAGTTTTTACTTTTGAGCATATACTCTTGTTGAGTAACTATATTTATTTTGTTGTCTTTGTTCTTTTTCCTCTATTCCCCGCTTACAGTTATTGGGATTCATCTCACGCAATTTTGTATTATCATTGTGTATCAACTGATCATCTCTATGTTATTGTGGCAGAGAAACGAGCAGCTCGTGATGCCAACTCAGCAACTGCCAATCGGGTTGTGCCTGCATATCGTAGGTAAGTTTGTCTCTCGAACACACATCAATCCCTTCTTTCTAAATTTACTGTTATATATTTACCATATATACGAGAACAATCAAGTGAGTGCTCCGGTTCGCTTCACATGAATAACAAATTTATTCTTAACAGGGCAAAAGTAAGAGGTGCTGTTCTGCAGGATACAGAAGATGAACAGAAGTGAGTGCTCCTGTTAGCTGACAATTTGTTGAGCGCCCGGTTCTGGAAAAATGCATTTTAAGAGTGAGTTTGTTTGTTTGGTTTCTACTTGTAAATTCAACAGTTGAGAGTTGAATAGTTTCAAGGAAAGGTTATGTTTTGTAGCATTCAGTTTAATTGATTTATTGTTAAGTCATAACATCACGTCGGGTGGCACAGCAGAACAATCACGCACACTATCCCTCAAGTCCATTTTAATTGATCACAACCTATCTCATCTAACCCACCAAAAGGGGCCAGGGTTAAGGGAGTGGGTTAAGTTTCACAATGGGTTAGTCATAATAATTTGGTTCAAATTCGTTTTTGGCGAGAATTGAATTTAAAACATCGGTAAAATGAAATGGAACCAGATGGATTTATTTTCATGGACAACCCAAATCATACTGTCACTGTTGACGAAATAGAACAAGTGCAAGATGTAGAATTTTCCAAGGCTTGTTCGGAAGAAGGCTCAATAAGCCTGAGGATTTGGCTCCATACCACCGAAGTGAGACAAAGAATGAGATAGGAGTTATGCTTCTTGCGATGGCTGGTTGTCTCCACCAACTCTATGCTGGTGGTGGCGGTGGCAGTGGCCGCGGCTGCAGGTGACCGTTATAGTAGGTTTCTTCGCTTTTTGCTTGTGGCCATTTTGGTTGCGTGGGCCTCCTCTTTACTTGGGTTGAGATTAATGGTTAGGCTTAAAGTAAGCAGTATTGTCTACTTCAGTATGGAAAAGGATCATTGCCGAATCATTTTTCTGGAGATCTCGGAGATCTTATGATCATGATCGTTCATTGTATATTGTGCGGTTAGAAATTATTTAAATTTTAAAATTAAATATAAATAGTACCTAACGAAAACTAACCGTACGATATACGATGAATGATCAAGATCACGGGATCCAAAGGGATTCGGCAATGATCCTTTTCTTTAGTATGAATAGATAAATTGGACCCTACGTCTTTTTTTACAATAAAATACTCTTATGTGATCCAGTCCTTCAATGAATTATGAATAATGCTAGGCAAGCACACAAAACCAAATAATGTGATACCAATCAAATTTGTATTTAAATTTAAGTAAGCAAAATTATGAATAATGCTAGGCAAGCTTCATTTGGGGCTGATAGTTATGCTTATCACTGGTGGTCTATAGTTCCAGGATTTTTGCCTCAACACAGGCTTGTGACATTTTATCTTGCCTTTATTATCGGTTTCTTTGATCATTTGATCATGGCAAGTATTAACTTGGTCCCCCTGATTGTATTGTTTCTTTTACTTTCATTCATATTTCTTAATAAAAATGGTGGAGAAGGGATGGCCGCAGGGTTTCTAGGTCTAATGGTCCTCACCCCTACGGTGAAGGGTAGGCGCTTTGCACTCGACTATTGTCGAAGAGCTAATCTCGCTTAATCTTTTTGCAATGAACTTTAAAAAAAAGTATGAGAAATGCTAAGAAGACTCTCAAAGTGAGACTCTCCATGGACTATTCCAGCTCATACTTTAACGTTATTTCTCGTGCCAATATAACATAACATTGTTCCAAAAACATGAGGTGGTAGAAAGTCCATGGAGAGTCTCAATTTTAAGAGTCTCCTAAAGATTTCTCTACAAGTAAATATAATTACAAGGATCCCTACAACATAGCTGATTGGTACAAAATAAGTAGTAATCAACCCATCATACCTTTCCTTGTTAACGTTGATTGAAGGCCAACGAAGGAAAAATATCATAGGAATCTCAACACTCTCACTTAAATTCCAAGGCAAATTTGGATGGATCCAAGACCACCCAAATGTCCGGCAAGAGGGAACACTCTTTTGGTGGAGTCATCGCCATTCCCTTTTATCAAAACAAGTTTCGATAATGGCTATAAAATATGCAACCCGACTAGGCCGCCGGTTCAATTAATAAACGATAAAAGTTTGGCTTCTTAAGATTGTCAAGGAGTTCTTTCTTGATATGCTTTGTGAAAGATTTATAATACTTCGTCTTTATGATCAACATAGTCCATGTTATAATTACTATGTACATATCATATCTACAAAAAAAATTAATTTAAAATCAACTATTGCAACTATCTAACCATTTGTTTTTATATCATTCAATCAGTAAACGATCTCTTATTGATTTTTTGCAGAAATAATATGTAAAAAGCGATATAATAAATATGAACAATTCCGATCATGCACATAAAAAATCGTGAATCAATAACAAAGCATCTTGAAGAGAATTCATCATCCATTAACAAGACAAGTGGGTTTCTTAAAAAAGCATGACCATGTTGTCATTTTCCATCTTGTCCATCCCACCATGAAAGACACTGGCAAGTGTGAGCCATATTTTTATTTTATACGAATTCAACGAAGTTGAACCCCATTGGAATAAAAATTGTCAGCCCACTGTATTCAAATCTAGTTCATAAAAAATTTAACTCAAAGCTTCCGTTGCATCAACTCACTGCATTTTAAATTCAAACTCTTCTCCTTTCTTTATGCTATATTTAGATGAGGGAAATAAACTCGAAATTTTGACAAAAATAAGAATTTATAATTGACATGAACAAATTCCTTTGTTACATTTATAAACATAGAAACTTAGAATTTCGGCATGGATAACTAGACTTTGAAGCAGTCATTAGTTGTAAATAAGTGTCATTTCCAAATTTATGTGAGGAAGAGTTTAAAATAATAATTTTCGTATTCAAATTTCATTGTTCTGTTAGGTTAACCAAACAAGAAAATTAACAAATTCTAGAAAATAAAACTCCATCATTCCAATTTCCGTCATTTTAGAATTCCTTAGTAATCATAAACTTACTATCCAAACAAAGTGTTAGTATAGTTTAGCAAGAATTTCGCTTGTTTTCAAATTTCCAGTCCAACTTAAAAAATAATATAAAACTGAGTGGATCCAGTTAGTCCTTAAATAACCCAGAAAGAAAACAAAAGTAATAATCTGAGAAAATAATAATGATACCACATAAGATTAGAAATCAACCAAGTTTATTTCATTGACGTAAAAGTTTGGCTTCTTAAGATTGTCAAGGAGTTCCTTCTTGATATACTTCGTAATAGATTTATGAAACTTCGTCTTTATGATCAACACAGTTCATGTTATAATTACAATGTAAAAATCATCTCTGTAAAAAAAATTAATTTAAAATCAACTATTGCAACTATCCGATCATTTGTTTTCATATCATTTGATCAGTAAACGATCTCTTATTGATGTTTTGCAAAATAATATGTAAAGAGTGATGTAATAAATATGAATAGTTCCGATTATACACATAAAAAGTTGTGAATCGATAACAAAGCATCCTATTCATCATCCATTAATGAGACAAGTGAGTTTGTTAAAAGAGCATGACCATGTTGTCATTTTCCATCTTGTTCTTCCCACCATGGAAGGCACTGGCAAGCGTGAGCCAAATTTTATACGAATTCAACGAAGTTGAACCATATTGGAATAAAAATTGTCAGCCCACTGAGTATTCAATTCTAGTTCATAAAAAATTTAACTCAAAACTTCCGTTGCAGTGTAGTGGTGGGTTGTAATTGTTCTTATGATTAAGATTTTTCTTTTCAACTCACTGTGTTTAACAAATTCTAAAAAATAAAACTCCGTCATTTTAATTTCCGTCATTTTAAAATTCTTTAATAATCATAAACTTCCTCGACCAAACAAAGTGTTAAAAAATAATATAAAACTGAATGGATCCAGTTAGTCCTTAAATAACCCTAAAAGAAAACAAAAATAATAATCTGAGAAAATAATAATGATACCACATAAGAATAGAAATCAACCAAGTTTATTTCATCGACGTAAAAATTCAATCAAATATTTCTACAAAATATCAGTAGCAACTTCAACTAAGCAGATAATGTAGTTTCAGTATCTATGGAAAACTGGACTTTGAAGAAGTCATAAGCTGCTTATTTTCAAAGCAAACTAAGATCCTACCAACCAATAACTTCACCAAATATTTGCTTCTAGATCTCATCAACCCCACTGATTCTTTCTTTTGGAAATCAAACACGACACGTTACATGTTGCGCGGAGGTTTAGTTCCACTGGTTGAGTCTCCGGCTGTTGGGTTCAGCACCGAGTCGCTGGCAAGAGAACTGTTCCCGCCTCCCTCTTGAGCCACAACTGGGATCTTAACTGCCGCTCTTTCCATCTCCTTCTCGAGCTCTTCCTCCTGTCGCAGTGCAGTGAACTGTTTGTCTAGGGAACTGGCTGCTGCCAGCCATGCAAGAACAATCACCAGTAGTACTCCTCCAAGGTAAGGTGTTGAATTGGCGAGTGATCCGAAGGTTAAAATCATAAACTGCTGAATCAGAGCACCACCAGACTTCCCCAATGGGTTGCAGACAACATCAATGGCCGCCTTTCCTTTAACCTACAGCAAGAATTTAACAAGGAATGTAAACAAAAAATGCCTCATAAGGAAACTCAAATTAGAAAACTCGAACTTTTCCCGGATTAATGTGATTAACAAATGACAGAAACCTCCCCTCTACAAAGATAAGATCCATAATTCAATTCGCCTGTCTTAATTGATAGGTGAACCAAATAAATAGAAACAGCAATAGATGACACTATTTGCGAAGCCAAATTCTAAACCGGAAGAGTAAGAGTCCAAACCTTGGTGTCCTCATCCAAGGGAATGTATGCCATTTCTTTGCATGGGTCAAACAAGCTGTACTTGGCACTCTTGCTGAAAATGTTTTGCAGAGCACCCACATATACTGCTGCAAGAAGAGGAGTCATCCCGAGGCTTGCAATAGCCGGTGAAAGTGGGCCACCGAACAATATCAAAGAGAAGAAACCAACTCCAGTGAGAAGTAGCACTGTAGGTGTGATCTTTGCAGCAACTCCCCATCCGTACTTTTCGAATATAACTTGGCTGAGCAACATCATTGTGAACGTTGCTATTCCGGTGGCAGTTGAGAAGTCGCCCATGAAAGAAGAGTACTCATTTGGGCTTGGAAACTGTGCGAGTAGAGTAGCAGGAGAGAGAGAGGCCAATTAGTAAACAATAAAATAGGCAAAGATCAAGTAAATTGGGTTACAGTATACCTGAGCTTTGAGCTTCGATTTCCATGTAACCTCCACAACGTTGATACTGATACCATATGCAACCACCAAAGTGGCAAGATCACGGATGTATGGTGAAGACACCAAAAATTTCAAACTCTCCATTGTCCCCATCTTTGGCTTTTCCTGCGAAGTAAATGGGAGTTAAAAAAAGATGCATCAGGTCCAAATATAGGGTTTTGAATTCAAGGATATATTCATTTTTTCGGAATTCCTTCTGCATAGTTTAGAAAAATTAAAACTAGGGCCAATGGTGTCCCTTCATAACAAATGAGGCGTCACTCAACTAATATAAAACTTCCATCCATGCCATAAAGAGTTATTACCAATACAATGAGAAACAAATATGGCTTCGTGAAGATTTAAAAGAACAAAAATATGGCTTTAACACATTTCAGAATCATTCAAGCACTTAATAACCAAAATTAAGAAAATAGAAAACAACTAAACAAGTGACCGGAATACGTACAAGATAGTAAGCAATAAGATGTTACTTTTTCAACATGGTGCTCATAAACAGATGAGACCTAATGTCAGGACCAAAAATAACAGATTCATGCAGATGTGACAAAAAGATATTACCTTCTTCTTCTTGCTACGGGTGGGAAGGGGAACGTAAGCGTTTACCCACCAGTATAGGCCACAGATAGCGAACCCCAACAGCACCACAATGCTCATCATCCCCCTTAAGGACATAGCCCAACCATCAACTCCAGGACCCAAATTTTGCCTCAGTTTAGAGAAATACTTCACTGTTCTGCCTGAGAAAATTAAAGCAACATTCGCTCCCAATCCAAAAAGAGGGTAGAACCTCTTTGCTTCCTCAACAGTAGTTATCTGCACAAAATGCATGTAATATTTAGTTATTTACAGTTCCCGTCAATAACAGTGATGCAGACCTCAAATTTTGACCAAGGAAAACTTCGACAATATCCCATAAGCATCCATATCTTGTTATACAACTCAAACGGGGTTGTTGCAAAATAAAATGTAAGATGAAAAAAAAAATTCCGATACAAATCACAGGATATAAACATGCTTTGAAAGCCAGAACCCTTGAGCAGAAAACTTAGTTCTTGTTCGATCTGCTGTGCCAAATAGCAGATAAAGACATCCAAAAAGGAATCTAGCATATTTTGCCTGCTTATTAAATAAAACAAGCTTCCAATTCCAATCTTAAAAAACATTTCAGAGCAACTGACACATCGTACAGACATATTGTGCTCACATAATTCCCCAATCCTATACAGATGTACAGCAGAAAATAATCATCAAACAATCATCAATTCATCCCAGAATTATATTCTTGGTAAGATAAGATTATGTCAGCGAAATTACCTGATTGGCAAAACCCCAGAAAAGCACAGAAATCACCACACTCCCCCACAATTCAGCCATGACATAGAACAAACAAAAGCTCCAAATCCTCAAAATTGCAAGAGGACCGAGGAATCTCGGGCCGAGAACGTTGAGAAGACTATCAGCAAGGGCTTCAGGGTGGATATAGCCGCTGAGCGGATACAGGACGAATCCAAACGCCCCGAAAAAGGCGATAAAGGGAAGAATAACAGAGTAGAAGAGAGCCTTTTTGGACAAAACATTAGAGAGTTTTGTGTAGAGCAACATAAACCCAACAGCCATAGGAAGATTCACCCAAGTCTTCAAAAATGGTATAATTTCTGCACTGCTCCCTTTGGCTGTCACAACCAGCACATCCTTTGTGTCCCTGAGGATTGTGTAATTGAACAAAATACAAAAGAACATCAACCCAAGTGGGATGATTTTCTTGAAAGTCACAGTCTCAATCCCAAAGACCTTGGGCTTCTCAGGTTCCCCAAATGCTGGCTGCCCATCACCTGGTGAAGCAGCAGCTGCAGCCTCAGCCCGGCAGATGAACAAGTTCCTCTCTTTTGGGACAACCCCATGATTTTTTGGGACAAAGCTTGGAAATTTCTGGAACCCATTGGAGGATAGAGAAAACCCAGCTGGGGTTTTGGGTTTTGTGGAGAAAAATCTCTGCTTTAATCCCAAAGAAGATTGAAAAACCCTGGTTCTGGGGTTTGAGGGAAGAGAGAGAAGCCCTTTGGTTTGTAGGACACCCTCCATGTCTCCCTTCTCTTAGGCTCCTACAGGAAAATACACGGGTATGTTTTCTCAGGAGAAGAACATGAAGAGAGAGAGAGAGATAAGGGGAGGCAGAGGGGGGAGAGATAATGCGGCTGGCTCAATGAAAAAGATTTTCAGAGAAGTGTTAAAGGGCAGATACAAATATATATATATATATATATTTTTTTTTTTTTAATGAAAAATGAAAAATAAAAAAAAATACAAAATTTAAGTGCAGATTTTTTTTTTTTCAAGTTTGGAAGATTAAATTAAAAAATTGGGCTTTGTAACCTGTGAATCATAACCAGAAAGATAAATCTCCCTCGATGAAGAAGAAGACAGAAAATTAAATTAAAATGTAAGTGACGTTCAACTCTTGAATTATAATGTCAAGTTGAAATTTACTATTCAACTTTTTTTTTTTTTATTCGTAAATTAATTCTCTAAACTTTCAAAAATTGGCCAATTAAATCTCTTGCCATCAAATTTTAACTGATCATTCATGTCAAATTGAAGGACAAATCATCCAGACAATTAGACACCAACTTGTCTTTGCGGGTGGGGAGGGGAGTTAGGAATCGTTGTTATCAAATTTTTTCTTTTATTACTTATGATTCTTTAATTTTATTAATTTGGGAATTAGATTTAAGAAAAGTTAACAAAAAAAATTAGATAAAATCTCGTCAAATCTGAAGTGAATTGCCAACTTTGAAAAGTTTAAATCTTTAATTTATGAATAAGTCAACTTTAATTGACGTTAAAGTTCATAGTGTCAAACAACATTTTACTCAAATTAAATTAAGCAGAGATGAGTGAGAATGGTCAAATGAGACTGCGAGAGGAGGCTACTTCGGAACATTGAATTGGTCAGAAACACAATCAGGGGTTGATGGAAAGCCAACAGGATTCTCTCTAGATCATTTTGGTGAAGATCCTAACGATTCGTAAATCATGTTCGTTCATCGTATATCATGCGATTAGTTTTTATCAGATACTATTTGTATTTAATTTTAAATAAAGTTATTAAAAATAATTTCTAATCATACGATAAACAAATATAATTTACAAATCTTTAAAATCCTCACAAAGAACATCTGATCTGAATTCGGATTCGACCGAAGGGAATCCCCAAAAGAGGCAAAAGAATGATTCTTGTGGCAAAGTGCATTGACCAAAATGCACCCATCTTGTGACTAACAAAAACCCCCCTTGAATGGGACAAGATAAAGATGAGCACTTTGCCCTTGAGATATTTTTTTACTTTTTGATACTTGGAGTTGGAGTTGAGGGACTCAGGCTTCATGGCATGTGAAAGTTACATGTGGGGTTGAAAATTCGTCATTCAATTGGACTTCTGACATTACTAGGGTTTTTGCTTTGGCATAGACCATTTTTTCTAATAATATGACCATAGCGTCAGAATATTCATACTCATTGTAAGTTATTTATACGGCAGATGCTTAACTGTTGGATCTTCGTTGATTAATTAAAGAGAGTTTTAACGAAAAACACGCAGTACTGTTTATTTTAACAAAAAATTATATTTTTACACTAAGAAGTCAATCTTGATACTATTCATTTTACCTTTTATTTTGTCCTTATCGTTAAAACTCAAAGTTTTCAAATACTTTTCATTAGTTTTTCTTTAATTAAATGATTAAAATTTTGAAGCAGAGGATGCACAGGAGCATACTAGAAAGTTTTATGTTATAGCTGATAGGTTCAATTACAAACGACATTACTAATCAAAGTTATATTAAGGTCACATTTGTTATGCAAGAATACTAACATGAAAAGTGAATTGGTTTCCATTCCATCCAAATTTGTTGTTCGGTTTTTATATTTTTTATATTTTTTTTTATATTTCTATTGGTTGGAGTCAATTATGTTACAGTTGAATTGCACTACATACAGGTAAATAGAAGGTTTGAACTCAAGAGGCACTTTATTAAAGAAGACCGTATCTATCAAAGCAATACATCACTTGCAGATAAGTTCACTTGTAACATTTTTTTATTGTCCCTGTACTTGTTACATGTATCTTGGGAGCAATAATTCAGTGCCAAAAACAATAGATTTGTCCAAGTAGGGACAGAGGAAAGAGCTCACCAAGATCGGACAAGGATTGTCTGCCCTCCTACTTCCGGTGCTCTCCTATTTTATTTGTTCACGATTAAGCCACGTTAACATTTTATATTGTTTTTTATAAAGATAATAAGACAAAAATAAATAGTAATATAAAATGTTGACGTAGCTTAACCGTGACCATACAAACAGGAGGGCACGGGAGTGCAAACAATCCTTGTCCAACGAGATCAACTCTTAGAAGGGTATATTCAATTAGGAGTTTAAAGAATTTTAAAAGAGTTTACAAATTTATATTTATTCAATCAAGATCTTAAATGAATCCATAGAGGTTCATGGGTATTCAATCAAGATTTAAAAAAGTTTATAAACTTCATAGCAATCTGAGTGTATTCATTTCGAATTTTAAAGTAGTTCATAAAACTCTATATGTATTCAATTAGAATTTGATTTTAAAGCATTTAAAAAAATGAAAAATTTAATGAATTTGAAGAGATGTTATAGTACTTTTTAAGCTTTAGGAAATCAGACTCTCACCGTAACATTTCAAATGATTTCACCCTAAGTTCACATAAAGTCTATAAAACACCGTGAACTTATAACTCTTTCAAAATACTTTCAACTTCTAATTAAACACAACCCCCTTCCTTATGAAAAATCAAACACAAATAACTTTTTTATGACCAACCTTCCTTCATTGATAATTAAAATAATCCATTATAACCCATAAAACTGACATTTCCTTGTTTTCCCACTATTACAAAACACACGAAATAAAAATCTCCTTTCTCATCCTCTAAGAAAAGCCAAAAATTCAAATTTATTGAGAGAAAAAAAACAAAAACCGAAGAGGGAAAAGAAAGAACTAAAACACTGGCAATTCAAAAGGATATGCGAACAACTACAACACGAGTCGAGGAAACACCTAAGAAGAAAAGCATGCTAGCTTCAAGGAAGGACATTCAATCCAAGAAGTGTCCACTTCTTATTACGTGAAGGACATTCATTGATAAAAATATGCAAGTTGTTTGGAGAAGGCTTTTGGTCCATGGAAATCAATTTACTTTTAATAATACCTCTGTGGAGAAGGCTTATGTTCTTCTTCTCCTTCCACATATGATAAATAACAACAGCCAGACAAGCCGTAGGGACCATTGGGAAGAAGCCAATCCAATGAAATTATGCCAAGGTAGCCTAAGCCAAATGATACTATAATTTTAACGTGTGATTTCTCATCCTATTCTGCTTCTATTTATAGTAGTAGGAAAGTAAATTCTTTATCCTTTAGGTATATTACAATATAATCATGGTATTATCTAAAAGATATGGTAGAATCTCACAAAGATTCACTTCCCAACTAAGAGTAACCAGCAAGTAATAAGAACAAGTCTTTTTCATATTACGTGAAAGACCCCCAACATCCTTTTATGTTGATACAATAACTAAAGAGGATGCGACTTTTACATGTTTTATTCTCCTTCTACACACTTTTATTTTTTAATTGCTACTTGAGTTGAATATATAAAAGAAGAATCAAACGATATAAATAAACAAGAGTCAATAAATGTGTAATAATAAAAAACAAAAAACAAAAAAAATATTTGTGAACATCATTTTGTAGTTATATCATTTTCGTACAATTTGTTTAGTTTGAATCACAATCCTTTCGGCGGTCAAGACTCGTGTTTGTGTTTCTTGCAAGCTTCTAATTAAGAGAAGCAAAACACAAAGGAATGAACTCCCACAAACAACCGGAAGTCTCAAATTCATGAAAACGAAGGGTCTTATGCTTCAAATACTTATATTTCTTGGCTAATTATTTAGATACCATCGATTTTTCTCACACCAAAATAATGTTTACATATGAAGACAATCAAGTCATTCGGTAGTTGCACGTTTGCACCAACGACACAAGAACATATACCCCACAAGACATAAAAACAATCGTTGTAAAGTACAGTTTGAACCAACATGGGAACTATGGTTTTGCTCTCCTGGTTCCAATCGACTGATAAATTCACGCCAAAAATCGTTAACTACTAATTTAGAACGATTTGAATCTTTCTTAATAGGGAAATGCTAAGGAGACTATCTTAAAGTAGAATTCTTTATGGAGTCTTTATGGACTCTCCATGACCTTTTATTTTCGACATAATGTTTTATAATGTTGGTACGGAAATTGTATCAAAAACATGAGATGACATAAAATCTATGAAGAATTATACTTTCGAAAGAATTTTCTTAACATTTTTCTTCTTAATATTCATTAGAGCAATATTTTTGACAATCGCACACGTACGCATGCTTAAGTCCTAACAATGATGCGTATACATAAAGGGGACAAATAACTTGATACGACGTCTGGAAGCATAACACCGCATAATGTATTAACAATTAATTAAAGTCATTTTGTTGCTAATTGTCACTATTTGTGCTTGAGATACGAGAAAATGTATGAAGAGAGAATTTAAGAAGTGATGGGTAAAAGGAGAAGAAATCAAGAATGATGAAAATACTTAAAAGTATTTTTAATTTTGTGTATCTTATGGATTAGTTATACTATATGAATAATACTTGACTACTCAAAGAATGAATAGGAGTTTCTACTCAAAATTATTAGTTGCATTCATAGAACTTCGTGTTTATAATCAAAACAGTTCACATTATAAATCACTTTATAAATATCGCATTTGCAAAAAACCAATTAAAATTAAGGTTTAAGACATCGACTTGTATAAAACAAATGAATGGAATTGGTAAAAAACTACGAATCGTCTATATATTTACTACAATAGATTGACTAAATAACCTTAGTTTTAATTCATTTTTTGTAGAGATGATCTTTACAGGGTGATTAATAATATGAACGGTTCTAATCATAAACACAAAGCTCTCTGATTCGAACATAGAGAATTTTGAGTAGGAGGTTCTACTGATTCTTGAGTAGTCAAGTATTGTTCATACTATATTCCACATTTTTCTATCTATCTCTAATACAAAATAAAAACTGAAAATAATACTATTATCAAATAGACCGATAGTTTTTGTTTTCTAGTTTTAGTTTTTCATTTTACGTATGTTTTCTAATATATCTCAGACAATTCTTCGTCAACTCTTATAGATCTTCATTTCTTCTATGTATTTCTCTTCTATCTCTAGAACAATATGAAAAAATCTAAATGGTTATCAAATGAATGCTTTGTAAATAGAAATTGGTTACTACTTTGACGCAAACTTGATATATTTGTTAGTATGCATGAACTTTCTGAAATTCAAAACAAAGTGGTCAAATCCACAAAGCCATATGTATACTAGTCGGTGCTACATATTTCACATGTGCTTTAATTATTAAGCTTGACTTTCTCATTACGATGAGGAAGCAGTCTTGAATTATTATTTGTACTTTTATTTCCTAAGCAAAATGCATGCCTCAATTTCTAATATTCCATGAATGACTATGACTGTGCCAGCTGGAAATTTAGGATTTTAGAACCCAATTTTTTCTTTTTTTTATTTGGGTCAACATGACGGTCCTAGAAAAAGACTTTAACTTTCATAATTTTTGGTTGTACCTTAGCTAGTGTTTAAATTTTATTCGATATAGTCGTTATATTTATGGAAATATTCAAAAATCAGAGAAATATGTGAAAATTGTGAACACGAAAGTTCCTTGAAACAAGAAACAAGAATAACGTGTACAAAATAATATTTTGTTTGATGATTTTGGGGTTACGATCTCTCTCAAATTTGGTCCTCTGATTCTATCTTCGTAGGGTGTAGGTTTGTTGATCCAAGGGCCGTCGAGGCTTGATCTTGGATGAACAGTTGTAAGTTTCTTCAAGGGCCTTTGTGGCTTTGATCTTGAAGGTTGATGGAAGTTTCTTCAAGGGCCTTCGGGGCTTGATCTTGAATGTTGATGGATGAGCGGATCTTCAAGGGCTTTTGGGCTTGATCTTGAAGAACAGTTGGTTTTCTTCAAGGGCCGTCGAGGCTTGATCTTGAATGAACAGTTGGTGAATGGATCTTCAAGGGGCGTTGGGCTTGATCTTGAAGAATGGGTGTATGGGTTTGTTAAGGTCGTTGATCCAAAGGGCCGTTGGGGCTTGATCTTAGGATGAACGGATGATGAATGATGAACGCTTTCTTCAAGGGCCGTTGGGGCTTGATCTTGAATAATGGTTGTGTGGATTTCTTCAAGGGCTTTTGGGCTTGATCTTGAAGGTTGATGGATGAGCGGATCTTCAAGGGCTTTTGGGCTTAATCTTGAAGAACGGTTGGTTTTCTTCAAGGGCCGTCGAGGCTTGATCTTGAATGAACAGTTGGTTTTCTTCAAGGGCTTTTGGGCTTGATCTTGAAGAATAGTTGTGTGTTCTTCAAGGGCTTTTGGGCTTGATCTTAAAGAACGGTTGGATGTGTGGATTTGTTTGTTGATCCAAGGGCCGTCGGGGCTTGATCTTGGATGAACGGATCTTCAAGGGGGGTTGGGCTTGTTCTTGAAGAATGGGTGTATAGGTTTGTTGAGGTCGTTGATCCAAAGGGCCGTTGGGGCTTGATCTGAGGATGAACGGATGATGAATGAATCTTCAAGGGGCGTTGGGCTTGATCTTGAAGAATGGGTGTATGGGTTTGTTGAGGTTGTTGATCCAAAGGGCCGTTGGAGCTTGATCTTAGGATGAACGGATGAACACTTTCTTCAAGGGCCGTCAGGGCTTGATCTTGGATGAACAGTTGTAAGTTTCTTCAAGGGCCTTTGTGGCTTTGATCTTGAAGGTTGATGGAAGTTTCTTCAAGGGCCTTCGGGGCTTGATCTTGAATGTTGATGGATGAGCGGATCTTCAAGGGCTTTTGGGCTTAATCTTGAAGAACAGTTGGTTTTCTTCAAGGGCCGTCGAGGCTTGATCTTGAATGAACAGTTGGTTTTCTTCAAGGGGGCTTTTGGGCTTGATCTTGAAGAATAGATGTGTGGATTTGTTTGTTGATCCAAGGGCCGTCGAGGCTTGATCTTGGATGAACGGTTGTATGTGTGGATTTGTTGAGGTTGTTGATCCAAAGGGCCGTTGGGGCTTGAGCTTAGGATGAACGGATGAACACTTTCTTCAAGGGCCGTCGGGGCTTAATCTTGAGTTGGTGGAAGTTCTTCAAGGGCCGTTGGGGCTTAATCTTGAGTTGGTGGAAGTTCTTCAAGGGCCGTTGGGGCTTGATCTTGGGATGAACGGATGAACACTTTCTTCAAGGGCCGTCGGGGCTTGATCTTGAGTTGGTGGATTTGACGAAGAACGAAGAGTGCTTTCTTGATCCTTCGGGATTTTCTTGAGAGCTTTAGAACTCTAAGGCTTCAAGGTTTTGGTGTGTGGAGAAATGTATTTGTGAATTGGTTGATGCTTGATACCTTGATGGAGAAGCCTATTTATAGGCTTTGAGAATGAATCACCACCACAAAATATTTTTTTCTTTTCCAAGCACCATTGCCTAATTTTCCCACTTAATGCAATATTGAAATTGAAGTGGTGTAACTTATTGCCTAATTTCCCACTTAATACCATTTAAAACTTGAAGTGGTGTAATTTATGGCCTAATTTCCCACTTAATACCATTTTAAACTTGAAGTGGTGTAACTTATGGCCTAATTTCCCACTTAATACCATTTTAAACTTGAAGTGGTGTAACTTATGGCTTAATTTCCCACTTAACACCATTTTAAACTTGAAATGTGTATGCTTTGTCATTGCCCAAATGAGAAAAACTTGCTTTGATCCGTAATGGATTGAAGTATGCTTGCCTTGTCATTGCCCAACATGAGAAGAAAAACTTGTTTTGATCCTCAATGGATTGAAATGTACTTGCCTTGTCATTGCCCAAAATGAGAAGAAAAACTTGTTTAGTCCTTCAAGGGTATTTCTCCCTATTTTGTTGAGTCACACGCCACGTGTATAATTTGTACAACACGTGGCGTATGCCATGTATGCCTTGACACGTCAAAACTTTAATGCATTGGTGAACATTTGTTTTACTGAAATTTCGATGTCTACAAAAATGTGGGGTGAAGTCCAAATTTTACCTTATACCGGAAATTTTTTTTTAGTGTAAGCTAAAATCGATAGACATCGTAGATATTTTTGACATATTTGTTAAATATCGAATAAATTCTTATATTTCGTCCAAACCAATTTTTTGTTTTGTTTTTTTGTTTTTGTCAAACGATAGGTTTTGTAAGATTAGATATTAGATTAGTCACCGATGAGGTTTGAACCACGCCGTCATTCAATAACTCAACTCATTTCCACCACTATGGTAAGGGGCCACTTGCAACCAAACCAAAGTTTGAAAATGCCTAAAATTTCATTTTAAATTTCCATAATTTCAATCAACAACAATCGATATTGACATTGGTGTTCGATAAATTCCATAAATTTGCATATCGATATTTCCATCGATACCAATATTTTAAACACCTCTATCTTTATAATGGGCAGATTTCGGTCCAATCCAATAATCTAAATAGCGAACCAGAAGAAATTCTTGTAGTTTAATAGCCGGCCTAATCATATAAATGGTCCATGTGGTGCTAATGTAATTAGAAGATGGTCCCCATGGTAAAAAAAATTAGGATTTAAACCCTCGTGGTATTAGTCCGTTAGCAAATTTATTCCATAAGTGATTTTTCTATTAAATGTCCATTAAATACAGGGGTAAAAATGTACCCCTTCTTCCTTGTCTCTCTGCTCTCTCTCTGCAATTTGTATTTTCTTGCCTGAGGTCATCATTGGCAGCAGCCAGAACTTGAGGTTCTTTGAACAATTGTGAGCACGTGAGCTTCTTCTGAATTCTTTATGTAATATCAATAATAAATTGGGAAAGCATCTAATTTAAATAGCAAGAGAACCCAATTATTTTAAGAGCGGGCAAGCAACTAAATAAATAAATATTAAAAAGGAAAGGAAAATCTGAGAGAGATAGGGAGAGTGATTACCCTTGTAACCTTGACGTACTATCCGTCAATGGCACCTCTGAGCTTAGCATTTGGGTACCTCCTCACAAAACCTAGAAGCCATTTTCTTCCCCAAACACAATTCCAAACAACAATCACCAACACTAGCACCAGAAAGAGCGCCACTGCTACCAACATCACCCATTTCTTGACGGCCACTATCAGAAACCCACCCACCAACAATCCCATCACCGCCACCACCATGAACACCCAAACCGCCACTTTCGACACCCGAAACTCCATTTTCACCTCCTCACTCAAAGTGGTCACGGACGAACCATACAACACTTTGCTCGTTGAGCCAGTGTGTTCCAGCTGATTGGACGACCTTCTGGCCCTGAAACTTAGTGGGCCCAAGCCCAATGGCCTAGAGGTGATAAGGCCAGTTACTTGGAGCTATGGAGTCAAGGGGCCTGAGGATTTCTTAGAAATCTAACCAGAGTTAGGTCCCGATCGAACAGATCCGCTGTTATGTTGGAAGTAGGAAGAAAGGTGTGAGCCTAAGAGCTTGGAAAGAGGTGGAGGTCTACTGGATGTAGGGGTGGAAAAAATTCCCGAAAATCCCAAACCGAACCGAAAAAATCTCGATCCCAAACCAAAAATTTCCCAAACCGAAATTCCCGAAATTTTCGGAATGCTATCCCGAACCGATCCCGAAATTTTGGTATGGGATTTGGGATTGACTTCTCAATATTTCGGGAATCCCATACCAAACCGAAATTATATATTATTAATATATATATATATATATATTATTCTTTTATAATTGATGCTAGTAGTTTCTAATTCATGCTCTGCAACCTGGAATGCCTTACACCTTGCATATTTTTCATGTTCTGTTTGATATTCATTTGGATTTTATTATTGTTGCTGTCATGGCTAATGATTTCAGAAGGTTTGATTCTTTTGTCTCTTAACAGATTGTCAAAAGGGTTTAATTAATTTGAATTTTGACTTTGATAAAATAATCAAGCATGCCAATATTTGATTAATGGTAGTGTTGAATGAATGACATTCCTAGTTCATGAATGTGTTCTTAAATTATTTATTTGAAGAATAATTCATAATTTCATATTTTAATTTGGGATTCCCGATTTGTCCCGAAATCCCGAAAATATTTTGGGATTCCCGAAATTTGGGATTCCCGAAATTTTGGTTTGGGATTGGTCTTCAAATTCCCGTCCCAAAAAATTTCGGTTTGGGATTCGGGATACTACTTTCGGTTCGGTATCCCATACCGAACCAACCCTAACTAGATGGGGCAACGGTTGATGTCAAATTCCGAAGAAGCTCACGTGCTTACAATCATTCGAAGAACCTCAAGTTCTGGTCCTGATGACCTCAAGCAAGAAAATACAAATTGTAGAGAGAGAGCAGAGAGACAAGGAAGAAAGTGTACATTTTTACCCTGTATTTAACAGACATTTAACAGAAAAATCACTTATGGACTAAATTTGCTAACAGACTAACACCACGAGGGCTTAAATCCTAATTTTTTTTTACCACGGGGACCATCTTCCAATTACATTAACACCATATGGACCATTTATCCGATTAGGTCTTAATAGATTGATACTAGCTAATCACTTGTAATTAGTTTCTTATTAATTCAAATTAAACGAACGGTCTAAAACGATTTGAACAGCCATGGAATATAATATAAATAATTAATAGCGGCCCCAAACTTTGCACTGGAAAAGTCCAAAATTATGAAACTTTAATTTGATTGAGAAAGCATGATTAAGGGTATTGCGCTCTCCAAACAAGTTGCTTCCTCAGTGGGTCCAGCGTATCCGATTGAGGTGGAGGGAACACGGGTTAAACGTGGGCTCCACTGTGATCGGCGGTGAAGGTAGAGTCACGTGGTTAATAAGTATTAGAGGTGTACATCATCCACCTACCTCGACAGGTGAGGGCGCGCACTCCAACACGTAGCCTCCCAAATCCCATGACTCACTCCCATCATACAAAAAAACAAAACAAAAAAACAAGGAGAAATAAAATAAAGCGCGCATTGTTAGGACACGTCATTCTGTCTTCTGAATTTTGGGCAGGCCACTACCTAGGAGGGAGAATCCTCTCCGGATTTTTTTTGTAAGGATTTGAGGATTCTCAAATAAAATACATTTATCGTATATCAGACGGTTATGAATTATTGTAAAGTTTTTATTTAAAATTAAATATAAATAATAATTAACAAAAACTGACCACACGATATACGATGAACGAATATAATTGAAAGATCTCTGAAATCCTCACCAAAAAGATCATTGGAGGAGCCTCATTCACTACCTGATACCAATCACGCATATTGTTGTACTTTTGCTTTGATATTTCAATTAAGAAAGTACAATCTTCCCTTGAATTCAACTAAACTAATTAGTGAAATCGAAAAATATTAACAGTACGTTTTTATGTGGTGTGGTTTCGCTTAATTTATTATTAAAATTGTACGATTTGAAAATATTAACCATTCGATTCGGTACGGTTTGGCTTAATTTATTTGTAAAACCATATACTTTGATTCACGCCAATTTCGACTTGAATTCTGTGGATTTATGGTCTACAAAAATTATATATAATTCTTGAATATATGCATCATCCCGATTATCATAAACTTATGACATAATGCACTTTTGATCGCATGATACACGATGAATGACTAAGATGTAAAGATCTCTAAAATCTTTGCAAAATAGATCAAGATGGGATCCAAATCCCATAACTTGGTCTCGTTCGAACTCTACCAATTATAGTATAAGATGGGTTTAGTTAATGGATTGTGGGCCGAGTGTTATTTGATACTGGGCTTAAAATGATGGTATATGATGTTTTTAAATTAATTGAATATTAAAATAAAAACAAAGAATCAATAGACGGTTCGGTTTGCTTTATAGGATTTTCAAAACGCATGAATCGGAATTGGAATGGGACTATTTTTGGTTTGAAAGGTTCGGTTTAGTTCTTGAACTTAAGATGATTTTTTTGGGGAATAGTTTTTTAGGGTTTATTCTGCCAGGGTTCGATTCGGTTTCGTGGTTTTACGGTTCCATGATTTTATGCTCACCCCTAGTGGAAAGGGAGCAAACGTTGAAACTTCTAATTCGAGTTCAAATTCTTATATATGTGTTTTTTGAGGTATTAGGTTTTACTTCTACGTACCTTTTGATCCAAGTGTTAAAAGTACATTATCGACTTATGTGATACCAGAATTGTATTGATGGTGAATTACTTCTTGTATTAAAAATAATAAATAAATAAATAAATAAACTAACAGATTAATTTAGCGACACTCAATTATCCTTTCTGTGAAATAATTTCTAAATTCAGCTCGTATAAATACAAAAGCGCTATGTAGAAAAGTTAATATTAAGTTTTTTTTTTTTTTTAAATAAGGGGACCAGCTGGTGGCTTTGCCTCGACAATCTACTCGTACGAGCTGGTGAGTCTGCTTGATTGTGGCCACTAGCAAGGTGAAATTCTTCATAGCCTCTCCAAGCCCGAAATGAGTAAATAATCATGGTTTACTATCAGTTGTCCATCTTTTCACAAAAAAGTAGATTGTGACCTAATGTTAACTTATCGTAAATAGATAAATCGATTATTTATAATTTTTTTTATATAAATGTCTTCTTCTTTTTTTTTTTTTAATAAAAAAAAAAAACAAAATGAACTATCCTCTATAGTTTTTAATGTTCGAATATTAGTTGAGATTTTAATGTTCGAGTTGACTAAAGCGACTTGTTTAAGTCTTTAACCATAACTAATTCGAATATTAGTTGAGATTTTAATGTTCGATTTGAGGCCCAAGCTGAACAGGGTATTGTAAAAATAGACATCTCTACTAATTGGCCCAATGGGCTTCATGCGGCAAAATTTCATCATCAAGTCCCTTCGGATCCATGCATATATATTTATATGTATATTTGCTCAAAAGAGGTATTAAATTTGAGTTAAGTCACACAATGAACAACTATAATAATTTATTTTAAACTTTCTATAGACGAGAATTAAACCTAAAAACTCTAACTTATGTCACTTATTACCATCGTCCAGTAGCGTTCATCTCCACATAGGCCTTTCACTGTGGGTCGAAAAATTGAGAGATACCAATTATCAAACTCCTACACTGGGTCAGAAAACTTGAGTGCAATGAGAGAGATTCTTCTTTTTGAGTTCAATACGTTGAACTCATGAGTGTGATGCTTCTAAAACTCAATCCTATCAAACTCACACCAATGTACCAATAGTTTAATACAAATCAAACTCACGATGCCAGATTCTTTCATATAAACATTAAACTCGCCTAAACCATTGTGGAATGCTTAAATAGAAATCTTATGTTCAAGTCTCGTGTATGAAGAGTTTGATACAAATTTGTAATTATTAGCCCATTGTGTGCTTTAGCCCAAATTCATGACCTTTTTAGTGTACATAATATCATTGTATTCCAAAAAAATAAATAAATAAATAAATAAAAATACTCACCTACTAGTTACAAGTGATAATGAATTCTATTAGACCATAGTGTCAGCTTCTTATATTTCCTTTTTAATAAAAGGCTTTAGTTATTTTCTAGGTTTTTTATACAACGATATATTACACTAAGAGGTGTGTAGATAAATTGGCATTGAACTTAAACTTCACAATAATATAACTTAAGACATATTACTTACAAATGAAGATAATGCAACAAATACTACTAGACCGTAACACTAAGTGACTATTATTTTTCTAAGCTTTAAAATCCCCTTGCTAAAATTAGGGTTTCAAATTCTCTTATTCGAAAAGCTAAATCAAAGAAGTGAAAAGTAAATGGATGCTTTGAAATGATATTATATTAAATTACTATTCTTGCTGAACTACTCCAGGTACCGTCTTTATTAGAGGGGATATTGTGAACCCAAATGAAAACCCGAAAATCCATTTCTTTTACACATAAATGTACCGGCCTCCGTCCCAACCTAGTGGATGAATGCCAAGCATTACTCCTCTCGGTTTCGGGTTCGAAGGTTGGTGTCCTTTCGGATGGTGTGTACGTGAAAGCAAACATGCACCCATATCTTAACCCTTCGATGTAATGAGGTATTTCAAAATACCTCTGTTTTTATGACAGATTGATTGTTTTCTTCCCGTCGAGTTTTATTTTTATTTTTAGGCAAATAACAACAGCAATCATACCTTTAGTCAGTTAACTAGAAGTATGAACACATGAATGGTTTATGATTTTATTCTTACATAAGAATCCCATCGAAGGTGCCAAGTAAATGTTTACACTAAATCTCTTGGTCATTGACGTAGGCAGAATATGCAAATCAATCGCTAGCGTGTCACAACTAGGTACTGCTATTACACAAGATTGTCGAGGAGAAGGGGAGAAGTTAAAAGGATAAAAGGTATCAGAAAAATGTAAATGTTAATGCAAGGCACTTTTAGACCCATATAGTGGTGCAGATTGGGCAAAAATCTATGAAAAGCCCAAAGAAGTTCAAGAATCCCAAAGTCTAAAGGGCTTAGAGACGAATGCTCTCGAGCGCTAAAGCTGACCGCTTATAATCTCAAACTAACCAGGATATATAAAGAACTTTTTGACTGCCATGGCAAGTAGGAAGGCTGAAAACTTTACAGCACAAGTCTCCAAGGACAGGTTTGTCAGTAAACAATCAAGCCACATGGCGAATCGCAATTAATGACATAGACCAAGATAGGACGTAAAGGTGCTTGGGGAAACGCTCGAAGAGACACCATTCTGAAAAGGAGAACCTTCTCGGCTGATCGTCTATCACTTCATTGTCAAGTGTTTGGTTGATAAGTGAAAATATGTCAGTATGCTAGTTTACATAGGTGGCGCATTAAATGCCAGCGTCCTATATTGAGGTCTGACAACTGAGGAGAAAGGGTTAATGTATTATTTGAGTGCTATTTTCAGTCTTACAATCAATAAAATTTGAGAAACACAAATGGATGTAAACCCTCCACATATAAATTGTATATTAATTTTGCATTTCTCAGACGCGGGACTATTCTCCAACAACTGTGTCTTTTGTCGGACAACATTTTGTACAACATAAGTGGTTGAGCCCAAATCAAATGGTTGAAAGAAAGGCCTTGTCAAATACATTTCTTTTACACATAAATGTACCTACCTTCATTCTTGTCAAATAACATTCATCTCTACCTAGGCTTTCCACAGTGGGTCGAAAAAATTGAGTATAGTACCAGTAATCAAAATCCTACAGTAGGTTAAAAAATCTGAGTACAATAAGAGTGATTCTTAAATTAATTACTATTCTTGATGAACTACTTTAAGTACAGTGTCTTATTTTGTAGAGACCAGAGAGAACATCTTGAACCCAAATGATTGAAGGGTTTATTAAATTCATTTCTTGTACACATAAAAGTACCAGCCTTCTTCCTAACTCAGTGTATAAATGGCAAGCTTTATTCCTCTGGGTTTCGGGTTCAAAGATCGGTGTCCGTGGCAAACTGCATCCATGATTCCAATTTCCATATAATTTTTCAACGAAATGAGGCATTTCAAAAGGAAATTGTTATTGGTATTTCAAATTTCTCATTCTACACTTCAAATTTTTTAAAATCTTATTCTACGCTCCTCACAAGTGTATTTTTATTTCTAAATATATAAAGTTTGGAGTGTAGAATGAGAAATTTAGAGTGTTAATACCAATTTCCTTTCAAAATACCTCTGTTTTTCTGGCTAGATTGTTTGTTTTCTCCCCGTCGAGTTTATTTTATATTTCAGGTTAACAAATAGGGTAAATTATACAAAATTATCTCAATCATTGGGTCAGTCACAGTTTCATACCCCATCTTTAAAAAATGTCAATGTCATATCTCATCTACGAATTTATTACAATTTCATACCTTCCGTCAGTTGTCTGTCAATTCCTCCGTTTGTCCCCGTCGAGTTTATTTTATATTTTAGGTTAACAAATAGGGTAAATTACACAAAATTATCTCAACTATTGGGTCAATTATAGTTTCATACCCCGTCTTTAAAAAATGTCAATGTCATACCTCATCTACTAATTTATTACAATTTCATATCTTTTGTCAGTTTTCTGTCAATTCCTCCATTAAATGCTGACGTGGCTTGAGACGAGACTAATTTTTTATTAAAAAATTAATTAAATATTAACTAAATATTAAAAAAATTAAAAAAAAAACCACACTAACCTTTTTCCTATCCCACCGGTCTCCACCCCCTACCCCACCATTCCTCCCTTCACTTCAGAACCCCACTGCCGCCTCTCGTCCTCCATCACCTCCTCCACTAACCTCGCTACACCTCATCCCCTTTCTTTCTCGGTCTCTCCCTATTCTCTTCTAGTTTTCTCTGTCCTTTTTGACTCTCCACACCCAGAGCAAAGAATGGAAGAGCGAGAGGCCAATGCGAACGCAACCATGTTCGGGTTCGAGGAGGGCGATGCAGAAGGCGTCGGCGTTGACGACCCAGAACACAATTTGTTCTGTTGACAACGGATGCGATTTGATTCTTGATGGTTTTAGAGGTGATGAAATTTTGGTTTTGGATTTGATTTTTGGGGGTTCTGGGGGTGGGATTATGAGATTTGATTTTGGATTGGGTTTGATTTTTTGTTTGAGGTCTGATGGGATCGGAGCCATCAAACGGCTGATGAACGGGGAAGGAGATAGTTTGGTTCTGATGGTGGGATGGAGTGGTTTGGTTCTGATGGTGGTTTTGAGGTCTGACGGCTAGAGGAGGATGAGGACGAGATGGAGGAAGAGAGGCGGCGGTGGGGTTCTAGAGTGAAGGGAGGAAGTGTGGGGGGTGACGGATGGGATAGGAAAAAGTTAGGTTTGGTTTTCTTTTTTTTTTAGTTTTTTTTTTTTTTAAAATATTGAGGTAATATTTATTATTTTTTTTATAAAAAAAGGGGTCCCACCTCAAGCCACTTCAGCATTTAACGGAGCAATTGACAGACAACTGACGAAGGTATGAAATTATAATAAATTCGTAGATGAGGTATGACATTGACATTTTTTAAAGATGGAGTATGAAACTGTGACTGGTACAATAGTTAAGGTAGTTTTGTGTAATTTACCCTAACAAATAACAACAATCATACCTCTTTGGTCAGGAGCATGTTAATTACAAGTATGAACACGTTAATTGTTCACGATTTAATTCTTACATAAGAATCCCATCGAAGGTGTCAAATAAACTGAATCTCTTGGTCATTGACATAGGCATCATATGTAAATCAGTCGCTTGCGCGCCACAACTAGGTAATGCTATTACACAAGATTGAGAGAAATTGCGCTTTTGACTTCTAATTAAGCTGTTGTATGTACGTCGGATGAAAATTTCTCAATATGATTATTTTTACACATTATTTCAATTTGATTGTCTTCTTTCCCTCGAGTTTATTTTATTTTTTTTGTCAGAAGCCTGTTAATTACAAGTATTAACATGAGTTATTCATGACTTAGTTCATACATAACAATTTGATGGGATGTTCCAAAAAATGCTTACACTGAATTTCCAAGCCATTGGCATAGCCAACAAAATAGTATAAATCGCTAAATCTTTTGACTACGAATCAAGTTGTTGCACTTATACATAGCAAGAAAATTAGTCTTGTTCGAATGACGACTAAAATACATATGATGTATTGTTTTTAGAGAGTTTGAAACTCGTTACCTCCCATCAAATCAATTAGCTATTTAATTGACAATTAAAGTACATTTGAAATACTAAGAAGACTCTCAAAGTGGTCATGAACTTCATTTCATAATTTAACGTCAATTTCGATATTAATATTATAATATTATACCAAAAATATAAAATGACAGAAAATCTCACTTTTAAAAAATTCTCCTATCATTTCTCTGAAGTACGAATGGTGTACATATATGGCGTATTTTGTTGGATCAGAAAGATATTGTTCTTTTGATTCAAATATTGGGCCCACCATTCCTCCCTACTCTTTCGTCAATCCAGTCTCTCATATCCCTCAATACAATCTCAGCGTTCTCGTCCGCCTCCCCTTGTATCAACGAATGGTACATCCCATCGTACATCTTCAAAGTCTTGTCCGCACTCGATTCCTTCTCGTACAGCAGCAGCGACGACGTCGGACACGTTACCCCGTCCGCCGTCCCGTGCACTGTCAAAAACGGCGCCGTCACTCGCGAGAAATTGTCCTGCACGTACTTGCACATCCTAGCGGTTTCCCTCACTGTCCCCACCCTCGGTGGGCCCGTGTACCTCCTCGGATTCGACGCTATGATCTTCAGCTTCGCGGGGTCCTTGATCGCCTTCCCCACCATATTGTTGTCCGGCATCACCGCCCACGTGTCGGCGATTCCGAAGAGGAGGCCGTACAGGAAGAGATGGACTTTGCTGGGCTTCATGTTTTCCGATTTGACGAAGAGCGGGGCGGAGAAGATCAAGCCGGTCCACGTATTGGGAGGGGATTGGAAGTACATGAGCATGGTGGCTAAGCCGCCCAGGGACTCGCCGAACAGGAAGGCCGGGAGGCAGACGTAGGGTTCGGACTGGCGGACGTGGAGGAAGTAGGAGAGGGAGCTGGCGGCGACTTTTTCCATGTCGCCGAGGTAGCAGCGGATGCCATCGGACCGGCCGTGGCCAAGGAGGTCGGCAGCAAAGATGGCGTAGCCCCAGGTGGCGTAGCGGATGCAGATTTTCTGGAAGAGCCAGCCGGTGTCGGATCCGTAGCCGTGGGTCATGAAGACGGTGGCTTTGACTTTTTGATCCAAGGGCAGGAAGGACTGGGTGAAGATCTGGCCGTTGGAGGTTTGGAAGAAGGATTTGGTGTTGCGCACTCCTTGGGAGGTGTAGTACTCCTCCTCCGGCATGTCGCCCCAGAAATTCGGTGGCGTCTCGGTCGACATTTCGTTATGTGGTTCAGGCTTTGGAATTTTTGGCGCTAAGGAAGAAATGGAAGCGGATTTTCAGAGAGAGAGGAAATTGCGTACACGTGGTGCACCTATATTTCAGTTACAATAAAACTTTTTTGGTGTACGTGGGTAGTAATTTTTTAATGTGTTTAGAATACGAATGATACAATACGTGTTTTTATACAAATAATAAAATTTTTATGTTAAAAAATTAATAACAAAAATATAAATTTTTTTACTACTTGTATAATAGTACTGTGATGCATAACTTATGTTACAATACGAAAGAAAAATTTCTTGTGCGGTTGGTGAAGGGAGTTGGTGGACTAACTTTTGGGCCCACCACTATTCCAATGTTGTTGACGTGTGAACCTTCTTTTCATTATTTTAATATGAGTAATACTATTCATATTATGTTTTTATACCACATTTTCATACCATCTTAGATGATATCTGATGTGAACAACCATATCATTTAAAAAATTTGCAAAACCTAAGGAAAGGAAGGAGAATGACTCCTCGTATGCCATAATCATCATTTAATTAACTAGTTTTTCTTAATTATTAATTTATTAAATAATGAACTAAATTTAAAAATCTGATTAATTCAAATGATGTGGCTGTCCACATTAAATGTCACCTAAGATGATATGAAAATGTAGTATAAAAGTATGGTATGAATAACATTACTCTTTTAATATTCCTTTTTTTTTTTATCCATATTTTCTTATTTTTTGGATGAGGTTTGGTTGATAACTTTTGAGTTTATATTTTGTTTTTTAGTATAGCAATATATTTACATCTTTTTACCAGCATCAGTGTATTAAATAATTAATTGTTTGTGAGAGGAAAATCAGTAGGCATTGAATTTGCACTATAATGTAGAAACATGATTGATTTTCGTTATTGTTGTAAGTGCCATATGCAATAATGAGAAATGCTAAGAAGACTCTCAAAATAGAACTCTTCATAAACTTTTTGTCACCTTATATTTTGGGGTCAATATAATAAAAAAAAGTGTAAAAAATGAGGTGACATAGAGTTCATAGAGAGTTCCACTTTTAAGAGAGTCTCCTTACTGTGGAGCCAAAAATAATTCCATCCCAAAAATCCTGGAGGCGACACATGGACTTTTAGCCAAAAAATACAAGATTGTCCCTATTAAATGAGCACGACATCCAATGCGCAACTTAGCATCCTAGGACTTCCAGGTGGTAGATGACAACTGCTCAGAGCTCCACTGCACCCAGAAAAATTCAAAGGTATTTAATGATAGGATTATTCATAAATCCTATCATTAATACATTTCCAATAATCACATTTGTTATGGGATAAAACCTTTAATTCTAAAATATTATTTACATCATATCTTGAGAATATTCTCATTAAATTAACCCTAAATGGCAAGCCACATCTCCGATAAATATCCCATTTCTCTACAAAAAAATGGTACGCCTTTTCTATACACAGAAAACTCTAAACTCTCACTCTTTTTAGAGACTAACTTAGGCATCGAAGATGCATTAGCCAAACACCCCTCATCGTGGGTGCATGAGGTTTTTGGTCTTTGATCAAAGGTGTTGATTGTTTTGCACATACATTTTCATGAAGACTAAAGACGGCGGAATCGACACTTACCATTTATCTGCAAAAATATATTTATATTAAATGGTGAGAATTTAAATTAGACACAATAAATATGCTATAATAATTTGGTATTTATTTAACTATTAACGAGATTTAAATTTACGATTTTCAATTACAAATGTAAAAAAATACCACTAGACCAAGATTCAACTTCAACTTTGGCTTTATTTTTGCTTTGATAGCAAGCATGAATTACTTGAGTATTTAGATGGGATTCATGGAGGCAAGGACTATATTATTCTTGTAGCTTGTGAATTGTTTTGGTGCGGATTTGAGGCAGTTCACTACTTGGGAGTGATCATTTTGGAATTGTCTGGTTTCTTCTCACAACCACCCCTTATAGTCAATGATCACCAACAATAATACCCTTTGTCAATTTGACAATTGGAATCACCAACCACCTTACCTTGCAATGTGACAACGAGTTTCTGTTCTCTTGAGACTAACATGCTCCATATTCTTTTGCAACGATTAGAACTCTTTCAGCATTTGGATTTCTATACATATATAGATCAACATGTCTTTTAAGTGAAGAGATCTCCATTTTTTTTTAAAATGGAGATTAGTTGTGGGATACACTCTACGTCGAACTTTAACAATTGAACCGTTTATTTTGTAAGTCTCAATTCATAGATTATCCTTGCAAATATTCAATTTTATCCTAATCCATTTGCCTACTTAATTATCAGAATGAAATTTCATTGTTTCTTATAGAACAACAAATGGTTCTTCAATTTCTTTGAACTCAATTAGATGTCTCAAATATTTCTGATTTGGCTAATGTTTTGCAAAGAGATCTAAGAGGTGCAGCTTGAAAAATAGACAATTCGAATCTTTGAAGTTCGATGTAGTGTGGGCCCCACAACTAATCCCTATTTTTCAAAAAAAAAAAAAAAAAAAAAGGGTATGCCTTTGCTTAGATGCCTCTTGTGGAAAAATATTGCAAAATCAATTCAATTCAATATCATTTTTAGAACTTCTTAGAACACCACGTTTGTCAATCTCTACCACACCATGTTGTCAATCTCTACCACTACAATTAGATGTCTCAATCATTTTCACTTTGGCTAATATTTTACAAAAATAAATCTATGGTTGGAGACTTAAAGATTAACTAGTTCAGATTAGTGTAGCAGAATATAGAGTGAGCCCCACAATTACTTTTTTTTTTTTGTTGGTAAAAATTGGAAACCCCTTCTGTCAAGGGTTCTTGTTATTTATAGTATTTCAACTTTGACCATATGAACACCTCGCATAGTTGAAATTTCTGTAAAGATGCTTCAAAACACAATACCGTTCTCTACCCCAATGAGCGACTAGGGTTTGGGTGGTCATCAAGGATTCAGTAGGGCTACACACTATTTGTAGGCAGAAATATGCTAGAACCAACTCAACTTCCAGACCAGCTACTTAGTACTACGGTCTAGTGGTAATTCTTCTTCAATCTATTCTGCTGAGTGCTCGGAGTACTAAGGATAGAGTAGTTTGGCATTATGAGAAGAATGAGAGATTTTCTGTCTATAGTGCTTATCATATTGCAAGGAAAGAAGTGTAGATGACTATACAAGTTCGTCGGAGAAGGAACTATTTTTATGAAAAAAGCTCCCGCACCGGGGGGGGGGGTGGGGGGGGGGTGCGGGGGCACTCACGTGCCTAGGAAGGGGAAGATTTCGGTGTGGTGAGGCGCTTTAAATGCTATTGGAAGACTATAAATTCGAAATGATGTGTGTACCTTTTATGCAGAAGCTTGAATCTTAACACGCTCCTACAAACACGAACAACTGCTCTGACCCTTCGTGCACGTCTAGAACCTCGTAGGTCGTCGGGTTGGCTACGGTATGTCGAGTTGCCCCTTGGTTTTCACCTCCCAAGGCCTAGAGCCGAAAGTGATAGCTCTGAAGACCTAACTAGAATATTTGAACTATGGAAAAGCTTGTGTTTCTTGTGTCTTCACTCTTCCCCAAAGCCTCCTTATATGGTGGTTGGGAAGAGTGTACAAAGATTGAAAAGCTTATGAAAATCCCAAGTATATTGTAATATGAATATCTCTTGATTTTCATCTAATTATCACATAGATAATTAGGAGGTTAATATCCTCATATAGGTGGAATATCCTTTGATATTTATTTATCCCATAAGATAAATCCTACATCTCTCACTTACCCACATAGGGTGTGGCATAGTCTCAATCAACATACTTAGTTCACATCCATTCTAGTCTATCTCCTCATACAGGAAATGAGATGAGTGGCCTCGTGAGAAAGAACGTACATAACCAGGAGCACTGCCATTAAATTATCACTAAACTAACAATAGTGCATCACTCGGAAGTTCATCGCTTTATGCCCCAGATTGTTTGTCACACCATACTTGACATTCTTTATCACTAGTTATGAAATACAAAACAATGCCATGTCTCACAAGTATCATGTATCCATGTCTTATTTTTGATAACAAATATCAAAAGACGCCGCGCAACTAATGAATCACATGACATAGTGTTTTCTTCGAACTATATTCCTTAAGCTCTCATGTCAGGCTAATTTGATTTAACTGCTTGCCTAGACATGCCTTATGGGACAATAACTAACTTGACTGTCTTAGATAAACATGCTAAAGTAGCGATCATTAAACCTCATCTTTTTAACATAGACTTTAGTTCAAAGGCATAAGGGTGAAATCGTATAGATTCCTTGTGGTTCACACATGGATTGAAGCAGGGATCAATTCATCACTCTACTATTAGTTAGTTATAGCATATACAATATGATTTGTATGCTATGGTGTATCCTTATTTCAATGAATGTGTCACATGTCCATTGGACATACACCATACGGATCTTAGTCTAGTCATTACACAAATGCCTAACCTGAGTCTTCTAGCCTGGTCACCTTCTCGGCGCCCACCTAGACACTCATATTTGGCTTTACAAGCTTCAACATGAAACAAATCTCATGTTCGACTTCTGTTAAGTCTCATCTTAGACATTTTTAAGGTGACTTTTACCTTATGCATATTGGTACGTTCAACATACACGTGTCTAGTCTCGCAGTCTAATGCGTTGAGGACACAAATGTCTCATCCTACTCGCTATCTCAGCACTAGGGTGAATTGTTCGTGTGAAAAACTGATTCTAGCTTGGTGACACTCATAAAGATGTGTAAACAATCATTTCAAAAATTAATATGAAATGAAAAACTTCAATGCCTTTTTATTCAATAATAATGTCAAATACAAAGAAAAACACATCAAACCCTTCATAAACCCATATTCTTTACATGAGTTAGAAATGAGTTTCTAATTATGGGTTTAGTCATGGGATCAGCGAGCATATTGCTGGTCGAGATATGTTTCAACACTACTTCACCTTTGGTAACCTTGTTCCTAAAGAAATGATATCGTGTATCTATATGCTTAGATTTGCCATGATATTTAGGATCTTTAGTGTATGCTAAGGCCAAAGTACTATCACAGTAGACAAGTACAACTTTTTAAGCATAAGCCGTAACTTCCATCTATCGTAGAAACCTCCTAAGCCAAACAACTTCTTGAACAATTGATCCAAGGATAACATATGCTGATTCCATCGTGGACAGAGCAATACAAGTTTGCTTCTTGCTACACCAAGAAACAATTCCACCTCCAAGGACAAAAGCATAACCTGAGGTGGACTTGTGTTCATCTCTATCGCTTGCCCAGTTTGCATCACTATGTCCTCTTAACTTCAGATCCCCTCATTAGTAGCATAGGGCTAAATCTTTTGTTCCTTGCAAGTATCTCGTAATCCTCTTGACAGCTTGCCAGTAAGCTTGTCCAGGATTACTTTGATAGCGGCTTACCATGCCCATGGCATGGCAAATGTTTGGACGCGTGCAAAGTATCCCTTACATTAGACTTCTTACTACAGAGGCATAAGGGACGTTTACCATTTGTTCTTTCTTTTTCTTAGTCTTTAGACATTATTCCAAGGACAATATCGCGCCTCTTTCCATAGGAGTGTCTATGGGTTTGTAGTTCTCCACCTTAAATCGTTCAAGTACCTTCTTAATGTTGAAACGAACTTAGAAATTTCCTTGAGTGATCTCTCGTGATCTTAACTCCAAGCACATAATGTGCTTCACCTATATCTGTCATCTTAAAATGGGATGACAACCATGGTTTCGTGGTTTCTATGGAAGTTTTGTCATTTCCCGTTATTAGGATGTCGTCAACATACAGAGAAAGTATGAGAATACTTTTTCTAAATTTTTTTAAGATACACACATCGGTTTTCCTCAATCATCTCAAACCCAAATAAAGTGATTGTATTATGGAATCTATGTTCCACTGTCTAGACGATTGCTTGAGGCCATATATGGAATGTTTTAGGTGACAAACTTTGCGCTCTTGTCCCTTAGTCTCAAAGCCTAGAGGTTAATCCATGTATATCTCCTCGTATAGTTCTTCATTGAGAAATGCTGTCTTAACATCCATTTGGTAAAGTACCAAATCTAGTTGAGCAATAATAGCTAAAATGAGGCGAATAGAGGCAAATCTCACCACAAGGGAGAATGTCTCTTCATAGTCTACACCCAATTGCTGAGTGTATCATTTTGCCACAAGGCGTGCCTTATATTTGTCAATTGAATCATGTAATCGTCAATCAAGGTCAGAAAATAAGAGGTGCTAAGACGGGCCTTCACACTCATTGGTCCACAGATGTCAGGGTGGATTAACTCTAATGGTTGAGTGACTCAAACAGCCTTTCCAAAAGGCTTTTTAACTGCTTTGTCAGCTAAACAAGGCTCACATATAGGTAGGTTGACATTAGTGAGTGACCTCAATAGACCTTCTCTAACTAACCTTATCATTCTATCTTGCCCTATATATCCTAGTCTAACATGCCATGTTTCAAAATTAACATGTTTAATAATAGTTACTAAAGAAGTAGAAAAACAAGAATCGATCAAATCTAAGCAAACAAAATTGTTCTTTATTGAACCATATCCAATTTCAACTTGATCCAAATATATCACAAGTTTAGACGAGCTTAAGTAAAAACAATATCCTTCATATAAAAGTGTAGTAACTAAAAGTAAATTAAATTGCATTCTAGGGGCGTGCAAGACATCATGAAGAAGTAGTTGACACACAAAGCTTAGTTGAAGTTGATATGAACCAACTCCTAAAGCTTCTATACTATTTCCTTCACCCACATACACCTAGTGTGACTTTGCTGGAAAGCGTGATAATTTTTGAACCCCTTTTTATCTCGCATCATATGCTTGGTTGCTCTTGTGTCTATAATCTAATTGTTGGACGTGTAAGCAACATGTATATGCGAACATACATAAACAATGATAGATTTAGGGTTAGGGATTACCTTTCTATTCGGCTCAGTGCAATTACGAGCGAAGTGTCCCTTCTTTTTACAGTTAAAGCATGTTGACTTGGATTTGTTTTTCTTGCCACGTTTACTTCTGTGAGCCTTGATCTTATTAAAATTAGGAGCAAGCTTTGCATCAATTTCTCAAACTTGGTTTTACCCTTTCCTTTAAACTGGTTACCATTTTTGGACCCACCTTAAGTCAAAAGGGTAGTAATCTGGGTCACCACTTGGCGCTCACCTTCCAGTTCAACATGACACTAGATGTCATGAAAGTTCTTAATCTAATCATTGTGTGTCATGGTCTATTTAAGGGCATCTTATGAGTCTGGGAGGACCTAATCACAGCTTGGACTTGTTTTTCATCAATGAGGATACTCCCAGCAACTTTCAAATCTCGTATCATGCTAGACATCTTCCTAAGATGTTCAGATACAAAGTGCTTAAGATCCATCCTGTAAACCTCAAACTTCAACACTAGACTTCTCAGCCTAGTAGTTGAGGTTCCATCAAAAGCAAATTTCAACTGGTCTCACCTCTCCTTGGCGGTCGAGTACCCTTCATACTCACTAATAAGATCATCATACATGCTGCTTAACATAGTAAAGCGCGCACTTCATTCTTTCTTGAACTAAGATTCATAAGACCTTACTCTAGTCGTATGCTGAGCCGTAGTGATTCCATCTCTATCAAGATCAGGCTTATCCACCGAAGCCTCCAAGGGCTCCAAGAGTTTCTTGTTCATTGAGACAATATTGGATCTTCCTATGCTAAATATCATAGTTGGTTCCAACCAGTTTCTTTCCTTTGGTTAAATCAACAACAACATTTTTGGCAGCCATTTCTTTCTACAAGGGTGAAATAATTTTGACATTATTAATTAATTACACATCTTACATTTATTTATTTCAAAACTCATTAGAAAATATTTCACTTTTTCTTCTAGGTTGAAATTAAAAAATCCACTAAGTTGCTCGTAATTACCATTCAATTCTAAGAGTCAAGATCATATTTTCTAATTATTTTTGAAATAAATCTAATTTAAACATTATTATGTTTTACGCTTTTCCATTTTTCATGCAACATCCAATTGAGTGCACAACGATTAGGGTTTTTAGAGAATGGGCTCGACATGTGGGCCTCCGTAAGTGCGCTAGGTCAAATCCGAGAGTGGTGGTGGAGCAAAGCTTTTAAAAACCAAACCTCTTTGATAGTCTAATGCCGTTCTTTTGACCTCTGTTATATTGAACTCCCTAAGATGAATCCAACGGTGTAGCTAACATCCACGAAAGCCTAGCGATGTACTCGTACTTGCTTAGGCTGAGAGTGGAAGAGATGAACCACTGTTCATCATCTTCTTCCAAAAAAATCTGGAATTTTCAGATTTTTTTACTCTCGCGAGGCCGGTTTACAGAGGCCATGACTTAGCGAATATGCATCCGTTTTATGCATATTTTATGTCATTAGAAAGATTAGATTACCATCTATAATTAAGTCTCTTTGGAGAAATCGAAAAACAACTCTAACCTCACAAAAAAAGGGTCGTAAAAACCTTGAAAATTTTCGTTTTTCATGCTATTACGAAACTAGAATTTCAATTATCTCTCTAACCACTTGGTTTTTCTTTACCAAATTTTAAACATAGTCTCATATGAATGTAAAGAACATAACCCAAGCGTTAAAACCCAGAAAAAATAAGCATGACAAAAATGAAAATTTTTAAAGACAAGCATTCATGGCATATTCATATATATCTCATTCTTTCATTCGAAGAGTGTGTGAGTGGCTCTGATACCACTGTTGGAAGACTATAAATAAATTCGAAAGGATGTGTGTACCTTTTATGCGGAAGCTTGAATCTGAACACGCTCTTACAAACACGAACAACTGCTCTGACCCTTCGTGCACGTCTAGAACCTCGCAGGCCGTCGGGTTGGCTACGGTATGTTGAGTTTCCCCTTGGTTTTTGCCTCCCAAGACCTAGAGCCGAAAGTGATAGCTCTAGAGACCTAACTAGAATATTTGAATTGTGGAAAAACTTGTGTTTCTTGTGTCTTCACTCTTCCCTAAAGCCTCCTTATATAGTGGTTGAGAATAGTGTAGAAAGACTAAAAAGCCCATGTAAATCCCAAGTATATTCTCTCTTGATTTTCATCTAATTATCACATAGATAATTAGGAGGTTAATATCCTCATGTGGGTGGAATATCCTTTGATATTTATTTATCCCATAAGATAAATCCTACAATTGCACTAACCACTCGCTCTCAACTCGCCCGTCGCAGAGTTCTAAATGAGGATGTTTGTGTGACCTTCTCATCACATTCTGAAACGATTGAGGATGTTTTCAGAGATTGTCCGTTGGCCGTTGCAGTTTGGTTCTCGCAGCTGGGTTTGAGAATTAGTGGGTCTAATCAATTGGTTTTCCAGAGCGGGTGGCTCCGCTTGCACAGAGTTCTTCCAGTCTCACGTTTGATTTGACATTGATGATTATTTGGAACATTTGGCGAGCTCGATCGGAATGACCATGTGTGGAATGGTTTTCGAACACCGCCATGTGAGATTGGTGTTCATGCGGAGGAATGGTTGGATGCGTACCACCAATGGCACTTGTCAAAGAAGGAACCAAGGGTCCCAGGCAAATGAACTTGGATGAAACCTAAGGATGGGTGGGTAAAATGTAATTTCAATGGAGCTTGAGCGGAGAATTCGAAAACTGGTGGCTATGGGGTGGTTATTCGCAGCAGCAGGGGTAGCTTTTTGGCGGCAATGGCAGGTCGCATGGGAGGTATGCTTTCACCACACCATGCCGAGTTGTATGCAGCTCAGAAAATAATGAAGGCGTGCAGTGGTGGTCGTGAGGTTTGGGTGTGGAGATACAAAGAAAACTTCAGTTTTTATTTATTTTAATTAAAAGCTTGATACTATAAACTTACTGAAATGTCACTCAGTATTACCGTTTTATGATATTCTTTTTTATTTGAAAATGAGAGGTTTTAGGTTCGAATCTCGTGGATGACAAATTCAATACCAAATTAGGCTGGCTATTGTGTGGCTTTGCCGAACTTCCTCTTCTCTTAGTGTGAAAATATCGATGTACTCAAAAAAAAAAGAAAAAAAAAAAGAACTGACATTATATAGATCTCTAGAGTTCAATAAAGCGACTTGTTTAAGGCTTTAACCAAAACTAATTCGAACGTTAGTTTTCATGGGCATATTTCATAATGTATTTAACGATCTAAATCGTTTATCTATTACAAAGTGGGCTCCATAAAAACGTGTATCAGAAGTTGACCTAAGTCACACAATGACCAACTATAATAATTTGATTCAAACTCTTTATGAATGAAAATCGAACCTAATACTCCTCACTTATGCCACTTAGTACTATATTGTTTAGTAATATTCATCTCTATATAGGCCTTCCACAGTCGATCGAAATATTGAGTCTAGTACCAATAATCAAAATCCTATAGTAAGCCAGAAAAATGAGTACAATGGGAGTGATTCTTATTTTTGAGTTTAATATATTGAATTTATGAGTGTAATGCTTATTAAACTCACTCTTATCAAACTCATACCAATGTACTAACAGCTTAATACGAATCTAGATTCTTTTATATAAACATTAACCTCACTTAAACCACTGTGGAATGCCTAAATAGAGATATTATGTTCAAACTTCGTGTATGACAAGTTTAATGCCAATTTATTATTGGTAGCCTGTTGTGTGCCTTGACCTAAATCCATGACCTTTTAGCGTAAATATTATCTTTGTATTCCAAAAAAAAAAAAAAAAAAAAACAAGACACACTTACGAGTTACAAGTGATAAGGATTACCATTAAATCATAGTGTCAGCTTCTTATATTTCTTTTTAATAAAGGGTTGTACTTATTTTCATTTTTTTTTTGTATAATGATATATTTACACTAAGAATGTGGAAATAAATTGATATCAAACTCGCCATTTATAATATTTGAACCTTAAACTTCTTACTTATAAGTGAATGATGCAACGAATACAACTAAACTGTAGTACTAAGTGACTGTCATTTTTTTAGGCTTTGAACCCAAATGATTGAAAGGTCTGTGTTAAATATGTTGTTCTACACATAAATGTACCAGCCTTCTTCCCAACCTAGTGGATAAGTGGCAAGCGTTATTCCTTTGGGTTTCGGGTTCGAAGGTTGGTGTCCATTGCAAACTGCATCCATGATTCCATATAACCTTTCAACGAAATGAGGTATTTCAAAATACCTCCGTTTTTCATGGCCGGAGTGTTTGTTTTCTACCCCTCGAGTTTATTTGATTTTTCAGGTTAACAAATAACAACAATCATTCCTCGTCTAGTCAGAAGCATGTTAATTACAAGTATGAACACGTTAATTGTTCGTGATTTGATTCTTACATAACAATCCATTCGAAGGTGCCAAATAATCTGAACTTCTTCGTCATTGACATAGGCAGCATTTGTAAATCAATCGCTAGCGTGGGGTAGCTAGGTAATGCTATTAGACAAGATTGCGAGAGAAATTGTGTTTTTGACTTCTATTTATGCTGTTGTACGTCGAGTGAGGAAATTTCTCAATTTGATTACTTTTACGCATTATTTCAACTTGATTGTCTTCTCTCTCTTGAATTTATTTTATTTTTTGTTAGAGGCATGTTAATTATAAGTATGAATAATGTTGACCTTAAAAACTACCAAGCCTACGTGGTGCGTAGGCTATGTAACTAATAAGCTAACTACGTCATTTGATTATGTGTGGGGCATGCCAACTCGACAGCCGAGCTCGACCAGGGAGTAAAATGTTAATGTCTCGTTGAGCACGCTGCTGACTTCTTGATTTTGCGACTGCGGCCGAGGAAGGGATATGTCTCGGCCTTCGGGTTTTAGAGCCTGAAGACAAGGCTTCTAGTCCTGTGAAGTTCACAAATTGTCGACGCCGAGTTCAGTCACCGTAATTATATTCGTAAGAGTATAAGCATGCCGAATTGGCACCAAACTATACGGACACAAATACTCGAATGAGATAAATGTCTTGATGGTAAATGTGGTTCAGCCGTCAGAATGCTGAACTCTAAAACGCATTTGTGAAAACCCAATCATAAAATAAAACTTGGCTTTCAATGTGCCTAGCCTAGTAACCTAGTAACACCTCACTTCACCGAGAAGGCTAATAATATGACATGTACCAACAAGAACTTGAAAATCCTTGTCGACCGAGACTTGGATAATAACCAATCGGCCTCGAAGCAGTGCTGTCCAAACTGAAGGTGCTCCTTGATCGGCTAATTTTACGGCTCCAGTGCTATCTATTTGAACTGAAGATGTTGTCGGTTGCCTTCACAGTGTTGTTTATTCAAACTGAAGATGTGTTGGCAGAAAGAAAGAGGAAGAGGGTAAAATCTCAAAAGTTGAGAAGCTTTGCGCATGGCAATTTGTGTGTTGATTTGAAAGGGCGTTTGAATGATGCACTTCCTTATCTATTTATAGTAACGAACCCTTTCATGGCCGAACTAGAAATGTATTTGGATTAGAATTCCTCAACCCAATCTGATTAGGTTTCGGCTAATCCTAGCTCCAATAGGACTTTGAACCAAGCTCTATAACAAACCAGATTCATCCCCTAATTCTAAGCATCTTCAGCTTTAAGACTCCTTGTTGCACTAGGGTTTAACTACCTTACCCTTATCTAAACCAATTCTTCCTGCAACAGGATTTGGCCGACCTCAACTGGACGACTTATAACAAGATTCTAGATGAATGTTACTGTGCCGAGAATAACTCTAAGCTAGGCCCAAAATAATATTTTGGGCCCACACATTGCCCCCTCGTTTATGAGGTCTTTGGCCTACAATCTTTGGCCGAGCCTCGACCTTGAAGAAGTGATTCTTTGTCGAAGAATAAAAATTTAGAATATTCCCTCTAGAAATCCAAAGAACATTGCAAGCATCGAACACTCTAAACGTCTAGACGCATTTCTTAAGCATGGTATTTCCCATGTTGTCCCACTTCTGTCACTTTTTACACAACTTGACACATGACAGCTCCTCATCATGTTTATCCATCTTCAATCATGCGTGCCCTCATGTTCGAGGCGTGTAGACGTCGAAATGTCTCTTCGTCATAAATTTCGCTGTCACACACAATCGTGCAACCTAAATTCCCGTGCTTTCATTTGGATTTCAAAAGATCTGTCATGATTATGAGATTCTTTCAGTCAAATTTACCCTTCACCACTTTAAACCCAAACCTTTGTTCTTTTTCCTTAATTGCCTTCCGCCCAGCTTCATTTGAACTTTCACACTTTCAAACTTCCAGAAATTCTTGTCATTTGCTCTCAGCCCAGAAAAAGAAACCAAACTTTGAAACCCAGAAAACCTTCAACCTTCATCAATGACCGCTAACACCTTCACACCAAACTCATCGAAGAATGCGACAAGTGCCGAGACTTTATTGATCGGAACGCCATCAAAACCCTTTGATCTGAGGATGATTCAAGCGCCTCCCACTAAACTCTGAGACCACTTTTCAAGGACAATGTCCTAGAATCAATCACTAAGATGTTAAAGGCCCATTGGCTTGAACCCTTATTTCAAGGGTATGATTAGTCGAAGTGGGAATTGACCAAACCCCAAGGAGCTTGGCTCTCAACTCCCACGACCTGGGCTGCTTGGGTCACCTAGATGGAGCCACACTTTGGAGGCGAATAGAAGACTTTCGGTATCTTCGATGCCATTAAGCTCTCGACCATTGGGATCAACATGGATCGAGAACTCCTAATGGTCGCCCTGAGCTTCTAGTGTTCAACCACCAACATTATGGTCCTCCATCTCAGCCCCATTGGCCCAACCATGCTAGATGTCATGACCATACTTGGCACTTCCTCTTCTGGTCTTCCAGTTCATACTGTTCTTTTTCGGTATTAATTCGACCTGGATCTAAAGGAGGTCTTCAACGAGCGTGCCATCGAAGTTTTGGTGAAAGATGGTTATGAGCCATCAAAAGAAAATGTGCACAAGCTGCATAAAAACTTTTTCAATTATAGCACCCTGATCACCCACTTCGCTGGTTTGGAGGGGAAAACTCTCAAGTTTTACTAGTACAATAATTTATTTTTTTTGTATCAAGTCGAACAAGTACCTGACCGAGAATATGCCAGTGACCATGTCCTGGCCCTCGGCTTGACCATCCTCGCAACCTTTCTTGGTGCTTGGCTGAGGCTTCCGTCGGGAGAATTGATCCGCACGAGAACGGCCTGCTTTGGGCCTTTCAACTATGGATGCAAGTCAACTTTTGCACACTGAGGCGGGAAATCCCAAGCTTTAATTCTTTTGAAGCAATGTGCCTTCAACCAACCTCGCACCCTGTTCCTGCTCATTTGACCGAAGACGTCTTCAAGTATGTCTTCAGCCTTGAAGACTTGTCGGACGATGAGTTTCTGGTTTGCCGTCGCCAAAAATATTCATCTTCCATTAAGCTCCCTACATCGACATAGGAAGAAGTAGAAGACGTCGATCTTCAATAGTCCTGGGGTCATTTGTCCTAGCTCATGACCTTCCCTTCGGTTATGATGCTCGACAGGCCAGCTAGGAGGTATACCATCCTTACTTTGTGGCCCGTCAACTGGGCTATCTTCAGGTCTGTCATTTGCCGCTCTTTACTTCTCGCTTGCTCTTGATCCGAGAACGCATCTCCAGCTCCTCAAAGGGGGAATGTAATGAAGCCTAGCGGGAATTCCAGAAACGATGCACTAAGTACCGTCTTCAACTGAATACCCCAGAAACCCATTGTACTAGCACTTTCGCCGATTATTAGGATGCTTATGTCAAGGATTTATTCGGTACTTCGACTGAGGAAGTTTCAAAGAGACTTTTTGGCGATCACTTGAAGAGGACTTTTGCTCTGAAATCAAAGGAAACGGCTCAAGGTATATATCTTTTACTTCTTTTGTTTATCTATTTAATTCGAACTTCGTTCTGACTCTAATTTAGTTTTTCCAGGTAGCTGCGCAATAAAAAAGGTTGAAGTGATTGCGATGGTCGTGGCAAAACAGAAACTCCCTTTTCTTCCAAAAAAGGTTATGATCATCACACTTCTCTCAGCTAAACCAACCCCAGTAGCGACCCCTGCTGTGCCAACCGCACCGAGCAAGCGGCCTCGCTCGGAGGCCGAGACAACTAGTAATGTTGTCCGACCTCAAAAACGCATCAAGAAAAAGACAAAGAATAGAGAACAACAAATTCATGTTATTTCAAATCAGACCATAGGAGCAACCACTCCTAGTGTTCTTCTCCCTTCTCTTGTTATCCAGGTTTTGATAACGGTACTGCGAGACCCTTCGATCCCAACCACAGGCTAGGCGATTGTGGTCCAACCCACCATACCAACCGCTATCGTGGTCGAACCAGTCATCGTTATAGTTGTCGAGGAACTTGCAACTCTAGAGCCAACTATTTCTTTTGCTGATGTCGACCTAACAACTGCTACTATAAAGAAGATGGCAACCACGATCGAGAGAAACCCTTCACCTAATCTAAAGAATGCTCCAATGATCATCCTAGAAGAAGAGGTATAACAATGTCCTTTAATGTTCTTTTATTTTAACTAGATCTCTTGACTAAATGACCAATCTTCTTTTATGATCAGGAGAACGAAAGTGAAATACCCTTGCTGGTGAGGCGCCCTTGACAGGCTGAACTACCAACCACCAGTCCTTAACTGGCAGTTAATGCGACTAGCCAAGTCGATCCTCCTGCGGCCTAAGTAGGTCTGAGACATGAAGCGGCACCCCTGTCTAGCCAGAAGCGACGATAGAGACGCCGATTCATCCCTAGGACCAGAATCTCGGCATCTCTCCTAAGAAGCACTTCGACCTTTGTAAGTCTCATCATTGTTTTTTCTTTTTTTTTTTTTTTTTTTTTTAATTTCCAACCTTAAGAACTCTAAACCAAGAAAACATTAAATGCTAGGTGCCCAATCACTCATTTCACCGAAAATTCTATGCTCCAAAGGGCATTATTTATATTTCCTGGCCACACCAATGGCCATAAAACATAGATAACCTTCATTGGCCTCATGACTTAAAAAGCTACCTTAAACATTAGGCTCGACCATAAAGTTCTCTGGGTTCGAGCAACGAACCAGCAAACATGGCCGAAGTCTCTTCTCAACAGGTCTAAAACAACTTCCTTCTCTGCCATCCATTTGATTTTTTTTTTTTTTTAACAATTATTCTCCGTGCAGCCTTCATGGGAGGTCGAGCTTGACGCTTTCTTCTTCAACACTTATAGGATGATTAGGCCTTCTGTAACAACGATCGAGCCTTCTGCGACCATAGTCGAGTTTAGTGCTTTCGTCAAGCTGTAGAAGCTTTTGTTTCTCTCGACCTTGTAAATCCTCAAATGCAAAGGCCTCAATTATGTAAGAGAGTGTCTAAACGACCTTGCAACAGACAGCCTGCTGAGCAATAAGAGTGTCGTTCACCTGTCTGTTGTCCTAGAATGAACCCAGCAATATTTCACTACCTTCGAGAGAGCTCTTCAGGTAGAGGATGATTTCAAGGCTGTAATGGTTACTCATGAAGCTATCCGACCAAAGCTCGAGGCTATAAAGGCAAAGAATGAGCGACTGGCCGACCTTGACCGTTAAATCAGTTGAACTTCAACATTAAAGGTTGGGCGTTGCTTTTAAGCTTGAAAAGGATTTCGAGTCGAGTAAAACTCAACTAGTAGAGTACGCAGTTGGCGCAAAGCGGATACAGCAACTACAACTTGACAAAAGAACAAACAGGCAGAGGTTACGATGGGCGAAGTAAAGTGGCTAGAACTGAAAGCTACTCTTGAAGCTTTTCTTCCTTCGACCCCTTAAGACTTTGTCTTTAGTTGTACGCCGATTGACTCTTTGTAATTTGTTTGTATGCCTTTGAAAATCAATGAAATAAATTCTTTATTCTTGTATTTCCCAAGTAATTGGATAATACTTTAAGAATTTCCCATTGATCGGTAATTATGAACTAAGCCAGTTCGATCCTTAAGCTGGAATGCCCCTTGCCGAGAATTTTGTGGATGACGAATGGTCCTTCCCAATTCGGCGACCATTTCCCAAATCTAGGGTCTTTAATCCCCACTGGCAACACAGGTTTGCCATACTAGTTCACATTCGCCAAACAGTCTTTTGCCTAACTCGTCAATTATAAGCTCGTTCGGTAATCTTTTTCTGCGCCACCAGTAAGTTATAGGCATCGAGCCGAGCTTCCTTCAAGTCCTCCAACTCTTGCCTCATGGCCTGACTGTACTTGATATTTAACAAACTGCTTTGTTTGATAACTCGTAATGAGTTTAGGCTTAGCTCGACCGATAGCATCGCATCATGTTCATAAGTCAACGCATATAGGGTCGTCCTTGTTGCTGATCGAATGAAGTTTGATATGCCCATAATGCCTCATTTAACTTCAAATGCCATATACCAGGCTTTTCTTTTATCATTTTCTCAAGGATACAGATTAAAACTTTATTACTTGCTTCGGTATGTCCATTTACTTGTGGGTAATATGGCATGGACTGATCGAGCTGAATTTTCAAACTCGTCGCGGATTCTTTAAACTTATCGATTGTAAAAATTGTGTTGTTATCCAGTATATTTATGATATGTCGAATCTTGTCCCAATGTTTTCTTCTACAAAATTACAGACTTCTTTAGAAGTTAACTCGATGTATGATTTTACTTTGACCCACTTGGTGAAGTAGTTCGTTGCTACGGGTATCCATGCATGCTTTGCTGATCTGGAAGGCAGTGTAATTTTGCCTATTACATTTATGGCCCATCCTCTGAACGACCATGGTTTTGTGACCGAGTGAAGTAATTTGGCCGAGACCCTCTGTATGGGCCTATGGATTTGACATTGTACACAACCTCACGGTTTTCCATGCAATCTTTCAACATACTCAGCCAGAAATAGTCGTGTTGACGGAGCAACCACCGCTTTTTGCATCTGGATTGATGAGCCCCACATATCCCTTCATATACCTCTGTAATAGCTTGGGCAGCCTCTTCCAATCCAAGGCACAATAGCAACAGATCGTTTTCACTTTTTCGATACAGCTCATTCTGGTACATTACGTAATTTGTGGCATGTAACCTTATCTTGTGGTCGTGGTTGCCACTGGGGTTATCAAGATACTACATAATTGACTTTCTATCGTTGTCTGGTAATGTCTTGACTGTGCAAATATCTATAGGATCCTCTTGTTCTAACAACGAACGTAGGGACATAACTCGTGTATGAATTATATGGTCGTGTTGGAGAACTTGTTGATTAACTAAGGCCAGGTGTGGTCGTTGCACTACTGGTATGACCCGGCCTAGTTTGCCCCTTAGAAGTTATGCTCTGGAAGCTATTTGAGCCAACTCGTCTGCGTCAGTATTTCGAACTCGTGAAATATACTTGAACGTAATGCCTGTAAACGATTCGGCTAAATAGCTGGCAACCATATCATATGGCGCCAAAGTGCAACTCATGCAACGAAAAGTCCCATTTAGTTGGTTAGTCATAAGTTCCGAATCACCAAGGACAAGCACGTGGACTGCCTCAAGTCGTGAAGATATTAAGGCAGATGATGAGGGCTTCATATTCGGCCTGATTATTTGTATAGTTGAAATCCAACTTGAGAGAAAAATACCATCGGTAGTGATCAGGGGATTGGATGACGATTCCAACGTCGACCGAGGTCGAGGTACTAGAACCATCAAAATACATCATCTAATAATTATCACTGTGTTTCCACAATGCCAATTTCACATGTCGTTGCTCCCAAAACCATATGGTGAGGGATGTTGAGCTAAGAAATAAGCCAGCGCCTATCCTTTGACAACTTTTTGGGCACGTACTATAAACTGAATTCGGACAGAGCCCTTGTCCATTTCCCAATTCGGCCTTTTATTATCGGCCAAGTGAGCATATAACGAATAACATCTGTCTGGTTGATAACCTGAGTAACAGAAGGGAGCATATAATGCCTAAGCTTGGACACAGCAAATAACAAGGCCAAACAGAGTTTCTCGACGACTGAATAATTTATCTTAGTTGAGTTAAGATTTCGACTAAGATAAAAAATGGCCTGCTCCCGGCCAATGTCATTGTCTTGCGCAATAAGACAGCCAATGGACTCCTCGACAGCTGAGATATACAACTTAAGAGGTTTACTGCGCTGAGATGGCACGAGGATAGGTGAGGTAGTGAGGGAGACCTTGATTTGCATGAAAGCAGCCTGATGCTCTTGCATTATTCGAATATGTCAGAATCCTTAAGTTACTTGCTGTGATGATGTATAAGAAAGCCTAAGTTACCTGCCCACACGCCAAATGCACATTTAGCAGGGTTCATTTCAAGGTTATGTTCGGCGGTGCTTTGATTTGACCACAACATCATCGATATATACTTCAACGACTGTGCCAATCAGGTTATGAAAAAAAGCATTCATAGCGCGTTGATATGTGGCACCGGCGTTCTTAAGGCCGACAGGCATGACAACCCATTCGTAGGTCCTGAGTGCCTCAAGGCAACAAAAAACAGTTTTGTGGACATCAACCTTAGTAATGAAAATCTGGTTGTAACCAGCATGGCTGTCCATGAAAGATAACATCTCTTGGTTTGCTGCAACGTCGATTAACAAGTTTGAAATTGGCATTGTATATTTGTCTTTAGGGGTTGCAACTTCAAATTACGAAAATCAATGCAAATACGTAGAGCACCACTTTTCTTTAAAACTGGGACAATATTCACCAACCATTCAATGTATCGAGTTTTTGGAATAAACCCAACTTTTAAAAGTTAAATAGGTTCATCCTTTATGTCGAGTTGAACTTCAGTCGAGAATCGTCAGTGGGGTTGGCAGAAAGGTTTACAACTAACCTTAATGCGTAATTCGTGCTCGACAAATGTTCGATCCAAGCTAAGCATCACATAGTAACTCTAAGCAAAACAATCTTTAAATTCTTTAAGTCATTTAGAAAGCTCGTATTTCATAGGTTGGGGTAACAAAGAACTAATAAATAAAGGTCGAGGGTCACCGACCATTCCAACATTTATTTCATCTAATAGATCTTTGACGGCTGTCCTCGAGCTCGGCTGGGGTAGTTTGGACTTGATCAAGTAACATGACTGGACCGTTGTCCCATTTAACAAGGAACTCTACTAAGTTCACGTTAGAATTCGATTACTTGGAAATAACATACTAATGGGCCAACAGGCGTTCTATGGTGGATGAAATTGCGGCCTGACGTTTATCCTATTTGGTATTAGACATCAGGGTAATCAATGAGGTTAGTCAACCCAAGTCTTGCCGAATCTTGCTGAACAGTCTTATTGCCAACTTTGATGGTTTTCTGAACTGAAATCTGAGTTGGCTATCTCTCTACGTAGAAACATTGCAAGGTGATGTAGCCGACATGATCATCGTGTAATAGCAAGCTTGAATTATATTTACTACCAAGCCTACGTGGTGCACAGGCCAAGTAACTAATAAGCTAACTACGTCATTCGGTTATGTGCAGGGCATGCCAACTCAACGGCCAAGCTCGACTAGGAGTAAAACATGCTGATGTCGCGTTGAGCGCGCTACTGACTTCTTGATGTTGCAACTGCGGCCAAGGAAGGAACACGTCTCGACCTTCAGGTTCTAAAGTCTGAAGACAAGGCCGCTAGTCCTGCGAAGTTCACAAATTGTTGGCGCCGGGTTCGGTCACCGTAGTTATATTCGTAAGAGTATAAGCACACCGAACTGGCACTAAACTATACGGACATAAATACTCGAATGAGATAAATGTCTAGATTGTAAATATGGTTCGGCCGTCAGAATGCCGAACTTTAAAACGTATTTGTGAATACCCAATCATAAAATAAAACTTGACTTTTAATGTGTCGAGCCTAGTAACCTGGTAACACCTCACTTCACCGAGAAGGCTAATAAGTTGACCTCTACCAACAAGGACTCGAAAATCCTTGTCGATCAAGACTTGGATAATAACCAGACGGCCTCGAAGCAGTGCTGTCTATCCAAACTGAAGGTGCTCTTTGCTGATTCTATGGCTCCAGTGCTACCTATCCAAACTGAAGATGTCGCCGGTTGCCTTCACAATGCTGTTCATTCAAACTGAATATGTATTGGCGGGAAGAAAGGGGAAGAGGGTAAAATCTCAAAAGTTGTTGAGAAGCTTTGTGCATGGCAATTTGTGTGTTGATTTAGAGGGGCCTTTGAATGATGCACTCCCTTCTCTATTTATAGTAGCGAACCCCCTTCATGGCCAAACTAGAAATGTATTCAGATTAGAATTCCTCATCCCAATCTGATTAGGTTTTGGCGAATCCTAGCTCTAATATGACTTTGAACCAAGCTCCATAGCGAACCAGATTCATCCCCTAATTCTAAGCATCTTCATCTTTAAGACTCCTTGTTGCACTAGGGTTCAACTACCTCACCCTTATCTAAACCAATCCATCTTGCAACAAGATTCGGCCGACCTCGACTGGATGGCCCATAACAAGATTCTAGACGAATGCTACTAGACCGAGAATAATGCTAAGCTCGGCCCAAAATATTATTTTGGGCCCAAACACCAAACAAATACATGAATTATTCAAGAATTAATTCTTACATATCAATTTGATGGGATGTTCCAAAAAATGCTTACACTAAATTTCAAACCTACTGGCAATTGGCAGTTGGCCTCCAACAAAATAGTATAAATCGCTAGTGTGTTACTGTTAGTATTCATATTTCGGAAGACTTTTAACCACAACGACTTGATTTTTTTTTATTTTTTATTTTTTTGTTATCAATCAAATTGAATATTTTCTATGCCCTATATTTTTTTGGTCGAAAATAAACTTCATTCATGAAAGGGAGAGTACGACCTGTGCAAGATAGGCCTAAACACAAATAAAAAAGCAAGACACTAAATAAAAAACAAGCCCAAGCAAAAGGATAGCAACAACTCAAGACATAAAGAGAAACCCGCTTATATTTAGACCTGTAGGCAACAGAAGAAAAAACAACAACAAAACCTTATATATTTGTTGGAATGCACAGTAAAGTACACATGGCGTAGGATAATACTAGTCACACGCTTATTTTACTTCTCATACACATTTATTAACTTTTTACCATTGATTTTCTTAATTTATTCAATCCGACAGTCCAAAATTAATAAGAGTGTGAGAAGTAAAAACGAGTGTGTGGATAGCACTACTCATGCGCATCGTTGTAGGAGGCTTTAATACCTGTTGTCCCTCCCATTAAATCAATTAGCCATTTAATTGACAATTAAAGTACATAAGGTGTATTTTGTTGGATAAGAAGATGAGAAATGATAAGGAGGCTCTCTTAAAATGAGACGCTGCATGAACTTTCTAAAACCTCATGCTTTTGGCACAATATTTTGTAATGTTGGCAAAAAAATTAACCTTTTTTTAAGGTTGAGATTTCAGTAATCAAAAGAACGAGAAACATCGTCGCTCTGGAATAAAACTCCAGGATTACAAATGCAACCAAAGAGATACAAAACCATCACACATAGCCACATCGAACCAAACAAAAGGATACGTTCACGTGGACAAAACCTTGCATGATATTCTGCAAACTTGCAAAAGATGACATTCATCTGGCAAGGAAGCCCTCGATGAGATAGCACAAAGAATTCTACATAGTCCACTGCCAGGTAAAACGAACAAGAGCACAAACAAAAGCAGGACAACCCAAACACTCGTCGATGCACAAAAATTAACGTTAAACTGTGAGATGACAAAGAATTTATAAAAAGTCTCACTTTTGAAAGAGTCTCATTAGTATTTTAATTAAAATTTGGCATTGCCTTAAAATTAAATACAATTCATATGCAGAGCACATAGTAATAGTACAACCAAAACCCTACCACCCCCACAATTCAAATTCCCTCCTCCAAGCCCTTTGCTTTGCTCCCATACCTCGCTACCCTCTCGTCAATCCACTCCCTCATATCCTCAACACAATCTTCGTGTTCTCGTCTGGCTCCCCTTGTACCAAAGAATGGTACATCCTATCGTAAATCTTCAAAGTCTTGTCCGCACTTGATTGCCTTATCGTACAGCAACTGCAACGACGTCTAGCATGTCACCCTATCAGTCGTCCCGTGTACTGTCAAAAACGGCGCCATTACCCCCAAGAAATTGTCAAAAACATCATCACTTATGGAATAAAACTCCAGGATTACAAACGCAACCAAAGAGATACAAAATCATCACACATAACCACATCAAACCAAACAGAAGTATACATTCACGTGGACAAAACCTTGCATCACATTCTGCAAAACTTGCAAAAGACGACATTCCTCTGGCAAGGAAGCCCTTCCATGAGACAGCACAAAGAATTCTACGTAGTCCATTGCCAGGCAAAACGAACAACAAGAGCACAAACAAAAGCAGGCCAACCCAAACACTCATCGATGCACAAAAATTAAAGTTAAATTGTAAGATGACAAAGAATTTATAAAGAGTCTCACTTTTAAAAGATTATCTTCAGTATTTTAATTAAAATTTGACATTACCTTAAAATTAAATACAATTCATATGCAGAGCACATAGTAATAATACAACCAAAACCCCACCACCTCCCACAATTCAAATTCCCTCCTCCAAGCCCTTTGCTTTGTTGCCTATACCTCGCCACCCTCTTGTCAATCCACTCCCTCATATCCCTCAACACAATCTCCGCATTCTTGTCTAGGCTCCCCTTGTACCAAAGAATAGTAATCCCATTGTAAATCTTCAAAGTCCTGTCCGCGCTTGATCCCTTCTCGTATAGCAGCTGCGATGACGTTGGGCATGTCACCCCGTCTACCGTCCTGTGTACTGTAAAAAACGGCACCATCACCCCCAAGAAATTGTCAAAAATATTGTCACTCTGGAATAAAACCCTAGGATTAGAAACGCAACCAAAGAGATACAAAACCATCACACATAACCACATCAAACCAAACAGAAGTATACGTTCATGTGGACAAAACCTTGCATCACATTCTGCAAAACTTGCAAAAGACGACATTCCTCTGGCAAGGAAACCCTTCCATGAGACAGCACAGAGAATTCTACATAGTCCATTGCCAGGCAAAACGAACAACAAGAGCACAAACAAAAGTAGGACAACCCAAACACTCGTCGATGCACAAAAATTAACGTTAAACTGTAAGATGACAAATAATTTATAAAGAGTCTTACTTTTAAAAGATTCTCTTCAGTATTTTAATTAAAATTTGACATTACCTTAAAATTAAATACAATTGATATGCAGAGCACATAATAATAGTACAACCAAAACCCCACCACCCCCACAATCAAATTCCCTCCTCCAAGCCCTTTGCTTTGGTTCCATACCTCGCCACCCTCTCGTCAATCCACTCCCTCATATCCCTCAACACAATCTCCGCGTTCTCGTCCGGCTCCCCTTGTACCAACGAATGGTACATCCCATCGTAAATCTTCAAAGTCTTGTCCACGCTCGATCCCTTCTCGTACAGCAGCTGCGACGATGTCGGGCACGTCACCCCGTCCGCCGTCCCGTGCACTGTCAAAAACGGCGCCGTCACCCGCGAGAAATTGTCCTGCACGTACTGGCACATCCTAGCGATCTCCCTCATTGTCCCCACCCTCGGTGGGCCCGTGTACCTCCTCGGATTCGACGCTATGATCTTCAGCTTCGCGGGGTCCTTGATCGCCTTCCCCACCATCTTGTTGTCCGGCATCGCCGCCCACGTGTCGGCGAGCCCGAACAGGAGGCCGTACAGGAAGAGGTGGACTTTGCTGGGCTTCATGTTCTCCGGGATGACGAAGAGCGGGGCGGAGAAGATCAGGCCCGTCCAGGCGTCGGGAGGGGATTGGAAGTACATGACCATGGTGGCTAAGCCGCCCATGGACTCGCCGAACAGGAAGGCCGGGAGGCAGGCGTAGGGTTCGGACTGGCGGATGTGGAGGAAGTAGGAGAGGGAGCTGGCGGCGACTTTTTCCATGTCGCCGAGGTAGCAGCGGATGCCGTCGGACCGGCCGTGGCCGAGGAGATCAGCGGCGAAGACGGCGTAGCCCCAGGTGGTGTAGTGGATGCAGATTTTCTGGAAGAGCCAGCCGGTGTCGGATCCGTAGCCGTGGGTCATGAAGACGGTGGCTTTGACTTTTTGATCCAAAGGCAGGAAGGACTGGGTGAAGATCTGGCCGTTGGGGGTTTGGAAGAAGGATTTGGTGTTGCGTACCCCTTGGGAGGTGTAGTACTCCTCCTCCGGCATGTCGCCCCAGAAATTCGGTGGCGTCTCGGTCGACATTTCGTTATGCGTATCGGGATTTGGGATTTGGCGCTGAGGATAAAATGGAAGCAGACTTTAAGGGGGAGGAAAGCGCCGTATATGTGGATGGTGCGGTTGGTGGGGGGAGTTGGTGGACTAATTTTTGGGCCCACCACTTTTCCACCGGTGTTGACGTGTGAACTTCTTTTCATTTTTTAACGTTTTATTTTATTTTTTTTTGGATGAGGTTTGGTGGACGACTTTGGGTTTTTTTTTTTTTTTGTTTAGTATAGCAATATGTTTACATCTTTTTAGTAGTGTGAGAGTATTAGTGTGTTAAATATCTAGTTGTTTGAGAGAGAAAAATGGTAAGAATGGATTCGTACTATAATGTATAAATATAATTGATTTTCGCTACTGCGGTAAAGTGTTATATGCAACAATAAAAAATATTAAGTAGATTCTCTTAAAGTACGATTCTTCATTAATTATCTATTACTTTACAGTTTAACGTCAATGGTCCCAAAAATGAGATGGCTTAGAATCCATAAAGAGTTTCATTACAATTTCTCCACAACAATATATTTATATTAAATTGTGAGAATTTAAATAAACACAATAAACATGCTATAAAAATTTGATATCTAATTAACCATTAACGAGATTTGAATTTACGACTTTCAATTACAAAGTAAAAGAATACCAGTAGACTAAGATTCAACTTTGAGACTTTATTTTTTGCTTTAATAGCAAGCATGATTTATTTGACTATATTACTCTGTAGGTTGTGAATTGTTTTGGTGCGGATTTGAGGCAGGGCACAACTTGGTGATTAATCATTTGGGAATTGTCGGTTTTGCCCTCACCAGCCACCCCTTATCTTGCAATGAGCGGCAACAACAATACCCTTTGTCAATTTGACAATTGCAATCACCAACCACCTTACTTCCGCAATGTGACAACGCGTTTCTATTCTCTCAAGACTAACGTGCTTCATATTCATCATTCAATACTATGGTTTGATGGTATTCTTCTTTATTTGTAGGGTCCATTCTACGTCGAATTTCAACGATTCGAATTATCTATTTTGTAAACCTCGATTCATAGATCATCTTTACAAAAATTCAATTTAATCCGAAATTATTTGCCTGTTTAATTATAACTTTGAAATTTAATTGTTTATTAGAGAACAAGGTATTTGTCAACTTCTTTAAACTCAATTAAATACTTCAAATATTTTTGATTTGATTAATATTTTGCAAGGATGATGAAACTTGAAAAAATAGATTGTTCAAATCTTTAAAATACAATGTGATATGGGCCCAATAGCCAATCCCCATTTTTACAAACAATTAGGAATTTATTCCCTTAAAGACTTCCTATACCTCAATATTGCAAAATCAATTCAATTAAAAATTATTTTATTATTTAATTCTCATTATAAAATTTCAATATTTCTTATAATACTTGATTTATCAATTTTTACCACTACAATCAGATATCTCAATTATTTTGAGTTTGACTAATATTTTGTAACGATAAAGTGGAGACTTGAAAATTAATCAATTCTGAATTGTTGTAGTAGAACTACGTCCACTTTTTTGTAAAAATAAAAATCCCCTCCCCCAAGGGTTTCAGTTGTCTGTATCATTTCAACTCTGACCATATTTGTGTTATCATTGTAATAGTGATAGATCAGAGCATGAAAATCTCACATAGTTGAATCTCATTTATGTTGGAGAGAAATGATAAAACACATAGTTCAAAACACAATGCCATTCTCTACCCGAATGAGAGATAGGATCCTTGAAAGATTCTTTTGGTGAGGATCTCAGAAATTCTTTAATCATGTCTATTCATCGTATATCGTGTAGTCAATTTTCGTCAGGTATTGTTTGTGTTCAATTTTAAATAATATAATTGAAAATGATTTTTGACTGCACAATGTGTGATGAAAGGACAAGATTAAAGGATCCCTGTGATCCTCAAAGACAATTATGCAAGAATCCTATCTCCCCGAATGATTAGGGGTGGGTCCATTTTGAAACTGTTGAGTTTTTTTGCCAAAACAAAAAACCATACTGAAATTACTATACGTCTTCGGCTCGGTTCAATTTTATTCAGTTTTTTTTTGTTTGTTTTCAGTTTAATTCAGTTTTTAAAAATAAATCTGAAATTCCTAAGTTCGAGTCTCAGATTTCCGGGTTTCCTTGATCCCAGTTTCATTAATATTGCAAGCAAAGAATTCCAGCTATTCGACCTGCCAACGTATAGTACAATATTCATTAGCAAAAACAATTACAATGTTACAAGTGGCCTTTTACTCCAGCAATGGAAAGATGTTGAGTTCTTGCATGAAAAAGTGGATTCGAACCCTATCGGTGGCTAATCTAACAAAATTCATCTGTTGACAAAAACAAAAAAGATTACAATGTCAAGAAGGGAAATTCTCATTCGTATATCCAAAAACGAGTAAAGCACCGGAAGAATACTAATAAAACTGCAATTCCAAGCTACCTAATTATAAAACCCACATAAAATTCCAATTAACACATACAGATTTCATATTTTCCATCAAATACAAACAATCCAAAAGCTGGGTAGGAGTCAATTCGGTTGGGTTCGGTTCCAAACCACTGACAACGAAACCCAACCAAAAAATCTCGGTTCAATTTTTTTGGGTTTCGGTTTGGTCTTTTCGGTGTTTAGTTTTTTGAACCCACCCCTATTAACGAGGGATTTGTGACATTTAATTACATACTGAAGATAGGGTGTGGTGGTCATCATGGATTCAGTAGGGGGCTAGGAACTCTTTGTAAGCGGAAATGCTAGAACCAACTCAACTTCCAGTCCATGTCCCAAGCAACAATGTTGCCAATTTTCAATGAGCCCAATATACTGTACCTCTGTTGGATACCATGGTTTGGGCCTCACTTAGCCATGTAGGAAGCCTAAAAGGCTCCCACCCTCTCTTTGTAACCCTAACCCTAAGACACTTTTCCTGTCTCAACATATTTCTACCCTCCCTCAAGAGTCAAGAGACAGTGCCTTTTTTTACTTGGCACCTCAACTGAGGCATATGTTCAGACAAAGGAGAATGCGATCGACGGTGCCATGCTCTCATTTGTCTAGGTATATGCATCCGGTTATAGTGCGTCGAGTAAAAACCGGCATTTCTTTGACGAAGAGGCGGAATAGAATAGGGCAGATTATTGGTTACATAGAGCTCCCAAAAATGAGGTTGTAGAACACTTCTCCGACGGAAGTTGGGAAGGTTCGTGCAGTTGGCTTGAGAACATAATGTAGTCTCTTAAGAATGGGCTCCTGGGCTCCTGGACTCCTGTCCTCCTTGTTTTTCTCCCATGGGCTTGTTTTTCTAAGCATTGGTATTAAATTTTTTTTCTTTTAATTATTAATTGATATTTACTACTCTAACTTAGATGAGATAAACGAGAGAAGGTTTGAACTCAAAAAGCAGTAGGTTGAAATGAAAGTCTTATCCATCAAGGCAATCTAGTACTTGCATTTGTATTGAATTAAAGATACTACTGATTTTGATCCCATTTTGTTTTTTAGGCCAGTCAATCTCATATGATTTATTATAAACAATTCAACTTCACTTCATGTGTACAAGATAGTCTACTATACACATGTGTACGAGATAGTCTACTATATTTAGAAATTTGATGAAGTATATGAATATGTGTTTTGGTAGTAACTCATTTTGACTCCGTTGAAGTGACTTTGATGTTAAGATTTTGATGTCTTTTGAGGGGGGCTATTCATCGATGTGTAATTCCCACCAATGAAGCAGACATATCCATCACTGGAACCTCCACTTTCCTTGAAGCATTCTAACTTGAAACAGTAACACAACTGAACCCTCCAACAACCCTACCTAGCTATCCTTGTAAACTAACATACACAAGCTTTAGCTACGCTTTCAAACCAACTCATTTACTTGTCCTCTCTTGCATTTCGGTTATTTTAAGGAAATTCTTTGGATAGCCTAGCTTGCCTTTACTTTGTGTCATTGTAACAATAACCCTTTTCCAAGATTTGGCAATAAAAGAAAGAAAATGACAACAACAAACCAAACGTTTTAAAGTGAATGGAAACTGGAGCTTGTTAATTTGAAATCATAGCAACTAGTATTACGGTCTATGATATTTCTATTCGCTTTTAACTGATATATCTCATGTTCGAATACCATTACGTGTTATATTTGTATTAAGTTTGATAACTAGTAAGTGTCTGGTGCATTGTACGTGTCCTAGTCCAATCACCATTTCCTCATAGTAGAATATTTCCTCCCTTTTAAAATAGATTATAAGTTGTGGTATCAAAAAAATTGACACCACAATATCCTTCATCAAGCTAAAATAAGTGAACCTATAGTTTAAACCCAAAAGTATTCTTAGATGTATATAGTGAAGTAAAATTACTATATGGCATAAGGTTTTTTGGTAGAGATACATAGTCTCCTATTGTAGGCGCAACCTATTTTATGTAAGTACAATGTTATGTTAAAGTTAAACATGAGACTTATGGCATGTGGAGACTGCATGCTAGAGATTTTTAAGTTTTAGTGTATCTTTCGAAGCAATTTCTAAATGAATAGAGAACGCCATGAAATTCTTCTTCAAAGATTTCCATTTAAGAGCATAAAGCTCAAAGTAGGTACTCGATACCAATACATTGTATTCTAGATAAAGTTGATATAAATTGCCTCAATGAGTACTCTTGTTAGTTCGAACTAAATTTATATTGTTTCAAGTACTTTTGAAAGTTCCCATAATTATAATACTTCTGAAAGCTCTAAGGGGCTATTTAGGGATGGCAACGGGTCGGTTTGGGGATGGAAATGCTATATCCATCCCCATAACCACGAACATTAACCATATCCATAACCGCAAATTAACCATTGGGGATTATCCATAACCATATCCACCGGATAACGGATTTTCAATCGGTTATTGGTTATATCCATCTTCTCGTCAAAAAATTAAAAAAAAATTATATTCATCCAATTAATGCACTATAAATTTTAGTAGATACTAATTCCATCGTTAAATAGCAACATCCAATTACAAAAAACATAACAATATATTTGAAGCTGTTCATGATAAGCCACTATGATAAATTGGTCCAATAAAAAAGAAAAAGAGGACAAAAACAAATACGAAAGGAAGACAAAACAAATTGATTCAATGAATTAATTTCTTGACAGTGATACTCTTGAAGAGATGAATCTGATAAACTTGAAACATTTGATAATTGATATATAAAATGATTCAATGAATTAATTTGGTTGAGTATAACAATAAGAGTATTGAATTGATGAGGTTGTTGGTATGCCCCATGCATGATGTTTGGTGCATAATAAATATAGTATAGGGTTTGATGCATGCATAATGAATTAGTATAGGAGGGTTCGGTAAAGCAAATAAAATTATATTATATATCAAATATATATATATACACACACAATATATTCGGATCGAATTCAGATACGGATTTGGATTGGGGACCCCTATAACCATATACAAAACCATAACCGAATAAAGTTCATAGTTTTTCCCCATATCCATACCATACCCGAATTTTCATATCTAAATCCAATCCATTCGATCGGTTATCCACGATTATCAGGTTTAACAATTAGAATTGCCATCCCAAGGGCTATTTGTATACATGGCTTATATTTGCCGTGAAATTTAGTAAAGGGCTATTTTTAGCTTGTAAATTTTTGAAGTGTGTATGTATGTCTCTGTGTGTGTGTGTGTATTTTGTTGCAATCCTATTGGATTATGAATGTAATTGTGTAAATTCTAGTGTATCTAGTATTATCTTTGTATATTCCCTTTAGTAGTTTAATTTCTATTAGAGTTGTAATTCTAATAGGGTAAGGATTTAACCTTCCCTACTACTATAAATAAAGGCACAATTGGATGATACAACACATACCTTAGAATTATATCTTTCTCTTCTCTCTCTGTTGCCACCGGCCCCTCTCCCTCTCTGTCTTAAATACAGTTCAGTCAAATAGACTTACAACACGTTATCAGCACGCGCTTACTAGAAATTAAGGAACTGAAGGATCGTGGAGGAGGCTTTCTTCTACAATATCAAAGGTTTTCAATTATTTTCTACCAATCAGGTTCTTCTAAAAAAAATTAAGATATTTGAAAAAACCTTGAAGCATGAAAACATTACCCATGATGCAGGAACCCCCTATATTTATATTTTTCTTTCAATATATATTTTAAATGTGTTCATATATTTTGTCAATATATATATACTTGTTCATGCAATATGCAATTATGCTATGTAGTATGATAATTCATTTCTTACTCAACCGGAACAAAAATTAGAATGGTGTACCCTTACTTCTGAACCTGGCTACCCCGTCACTGAGAAAAAAAGGAAGCACTTTACGACCAATACTTAATTCATCATGTGTCGATTAACAGTTGATCATATATGTCGCATAAGTAGGGTGATTAAGGCTTTATAGTGAAGATGAACGTGAATTTTTTTTTTTTTAAATTCTCTTATGATCATACGAAGACTAACATATTGAGAAGGCTATTTATCCCATCGATCACTTTCAAATAATGTCCCACCAAAAATGAGTCTTATAATGTCTTAACTGTCATCTATCTTCTAGAATTCAAACTTTCAAATACAACAGTTACAATGTGGCAAAATGTCGTTTGACGAAATTGACAAACGTTCTTCTTCCTTTTCAAAATTTTGGCTTAAGGAATCAAACCAAATCGACTAAATATAATTATTATAAAGGATATGTTTGTTTACAATGCTGGATTAAATAAAAAAAGAAGAAATTTATCATGTGGTAGCCGAGTCCAATTGCATATGAAGATGATAATTAACACTTAATCATGATTGTGTATGGTCCACATTTGTGACAAAAGTTAAAACCCTAAGGTTGGAATGTTTACTAGGAAGCTAAGCTTAACTATATAATATGAAGAGATTAGTGTTTAAGGGTTTGTTTGGAAATGTATTTAAAATGGTTGAAAACATTTTTAATGAAAATCTTTGGAACCCAAAAATATTTGCTCTAAAAACGTTTTTAGTCATTTTGAAAGCACTTTCGAACGAGCCTGAAATCTCCTAAGTATGTAAACCTCAACAAATTTGAATACGACATACTTGAAAAATAAACGTATAAGATAACTAAAAAGAGTCGTTCATCTTATATTTATTCCTTCACATTCTCGTATCGAGTAAATAAACACCTCCAAAATTATAAATAAAATAAAATAAAATAAAAAGGTTATGAATTTGAAATATAGCCATTGTTCCAACTCCTAAGGCCATCTCCAACCAAAAGAGGACCAAATGACTATGTTTAGCCCTATAGCCCTGCAATAAATTATTTTTTTAACGAATAATATCAGGCCATATTTTATACTATCTCCAACCGAGGGAGTCAAAGGGTCATAGGCCAAAACACCTTTTGACAAAAAAAATCCATCTCCAACTGAAGGGGCTATTTTTTATCCCCCTCAATAATTTATTATTTTAATTGAATTAAACTACCATATTAAAATAAGATTTTCAGACATATTTCGAGTGTCACTTGTCACTAAATAAATAAGCCTCCGGATTTCTTATCTTTATATAATCTCAATAAATTTTCGGATAGGATTTCGAGTGATAAGGATGTGAGAAATGGTGGAGGAATGGATTAGGTTTTTATAGAAAAAAAATTAGAATTTTTTTTTAAATTTCGTCTAAAAGAATTTCAAATTCTAACAGTAACCTAACGTCCGCTAGTCGTTGCTAGCTGACATTAGGTAGCCATTGCAAGTGGGCTGGGTTGGGAGAATCGGGCTAGCTGGCTGGCTGGTTGATCTTGGCCAGCCAACTAGCCTGGGGTCTGATTTTTGGCTGGGTGGAGCCCACAAACCCTTTGGCTTAACCCTTTGTTGGAGACAGTTTTTGTGTCAAAACGGGCTATTTTTTTGCCTATGACCCTTCGGCCGGGTCGATTGGAGTGGCCTAACTCCCAACTCCCATAGTGTAGAAAGTTGGACTTTCTTTCTTCCCAAAATTTGGCTGTGAAAGCTAATAATTTTTTGGGAAGTTATAATCACTGTCAGATGAAAAAGAAAAATTCAAAGGGGGCAAAGAATATTTGCAACATTTTCTTGTTTTGTAGGTTTTTTTGAGAGTGGTGGCTGCTTGCCTGCGACTGGAAAAATCCATAAAATGGACCACTAAACAATATATACAAATAGATCCTTCGGGATCAAGTTGCGTGCATTTAGATTTTTTATTACATAGCGAATAGCGGTGGAGCCATGAAGATACTAGAAGATTTTTTAGGAGATTAAGGCCACAATCAGAGGAAGAGTGACGCATCATGAAGTAAAAGGATTACAAGCATAATTTCTTGAAGAACCGAAAATCTGTGGTTTACCAGTTTGATAGAAATCACAAAGGATAGTTTGATTAATTGATAAGTTGATGATTACAATGGATAACAGTAACGACTTAAATATTGGAAAAATTAAGGTCTAATTGCTATATTAATCGCATAAAATTCGTAAATTAACATGCAAGTAAATACATAATTTAAAGCATGCACAAGTAAATTAACATATTCCCACCACTTGGTATTATATTTCTAGAGAAGCCAACTTCCTAGCCGATGCTATTACTAGTACTGGTTTTCTTTATAATGATGTACACATTTGGGATAGATCTCTCCCTCAATCCACACAACGTGAGTATTTATTTGATTGTATGCAAATTGGTTGTTTTAGAGGTCACACCCTTTAATATATGCTGTTGTTCATCAGAAAAAAATAAAATAAAATTCCCACCACCTCCTTCCCCCCATTTGCCCTCGTTGGCACTATTTCTCACGGGTTGCTTCTTGCGTGCTTCTTTCGATTTGAGCTGGGTGGTTGGGGTCCTTCCGACGGCTGCAGGGGCGCAAGCAGTTACGGCTCATAATTTTGTGTTAGACTTGTTTTGCTGTATTTTGGAGGTCCATGTCTATGTTTGTGCTTTTATTATAATTGGACCTCTTTCTTGTAAATTTTGTTTTGTTGGTAATATATTTACCTTCGTTCAGAAAAATTAAAAAAAAAAAAAGAAAAAAGTTAACTTCACCAATTAATTTCCAACTTAATAAAAAAATAATATCAATCTTTAGTTACTTCACATCAATGAGACCTTTTTATGTTATCATCCATTCATCGAGGATGGTTTAGTCATGTCCACTAGGATGATTCAACTTTTCAAGAAGAGAAAACGACCTCAGATTAAATATGAATTCTCTCCATCATTAATCCGTGATTAAACAAATAATGCATTCATAAATTTCATCAAATCAAACCATGTGTAGAGATTGGACACCATTACTGGACCATTCAATTATTCAACTTGCTTCAAAATGCACTTACTCAATGGGAAAGTGATTGATTCTAGGGTGTAGGGATTGTTTCGTAATGTTCCATGTTTGTGATGTTTTAACTTCAAATGCAAAGGTTTCAGTTCAAATTTAATTATTTTTTCATCGTTTCGGGAATAAAATAGGGAAGCGATTCAAGGGAAAGATTTTTACACCTTTATTTTCCTTTTGTACACCCTTTTTTATTTTTTTCTTATCGATTCATTTTATTTATTCAATCTAATGTAGAGGTGTCAAACGGACGGGATGACATGACACGGCCCAAACTCATATGAAAAAGGAGCAACATAAATTATAAAGATAGACAATTCGGTTCATTAAATTACGAAGTGACCCCACTTTTCCTCATCTTTCCCTCCTACCTCCTTTGCTATTTCCCTATTTTCCTTCTTTCCCATCTTCTCTGCTTTTTCCATGTTTTCCTCCCCTCCCATCTCCTCTGCCCTTTCCCTCTTACAACTTCCCACCCCCTTTTCATTCCCACTTTCCAGTCTTCCTTGGTCTCAATAAACCTGAGTTTATCTTAGATTTAGGCTTCATGTCTCTCATCCGGCGTTTTTTTGCCTGTTTTTATTGCTTTCTGTCTATTACTTTTCCTTCCTCCCTCCTTTTTAGCCATGATATCCACCCAACCATGTGCTCGGATCTGCGGGCTTCAATCCGAAATTGGATATTAGATCAATTTCTCTCCCTCACTTCTCCTTCCCTAACCGGCATGCCGGATCCCTGCCAAGGCTAAGTGTTCTGTGGCATCCATCATACTACAAGTATTTTACATAACCCTTAACCTCACTTTCTATCCATATGGTACTTTGTATATATTTGTAGGAATTTGTGAAAAGGATTTGGATCTGGTGTCTACTTTCTCAGTTCAGAATTTGACTTCCTTCTAGGACGTGGCGGTGGCGGCTTCATATTAGGGTTTTTTGTTGTTTGTTTTTTCTGCCTACGAGCCTAAATTTGTGTGGGTCTCCCGTTGTATCTTGAGTTGCAGCTCTCATTTTGCTTGGGCCTTTTACTTTCCGTACTGTTTTTTTAATGGAAGTAATTTCGTTTGACCAAAAAAGAAAAATCAAGTTTATTGACTTGAGACTCAAAAATTGTTTTTAAGTTAAAAAAAAAAAAACGATTCAAATTGCATACCAAACAGGCCATTAATATCATTACATAATGGTAGAAAGACTCTTGCTTCTGCCACCATTTGAATGAACTATACACGGTTAAGCAACTTCAAACCGAAACCACTACAAAAATAACCGCCACAAAACCAAAAGTACGTTCGACCCATAAATCCTGTCTTGATTATTGACATTTTTTCTTAATCTAAATAATAATTCATGAATATTAATTAGTATAATCAGATTATGTGATCTTCTTTTGGAAAGAGATCCTCTCCGGATTTCTCTCTTCAAAGTCCACGGATCAAGTGATCTGGGTCTTTAAAATTTTGATCCAATGGGTAAAATTATTATAGCTTTTAAAAGTTTTTACTAACTTCTCTGTTTTTAGCCGTTGGATCAAATTTTAAAGATCCAGATCACTTGATCCGTGAACTTTGGAGGGAGAGATCAGAAGATGATCTATTTCCGTAAAATTTCATAAGCTAAATGGTACGGGAGTGTGGACCCTAATGGGTCCTTATGATTTGCTAGCTTAGGAGGAATTGAGTCCTCTCTGTACCTCAAAAGCCAGAGTCGACGGATCAAGAAATCTGAATCACTCATTTTAAATTATATGGTCCCTATTAGCTAACCCACCAACTGACCCACTTCGTACAAATCAAGGGTCTAGATCTCTCCCTCTCTTGAACGGTCTGATTTATTCGGTCCGTCATCTCTAGACTGCGAGATCAGGAGAAGATAGAGTTACATACAAGATCACACACGAGATCAGGGAGGACATCAATTTGTCAATATTTCCCTTTTTCTCCATACAATTTTTCAGTGAGACAGGGAAAGATAAAGTTACACTGGGGGAACATCACCCTAATTGGAGTGACAGGATGACTCAAATTTCATGCTTTTGCATTTGCCTTTATGTCCCATTTTTCATGTCCGAGTTCCCCCTTTTGTCCCATACCATACACTGGTGAGAAAATATTTGATTCTCTTACACAAAAGTAAGAAGAGATTATTGAACAAAAACAAGAAGTGAAGAGATTAATAAGTACTTAATCCTCTAAAATTCAATTTGAGTCTCACTTAATATTTGAAACTTAAATTTTGTTTACTTAACTCTTTAGAACTCAATTCGTGTCCACTTTGATCCATATTGCCAAAGTCTGTTAAAACTATTTATTTGGCACAATAAGAATAATTTTTTAGCCATATAAGTAGTTTTGACGAATCTGTTAACATATTCTGACGTTAGGGGAAACAATGAGACACAAAATTGAGTTTTAAAAGTTAAATAACAAATTTTGAGTTTCATGAAATTAAGTGACACACCCCGACCAAGATCAGGGCATGCTGGCCGTCACGTGGGAGTGACGTAGCCATGTGCACAATGCGGAAGTTAAAAGAAGTAATATAAAAGTACGAGTAATTTAAAAAACTAGCATACATAATGTGATAAAATAAGTGCTAGTGTAAGTGAGACGCTGAATTCAGAGCCTAAAGCCTACAGCAGTCCAAAGGAAAAGATACAACAATAGTGCACCCGAAGGTGACCCTACATCGGTGAGTGTCTGTCAGAAATGCCGGGACGTCCTCTGGGAAAACTACCGAACCCGCTAAGCTACTAGAACCTGGAGGGGCGCAAAACAAAAGCGTGAGTGGGCAAAAACAAATTCTTTGAAAACCATTTCATAAAATACATTCTAACCCCTCGCCGTAAAACTTGTATACTTCCCAGAAAATAAACATATATACGTAGGTATAAATATGCCAAATATGCTCAAGGGTATGCCATCATGCTCAAAGGTATGCCGTCATGCTCAAAGCCTCATAATAATATGCAAGTGCTCAGGTATAAACCGTGTCAATAACTTATCACTGGCAGCCGGAGTCACCTAAAGTGACCTGTACGGCTGAATCTAGAGCTCAAATCTCAATCTCAACAACTAAACCTGCCCACGAGTCGGAACCACCTGTAGTGGTCTGTACGACAAGCCTGGGTGTAATACATATAAACGCTTTAGTGCTACGATCACGTGAAGGCTGTGCGAATAATCGCGGGTCACCTACGAGTCGGAACCACCTATAGTGGTCTATACGACAGGACTGTGCACCTAACTTGGATCCAAGCTGAGTGTGTGGTGCGGGAGGTGAACAACACGTGAAGGACTGTGCTCTACTCTGGGCGGGAGCACTAACACCGGGGGTGCAGGTTATGAGCTCTCTAAGCATCTCTAATCACTATTGAATGCATATATGAAATAACGCTTACCTGGCACTTACCTGTGCCTCCACAGCACCATTATATATATATACATACACATAATTGAATTTATAAATAAACGTAGATGCAACTAATCATGCACAACCACCAATTATATAAAAGAAACGGCATATAACGAATAAGCATTTATACTAATTTCTGGGAATTATATGTATATAGGTATATACGGAAAACCAAAAGCCCACTCACTGGTATGTGGAAGGGTCGTAGCCCCCCTGCCTCGAGTGTGCACGCTCGTCCTCGGGATAGGAATCACCTATATGCGAATTAACTATAAAAACGTTAATTTTAAAGCACATAACCTTCCGTTCAAAATAACTTCTCATACATTGCTCAAAATGGACAATTGAATATACCAACGTGCTCTACACAACCTCAGAATCACAACCATATTTTTAGAAAAAATTTCCTCTGCCGCACGCGCCGGCCAAGGCACGCCCACACGCGCCGGCCACGCGCAGGCACGTGTGGCGCACACTGACGGCGTCAACTGACGCCGTTAGGAATATTCCGTCAAAACTGACAGATTCCGTTAACGGTGTCAGGAATATTCCGTCAGAATTCTGACGGAATATTCCGTCACCTTCTCCGGCGAGGCTCCGACGCCGTCGCCGGAAAATCTGCAACTTGGGTTTTCTCGCTCGTTTCTCAACCGTTTTTCATGATTTTTGCACCAAATTAAAGCTCTAAGCTAGTAGAACACGATCCTACAAGTTTTAAGGCCTAAAACTACAAGATTATACCTGTCCAAAACTCCAAAACTCGGCCAATTCCACATCCAACGATCCTGACGTCCAAAATCACCAAACGAGCTACTCCGAGACTCCTGGGAACCTCACAAACACAACTACAAGCTTCAAAATCCCAAAAACTAGCTAGGTTAAATTTGCATGAATAGTACTCAAATCGGAAAACCTCGAATCGACGTGAAAATGGAGGATTTCTCACCTGCAAATGGTATGGTTGGACTCACACGAGCTTCACGAGTTCGAAGGTGTCCTTAGTTTCCTCGATCTGTGATGGTTTGAGGGGTTTGGTGTGTGTCCGTACGTTTTCAAATGGAAGAAGAAGAAGGAATGGGGTTCTCGGGGGAAGACAGAGAGAGAGAGACAGGGAGAGACAGTGAGAGTGAGAGTGACAGTGTGTGTGTGTGTGTGTGGGTGGCCCAACACATGCCACACCACACAAAGCAACCAATAATGTAACGAGAACGAACTAGGGGCAAAAATGTCATTTCACACACACGTTTTCTATAATTTTGGGACGGGATGTCACATTAAGTGATACTCGATTTGAATTCAAGAGGTGTACTTGTAACTAAGCCAACATAAAACTAGGGGTAATGAACTTTATTCAACAGTAAAGTACTTCGAATTTAGAACAAGAGTTTGATTTTCACTCTCCTCGCTCATCACCCTTCTTTTATATAGTGTTGTCATAAGAACGTATAACTCCAATTATCAAGAACTTATACAAGTTGTGCCAAAGGATATGCTACTTTTTTTGGGTTACAATAAAAGAGAATCAAACATTTTATCTAGCCTAATCTTAATCCGTTTTCCCACTTACACTTACCACTTGAACTAACCGAAGGGATTAGAACAAGGGAGTTGATTCTCACACACCATTTTTAACTTCTTACATAACCCTTTTTTTTTTACCATCGATTTGAATAAATCAAACAAAAGCAATACAAATAATTAAACATGACTGTGTAAGAAGAGATAAATAGTCTGTTTATGGTTTTCGTCAAAGTGCTATGAATGTGCTATTTTTTCTAAGAAAGTCTTGACTCTACCTCCACCAAGATACCACTAGGGCATAGTTGAGGCTTTTGGGGCACTTAAGCCATCTCCAACTGAAAGGGGCTAAACATTGCCCCGTCCAGAATTATAGCCCTATAAAAAACTATTTTTAAATAAACAGTGTCAAACCATATTCATATATCATCTCTAACTGAATGGGCTAAACATAACCTCCTCAATAATTTATTAATTTTAAGTTTATACTTTAAATTTATTGATTAGTTTAATTAAACTACCGTTAATGTTTTTATATAATAGTCGTTAAATTTGAATTCAAACTTTTGTATCCTTCATTGCCTTGCAAACTTTAATAAAAAATAGGGTTCTTTAGATATAGACCCTTGAAACTCCTATTTTCCAAATAAAAACCCATCTAAATTTAAACATTCAAATAAAACCCAAATTTCAAATAGCCTACCATGTAGACAAATATATGACCAACTATTACAATACAATTACAACTTATGCCATAGAATCCTAATTTGGTCAATAAATGTTATTACTCATCCTAATTATGATGAGCAATTAAATCCATATGGATATTTTACCTTTCTTGTATCATAAATATTAGCAACATATATAAATTAATTTACCAAATTTAAAAGAGAAAGACAATCTTGTACGGAAAAAATAATATTGTTTGAATTATGTAATTACTTACATACAAATTAATTTACCTACTTATAAAATATTATACTAATAAACCTGCATTTTGAATCATGTAATTACCTACATATAAATATTATACTAATTTACCAACATTTAAATTAATTTACCTACTTATAAAATATTATACTAATTTACCTACATTTAAATTAATTTACCTACTTATTAATATTATACTAATTTACCTACTTATTAATATTATACTAATTTGCCTACATTGAAATTAATTTACCTATTCCAAATTATGAAATTAGTATTATTATTTTTCAATTAGCACGTTATAACAATTTGAAAGTTAATACATTGAATATACAATGAATGGCATGAATTATTTTGTAAAATATATAAAATTAATTAAATGGATATAACAAGTAACTGATCCAAAAACCCCATCCAAGTATTAATAGGGGTAGTTTAGGCATTCAAAAAATACACAATTTGAAAAGTCAAACTTAATTAAAGAATTTGTTTGATTGAAGGTTAGTCAATGGGCTTTATTCAAGAAAACAAAAGGAGATGGGTTTTAGTAGAGAAAAATATAGTTTCAAGGGGTAATATCAAATTTTCAGTAAAAAATAAGCCTTCAAAGTAGCTAATGATAGATAGCTTTTCAAAAGAGCTTGGGCGTCTTGGTGCATGCCAACTTGTAACAGTCGGACCATTTCACTAATCCTGAATAGTATATGTATGTCCTTCAGTTTCCTAGTGATTATGGCAATTAAAATATGATTGCATGAAATTATTACTTCTTTGGCCTCACGCTCTATCACAAACACGCCTTCTTTCTAGGGTTTTTTTTATTAATCCGACCTCACTCGTGACAACTTCTCAGTTTCGTATTAAATTTGCTTACAAGTACAACCTTGTAGCATTCTTCTCGAAGATTCACTCTCATTTTCATATATGTCTTGCTTTCCCATTGAACAAGTAGCCCCTACAACAAGAAAACACAAAAAACTAACAATACTAGGATGAAATTAATTAGCACCTAGTTAATTATGCCCCCCACTAGAAAACACAAAAGTATTGGAGAACCAAAATAAAATAAAATAAAAATAAAAGTCGAGATTATTAATAATTTAATGAATAATAATATTCATACCATGTTTTTATATTACATTTCTACACTACCTTAGGTGATATCTGATGTGAACAGACACATCATTTGAAAAATTTGCAAAATTCAAGGAAATGAAGGAGAAAGACTCATTGTATACCACAATCATCATTTAATTAATTAGTTTTTCTTAATTATTAGTTTATTAAATAATGAACTAAATTTAAAATTTTAATTAATTCAAATGATGTGGTTGTCCACATCAAATATCATCTAAGATGGTATGAAAATGTGGTACTAAAAATATGATACGAATAATATTACTCTAATTTAATTAGTGTATGAATCAAGATCCTTTCCTAATTTAAAGATGAGGATCCTCATGATCAAGGGATATGGACCGTTAGATGAAAATCCAACGGTTATAATTATTATAACTTTAAATGGCCCCTGTTTATAGCCTTTGAATTTTCATCCAACAGTCCATATCTCTTGATCATGAGGATCTTCATCCTTAGATTAGGAGAGGATAGTGGTCCTTAGTGTATAAGCACATTTGCAGCTTATGTAATCGCGCCTTGACCGGCATTGGTAGTTGTCAGCTTTTGATAAAGTCAAATATCAAATATGCTTTTTGTGAATTTTGTGTGTGTGGTGACTTGGTCTATTGACCCTTTGATTATTTTAGTACATGTGTTCTCCATTACTTATTGTTTTCATACCATATGCTTCCAAATTTCAAAATTTCCTTGTCAGTCTGTAGATCTAATGCCAATATTATGATTCAGTTTTCTAAATTGTATTAGCCTTTCATTGAGATTTGCACTTTGATGTACATTGATTTGTTTTTTCCAAGTAGTAATCCAAGTTATATATTCATGTACTTTTCAATTTAGGATACATAAAATGGTTAGTCTTTAATAATCCGAACTATTGGTTGTCCGACTGTTCATTTCTTGTTTTACTGAGTAGTCCATACTATTAAAATTCTGTCATAAGATTCCCATTTGAAAGGTGATAACACATGCAGGAAATGAGTTTCATGCGTTAACGAAAAATTGTTTGTGTCATTGAAATCAAGAGATAAAAGGCAATTGAGTTGTAGTCAAATCGGTGTGGCATGAACCAAAGATAATTGGATGCCAAATTTGATTTAGACGAATGAGAATATAGAATCACGGTTGGATATCAAGATGTTTATGTCCAATGCTAACATATTAGTTCTTGCTTCCAAACAGAAACCTTCGAAGCCCCGATGAGGTGTTGAATGGAAGTCTTGCTTTCAAGTGACCCCCCATCCCTCTCCTCCCCTTCCCCTCCCCCCACCCCCCGCCCCCCCCAAAAAAAAAAATCACAAAGACATGGAAACAACACAGAAGAAAATAAAAGGACAAGATTGCAAAAATATGGAGATTATGTGACTATAAAACCGAAAACCATCTTCTTAGGTTCGTTTTTCACCAAAGTCGAATTAGAACAAAATTATAATGACCTTTAGTTTAGATAATAATGAATGTCTTAAAAAAACTACATAGAGTATTAAAATTTAGAATATTTAAATTTCTCATTTTACATCATAAGGTATTAAAATTGTACCGATTTATGCTTTTGATCAAATTTATTGTTTGATCACTTATCAAATTAATGATATAGTGAGCGTAGTATCCTTATAATTTGCACCACATTTTAATGGAGGATTAGATATTAAAAGAGACAAACATGGTTAATTGGTACAATTCCAAAACTTTAGGTTGCAATATGAGAAAATTAGAAGCACGCATCTCATCTTGAAAATCAGCTCAAAGCCTCAACACATGAAGTTTGTAAATTATGGTTAGCCCAAAAATAAAACCAGCTCAAACCTAAAGGTTGTAAAATGTAGTCAACCCAAAAATAAGTCAGCTCAGACCTAAAGGTTGTAAAATGTAGTTAACCCAAAATAAACTCACACCTCAAAATGAAAAGTAAAACATTTACCAACCAAATACCAAATTTTCAAATTTCACTAAAAACTGAAATAGTTATTAAGCAGACTCTAAAAAATCAAGTCAAACATATCAAAATTTTTAACTCATTAATATTATCCTTGTGAGATTGATGAGAAAACTAAAATGCACATTATCAAGAATACCATTTTCCACTAACCATTCGTGTAAGAGAAATGATTTTCACACATTATTATTAGTTTTTCACACATTTCTTTTTATTTATAACCACAATGTGAAATAAACTAAACGAAATCAACAACCAAATTAAACATGAATATAAAATAAAAAAAGAAATTTTAATGAAAAGTTCACGGTACTGTTCACTTTAACGAAAAACCATATTTTTACACTAAAAAGTCAAACCTGGTACTATTTACTTTACTCTTTATTTTGTCCTTATCGTTAAAACTCAAAATTTTTAACCTATTTTTATTAATTTTCCTATAAAAAAAACTAATAAAAATATGTAAAAATCACTTCTCTTGACGTAAATGCGAAACGAAAAAGCACATAAATTGTCGACTAAATTGGCAAATTACTTAAGAAGAATCACTTTCATGAATCATGTTGACCTGCGCAGAATGGTAGCTGTACGCTGACGAGAAAATAAATATACGAAAAGTAAAAGCTGGTGGCTGACAACCTCTGCCTAGTAATAGTTTTCTTTTACTTTTTATGCCCGCTGCAAATGGCAAACCCACGCCTTGGACTCTTGTGTCCAAAACGAATCCGAGAAAACCCCGAAACGCGGTAAAAAAAAAAAAAAAGGATTCTTTACTTTTTTATTCTTATAATTTTTCATTTTTTTTCTCATATATTATATTTTATCTTATTATTTTTATAAAAAAATTAATATTATATATTAACATGAATTAACCGTTATCTTTCAAATAATAAAAGATGGAAAGATAAAAAAATTATAAGGGTAGATAATCCTCTATCCGAGCTGTTGAGCCGAGACGCAGAGCAGTATCGTAGTGGACAGGCTATCCCGGGACGCCACGTGGCGAGGGAGAGCAGCAGGAAACGTGGGACCCGGTGGACATTCAAATATCGAGGAATGTGAAAGCGACGTGACCTGGTAGGGGGGAAGGAGTGGATGTTTGGGGGGGGTTGTGGCGTTGTTTAGATTTCTGGTCCCGACCACGATGCTGCCACAGTCCATTCCTAACGGTCACGTTCTTGAGCTTCTCGCCCCAAATGCCTAGTTGCCCAACGACTCCTTCAATAAAACTAATTTAGTTTCCTACTTTGTCCCTTTTTTTTTATATAAAAAATTAGTATTGTTGTTTAATTTTGGGATGTACTATCTATACATCTATTTTTACTTCTTATATACTCTTTATTAATTTCTGTCATTTGTTTTTCATCAATTCATTTGATGTGAACAAAAAAATTAAAAAGGTGTGTAAGAAGTAAAAATAGATATGTGGATATCACACACAAACTACAAAATTAAGCAAGTTTGGACGAGATTAGTATTAAGTTGGGTGACTTTCTAGGAAGTCTTCGTGTTGCCTTCCTCACTTGTCACTTAGTACTAAGGTCTAGTAGTATTCCTCTGCACATGTAACTAATAGTCTTAGGTTCAATTCTCATCAAAAGCGAATTTGTATCACATTATTACTAGCCCATTTTGAGGCTAAGTCCACCCCTCTCCCCTGGTATAAATAATATTGTTTGTTCAATTTATTTATTTATTTTATATTTGTATATACAATTGATAATTACTTTAGAAAAATAATTCTTAGTGGCGAAGATTTGGTGCTTTCAGTTTTGAATTATAAATAATTTTATTGTGTACAACAAAAATATTGAGTGTTTCAAATAATATTAAACTATGTGATAAAAAAAAAAAACTAAACAAGTGTGTGGCCTGCAAACTTGGGTTAAGCCACACATCTGTTATAATAATTTGATATTGAATTCGTTATCTATGAGATTTGAAGTTAGAATTTCATACTAACAAAAACACACAATAGGTCTGTTATAATAATTTGCTAACTAGTATCGAATTCATTATCCACGAGATTCAAATTTATTTAAGACGTTTCACTTTCAAGTAGTGAAGAATACTAATGTACTATAATACTAAGTGACACACTCTTATATGTGCGAGGAATTGTGAGCATTTCTATTTTTTTGGGGTTCAAGAATTTAGAGCATTTGCAATTAAATATGAAGATCCCAAATTCTCAACACCGATTAGTTCGTACAAGTGATAACTCAATCTCAACTTATTATGGAAACTCTTAGCAACAAAATAAATAAAAAAGTAAAAAGAACTAGTCAAATATGTTAGTTAGCCAAAAAAGGAACTTGTCAATGAACTTAATAAGAAAAACAAAATTCTTGAAAAGGCATAACCCATATTCTTGGAAAAAAAATTCTAATATTTACATATTCTATATACCACATTTGTAATATTTCTGTAATAGAGCACCATTACAAATAGGTCTCACCGCTATTAAATAAGTGATACTGATATTGTAACTGTAGTATTACTCCCTTGTTGGTATTCAATTTGCTGAGTCAATATATACTTAATTACGATCACAAGTATAATCTCTCAAACTATTAATTGAATATTTTAGTATTATATGGAAAGTTTTGACTCGAAAAATTTGCACTAACAAGTTATAAAAGTTATGCATTAGCAAAGTTATAAAAGTTAGGATGAACTGCCAATAAGTCCTTGAATTATCATCTGAGTACAAATTAGGCTCCTAAACAATTTTTTTTTTTTTTTTAGAAAAATCAATCATTGAATTATAATTATATGAAATATTAAGGGCTTATAGGTGAGAAAATGATGGTATTACACTCTAAAGTGTGTCAAGTGACTTAAGTTCATCAAAAATTGGATAAAATAGCTTTGAATATAATAATATGGAAGAAATTAGCAATTTTTGATGAATTTAAGGACTTATTTACCGAAAAAAATAATTCAGAAACCTAATTTTCACTGAAATGATAGTTCAAGAACTAAATCAACGCTTCATTCTAAACGTTATTGTTGTTGTGGATGCGTGTAGCGTAAAAATTCAGAAGTAAACCAGCGCCACAATATTTGAACATCAAGTATCTCTCTCACCACTCCCACACTAGTTGAGCTAAAGATGTCATGGATGATTATTTATAATTGCAAATACAGTTAACTTTTTTTTTTTTAATGACGTTAGCAGTTAATGGTAGCAAAAATTTGTGAATTTTGATTGGCCGGTGTTTTATGTTTGTTTGATTGTTTGGTTGGGTTTACTGCTGTCCTTGTAGTATACATCTCGTCACCTTGCAGGTGCTTCGCCCCTTTTAGCTGTTTTTTCCGTTACTCTGGCATTCATTTAAAATATAAAATTTAAAAGTAAGGGTAGTTTGGTCAAACAAACAAATATTTGTCCACAACCAGGGGTAGTTCTGTCAACGTCAAAAAAGAGGAAGGACATGCCAGATATGCAACAGGCTGAATAGTTCAATTTATTCGGATTAAAAGGTTTTTACTTTTTTAGGTGACCAAAAAGTTTAAAAATAACCGAATCGTGAATTATTCTGATAGTTAAGGTTTTTTTTTTAAGTTTATTGTGTCATGTGTTCAAGAATGTCTATGAAATTGATATTGTCGCGTTTTATTCTAACAAAATAAGGTCATGTTTTTAATATGTTGTATTTTTTTATTAAATCAAGATGTCAAATAACGAGTATGATGTAGATTAATGCACAATATCGGTGTATTGGAAAAATTAATACGACGAAAAATTAGAGAACAGTGAAAAAGTTGAGTTTGATTAACGATGAAAACAAAGACCCCCTCCCACCTCTAATTTCACTCTAATTTCAAAAAATAAAATAATAAATTTTAAAAATGAATGAATTTTTTAAAAACACAGGAGGAGAGAAGAAGAAGAGAGAGAGAGGAGAGAGAAAACCAAAACAACGTTTCAGAAAACACCACCAAAGAGAAGAAGAAGAGTTGTTTTGGATTCATTTCAAAAGCTCCTCCGTCTCTGCGTCTCTTCGTTTCAAAACCCTGGCCCCTCTTCCTTCTCTACCTTCCGCTGCCGCAATTTCCATGGCATCAGCGTTGGTCTTGCAGCAATAGTTCTATATTTCCGGTTTTGCCCCTATACTCGCGCCGGGGAATGGCGGATAAGCCAACGCCTCCGCCGCCGTTTCGTCTGAACTTTTTGTGCTCGGCTAGGGTTTCGATTTCAGTTCCAGTGAGCTCCGTGAGGAGCCCGACATAAGATACGGCTGGGGAGCGCCGCCGCCGTCTGATCAAAATCGGTGTTTTCGTTCGCTCGTGTATATAATTGGAGGAGATAGAGAAAGCGACGGCCGTCGGTTCGGATCATTTCTGTTGCTTGTTGTTGTTGAAATGGCGAAGGGAGGTTACTTCTTGGAGAAGGTTCGGAGATGCGTACGGACGGTGTTCTTCATGGTGGCGATGGTGGTGTCGCTGCTTGTGTCGTCGCTGCCGGTGCTGGTGGCGATAGGGGACATGCTGGTGCCGTGCGTGTTGATATCCAGCTTCACGTGCGTCACGTGCTACGGATTCAAAGAGCATTTGCATCGATATGCCTTCAAGAGCTCGCTCACCGATATTCCTCTGGTCTCCTTTATCAGATCTCTCATCATTATCTGTATGCATCTTCCTCTCTTTTCTCTGAGCTTTTTATTTTTATTTTTTAGTTTTTGTGATTGAACTTTGATATTCCCCTTTAGGAATCCAATATTTATTTAATTTTAATTTGAAAAAAAATTCTGGACACTTATTTGCTTTCAGCCCAAGATTTTCTGTAGCTAATGAGAAAGAACTTTGAGGTTTTGTTTTTACTAAAATTTTGTTATTTGATGACAAAGTCACATTGTTTGTTTAAAAGCTTGCTTGTTTATTATGATTACTTTCCTTCTGGGTTTTATTCCTTGATGATCTGACATTGTTGAGCAAAATGTGCTTGTGTCTTGTGTGTTCAAAATAATACATTTCTTAGAATCGTAACTTTATAAACCTGCTCCGTTAAAAAAGTTGAATTTTTCGGATTCGAACATTCCCTTTGAACCTACAAATGCTATTTTGCTCGGAAGTAATGTCAATTCTGAGTATTTGGCTTAGTAAAGCTGAGTTTTTACTTTTCGAGTGATGCAGAAAAGTCCCTTTTAATGCCTATGTTTTTCGGCAACCATACAAAAGATGTCTGTTTGGTGTTGCTTACAGAATTTGATAAACATTTGCAGCGATACTAGTGAACCTTCCTTGTCTGCGGTACATATAAGGGAGTTTGAGTATAATTACACTAATGTGCTAATTTATGGATTTTGTTTCTTGCAGGCGTGTATTCCATGTGCGATGGCCCTGCTCTCTCACACGGTCCATACCTTGGAACTGTGACTTTCTGTTCCTTTGTCTCAATTCTTCTTCTTTCAATCAAAGCATGTCTTTTCACTGTAAATTCTCAAATAGAGGCTGAAGCTTCATCTTCCCTCTCAAGGCAGAAGCTCCACTTGAAGAAGTCATGGGGAATGCCTGTCTTGTTTCTCTCATCAGTAGTGTTTGCCCTTGGTCATACTGTGGTTGCTTATAGAACAAGTTGCAGAGCAAGGAGGAAGCTCATGTTTCACCGAGTTGATCCGGAAGCTGTAAGTTTGCATAAGTTTTTTTTTTTTTTTTTTAATTTCATTTATTTCATACTAAGATTTCCTTCCTTCTTGATTGTAGAAGATTTTTGCGTTGTTTGAGTGGTGCTTCTATGCCACTGTTTGGATTGATCGAATTGTAAATTTTTTCATGGAGAATATTGCTAGTATTAATTTCTGTAAACAATTTTTTGTGCTGTTTCAATGCGTGGAATAATCATGCTCTCTAACAGGCTCTATGTTCTAGTTATTACACTTGCCTATACAGAAATGATTATCTAACTAGAACTTCTGGTAGTTTGTAACGAACTTTGTTTATCGAATTAACAGGTCCTTTCTTGCAAAAATGTATTCTCTGGCTATCAGAAGGTCCCAAGATCTCCCACACCGTCAGGAGGAAGAACCCCAAAAAGTGACAGTGAAATGAGGCGTAAGCCTTTTTCTACAGCTCGAGATGGTGAACTCCCAGTCAGAGTAATTGCAGATATTGACAGCTTATTCATGACGTGCAGGGGGCTTACTCTTCATTACAAGCTTAGCTTGCCTGGTTCACCACCTCGTTCCTTGTCATCTACTGCGTTTCTTGAACCCAGCTCCCCAAAAATGGCTATAGGGAGGCCAAAACTTGATAGACATCCATTAAGTTTGTTATCAAAAGGCCAAAACCATCTCCACAGGAGCTACAGCAATCAATTTCATGGCTCATCTCTATATGTACCTTTATTGGATGGTTCTATGGTTTCTCCTGTTCTTTCTGAAGAGATTCCTGCCTTGAGACTATCCAATGCTGGCGAAGAGGATGAGGGTAGTACATTAAATTTTGGTACTCTAAACAAAGAATGGAAGGAAGTGGTCAGTTTGGTATTGTATTAGTGCATGGCTTTGGGGGAGGAGTCTTTTCATGGAGGCATGTGATGGGGACCCTTTCTCGGCAAGTTGGTTGCACAGTTGCTGCTTTTGATCGCCCTGGTTGGGGCCTAACCTCAAGGCTGCGACCGGAAGATTGGGAGGATAAAGAAATGCCTAATCCTTATAAACTTGAATCTCAGGTAATTGGCCACTCCCTTTAGTTAATTTATGATAACTTCCATGTACTTTACCCTTATGTTGGGGGTCTATCCAGAAGAGACTTCTTCCTACTCACCTGTTCTGGGATGAGATTCTAAATCTTCCCTCATGAGAAGTTTTAAGAGATAGCACTTACGAAGAAAATAAACGGCCGGGGAACACAGAATATACGATACAATGGCCAGTAGTATCTAGTTCTATAATTTAGATGTTATTTTGCTTATTTTTATGAGACTGGTGGGTGGGTGGTGTTGTCTTTGAAACGGCAGATTAATACTGTCTACTGATTGGTCTGGGTCGATATCCCTTTGAGTTTTTCTTGCAACACTAGACAGACCAGATGAGAAATCAGGAAAGGAAAGAAAACGAGCAACACATACAGCTGTTGTGTACGCCCTCTGTATTTGAAGTGGTTCTTCCTTGCTGTAAATGTACTGTCGTGTTTTCAAAGTTTTATAGTGTATCATGTAGGTTGATCCTAGTCAAATTGTTTTTGCAACATGGGCATATCATTGAACACAGTCCTGCAATGCGTATATTGGTCCCCTTCCCCATATAGCTTATGCGTTCTTCCAGTTTTTTTTTTCTAGACTTTATAATGATTTGAATTTTTTAATCTGTCAGATTGACCTGCTTCTTTCTTTCTGCTCTGAGATGGGATTTTCCTCAGTGGTGCTTGTTGGTCATGATGATGGAGGCCTTCTGGCTTTGATGGCTGCACAAAAAGTACAAGCATCAGTGAATTCTTTCAACGTGAGTATCCCTTCTTAGTTTCCGTATTAGATATCTTAAACTCATTGGACCACTTTTTGCTTCTTATCTGGTCCTACATGGGAAATTAGTTACTTTCACAAATATAAATTAGTACTTTATTATTGGAAGTTTTCATTATTATGACATTGTGTGTTCACTTCCACACTAAGTATGAGTTGATTACTTATATTGTACGAGTTGATATAGACTTTGTATGAGTTGATATAGACATTGTATGTTCACTTCCGCACTAAGTGCACATGTGGCTATTGAAAGAGTTTAAGATATAATAAGTGCGATATCACCATCAGTACGTGAAAGTACTGGGGCCATCCTCCATGCCTGCAACATTCATAGGAATCGATAAAGATATGCTTACATAGATGTTTTTCTTTTTATTTCCCTATTATTTTAATGTTACTTGTTTTTTGTTGTTGTTAAGCAATTTCAGGTTACAATCAAAGGTGTAGTATTGTTAAATGTTAGCTTGTCAAGAGAAGTGGTGCCTGCTTTTGCGAGGATACTCTTGAGAACTTCACTTGGGAAAAAGCACCTGGTTCGTCCATTACTGCGAACAGAAATTACACAAGTAGTAAATAGGCGTGCCTGGTATGATGCGACAAAGTTGACAACGGACGTTTTGAGCCTTTATAAGGTATACCCTTGAATTTTATGTGTAAATTTAGTCACTTGAAGTTGAAACAAGAGGAAAGCATGGAAACTGAACATACTTGAGATATTATACAGATAACATGTTGAAAAGGAAATTTTAAGGTCTAAATTAAGACACATTCCTGCAGAGTTGAGGGGTAACAGACAGATTTGACCACTTTTGGGCACTACGAATTTCTGAATGTATGAATGAAAAGTTTTTCCGATGTTTCCTCCTTTCACTTCCTGCAGCTCGTACTCATTGTTGTAATCAAAAGGCAGCCGATAAATTTTTTGGAAACATTGTTTTTGCTTAAGCTATGTCTTGTTGAGAGCATATGAGTGCAGGGGAGAGATTTGGGTTGAAGCATTAATATTTTTTGGATTAATGATTAGGTTCAGGTATACAGCAGAGCTTTAAAGTACATGCCAAGTATATCAAGATTGTGATTGGGTACTCAAATTTCAGTAATCGTTTGTGTGACCTTCCTTCTTGTTTTTTGTGGCAATCAGGCCCCTCTATGTCTAGAAGGATGGGATGAAGCACTCCATGAGATAGGTAGATTGTCATACGAGACACTTCTTTCACCAAAAAATGCAGAATCATTACTGAAGGCAGTTGAAGACATGCCAGTGTTAGTCATCGCTGGCGCTGAGGATGCCCTTGTCTCTCTTAAATCTTCCCAAGCTATGGCTTCCAAACTTGTAAATTCTGTAAGTTCCCGCTTTCTACCCTTTTATAATGTGAACAGTTAAAAGCTAGTGGTTCCAGTTGAACTGAATCGTATTTCCCACACCCTATTATTGTTTGGACAATCACCTTCTCGATTGAACTAATCGGGCATTGGCGTATGCAGAGACTAGTAGCGATATCCGGATGTGGCCATCTTCCCCACGAAGAGTGTCCCAAGGCATTACTTGCAGCAATGACACCCTTCTTAAGCAGACTCTTGGGCAAACAAGACATGCAAAGCCAATAGTGTACCTTCTTTTTAACTTCTAATTAGGGTTTTTATCTGTCGTAGGGTTACCTTTGTTTCTTTTTTGTCGTCGTCGTTTTTCGTGTTAAGAAATTTAGCGGCCGAGGGGAAGAGACTAACGTCATCTCTTCTTCTTGGTTTTATTGATGTCTTAGTTTGGAGCCTTACCCATACCTACATTCTTTAGGGTTTTAGAGCTCGTTCACTTGTAATTTTCCTCTCCTTTTTTACCCCTTTCAGAAGTATTTTTATTTATCTTTTGTTGTTTGAATAGTACTTGTTATTTTCCACCGAAGGGCGGTGGAAGATACATATTTGTACATTTATCAGTGCTTGAATTTAAGTATGGTTTTGCTCCACAAGTAATCTGTTTTGTTCTTTTGAATTATTCGATTTTTTATTACAAAAATCAATCAATGTAATTTCTGAAAATAAGTGTCGTAAATTAATGTGTCCTTTCATTATAATTTTGTAAAAAATTTGTAATGTACTGACATGAGTTTAATTGTTTAATAATTAATTAAAAGAGTGTCAAAATACCTTTTTGCATAATGGGATTATCTCAAGGCAGAGAGCTTGTATCACCAAGAGCATTGGGGAGCCCCTAGTATGCTCTCCAAGATTAAGGTTGTAAAGCTGTCGATTTTCCAAATATTTACGGTGATGTCATAGGATTCATCACCAATCCAAGCTGTCACCAAAGGTTGTCTCGAACCTGGTCTAATACGGTGAAGAGTGTAAAGATGGGTATCTTAAGGATTTTTTTTTTCTTTAGAAAGGAGACGGCGAAGGTTACCATAGATGGAGGTAGAGGAGTGTAGGTTGAGATCGGAGGTGATTGCATGACTAGGTTTTTGAGTTGACAACGTTTTAATTAACAATTACATTATTAAATCTATTTTTAATTTAATTAGACTTTTGGGTCATATTTATGTGTCAAAGCAGTATATAATAGATTTTTTATGGAATTGTAACAGAATGATCGCATTAATTTAAGACACCTATTTTTAGGACTAAATTTATCAATTTTCAATTTCAAGGATCATCTTCTAGTGTGAGTCAATTTCAGGGTCCATTTGTGATTAAGAAAATGACTTATGAGACCCATTTATGTGCCACATTAACACATAATAGAATTTTTGACATAATTGTGATGGAAGGACCACACTAATTTGCTACACCTATTTTCAGGGACTATATTGATTGATTTTCAATTTCATAGACCATCTTGATCGTGTGGTTCAATTTCAAGAATCATTTGTGATAAAAAAAAAAAAAAACCTCTATTCTTTATGTGCCTTCTATTTTTGTTTTTGGTATCAATTCTACAAGTGTCTTGGGGTGGAGTGTGGACTGCAGGTTGAGTTCAAGAGTTGTAGGGAAACTGCTCATTTTGGGTCCTCCAGGATGAGTCAAGGATGGGGACTTAAAAATAGGGGGCGACGAACAACCATCCAACGGCTGTACCTAAAAATAGACGCAGTTGGGAGCACCATCAAGCGGCTGATGGTCTGCTGAAAACAGGTGGTGCTTGCCATTCATTATCCAACCGCAGCACCTAAAAATAGTCGGCACTGATCCACCACTGAACAGCTGCTGGTCTGCTGAGTGATTATCCATCACCATCCGACTCCTGCCCCTAAAAATAGTCGACGGTAAGAGAGCACCATTGAGCAACTGATGGTCTGCTGCATAGCAGGCGGTGCTTGCCTGTCGTCACCTTCCAATGCCTCACCTAAAAAATAGTCGGCGGTGAGCACCATCAAAAGGCAGCTGCTCCCCTGGATAAAAGGCTGTGTTTGCCAGGTCCACCACCCAAGCTGCGCCTAAAAATAGGTGCCGGCTAGGACCATTGAACTGTTGCTGGTCTAGTGGATATAGACAGTGCTTGATGAAGCTCATTTCTTGGGCGACAAGCTATTTTTTAGTTACGAAGATCGGTAAGAAAGGGTTAATTAGCTTATATGTGGAAGAAGTTAGGGTGTAAATCACGACCTTAAATATTCTTTGTTTTGCTACATGGAATAATGCTTGGCTGCTGAAAGAAAAGAGGTAAGTCCAGTTGAAAAATTAATAAAAAATGGACACGTGTCCATTTGTTTGGGGTGATGTTGGTTCAAGTTTTCAATTCTTTAATTGTTCGATCATATGTTCATTTGTGCTTGGGCACTTGCTCATTTAGCAGAACTTGATGCTCTTTTTTCAGCAACCAAGCATTATTCTGCGACATGCACGTTTGCATAGATGATAGCCACTCTGTCATTGTTTGTAGCATATATGCTATTAAAGTGTAAAGACACTCCCAAATTACTATGACCCAACATAATGTTAGGCTATCTCCAATACACCAGAAAATTCAGAGCCAAAAGTTATATTTGATTGTAAATTTGACTCATTCCCTCTCCAATGCATTCAAAAAGTTGAAATCATATAATGAATTTGGTGTTATATGCAAAGTCATATTTTATCTTTGCTATAACTCTCGATTTAAAAGTGAGACCTCCATCTTTAGAAGTTACAAAAGCTACATTTAACTGTAAAATTGACTTAATCTCTCTCGCATAAGAGTTAAATGTTAGAAATTCATATTTGACTTTGTTTGCAATAGAAATCTTATAACTTGCACAACTGCATTTGAAGTTATATTCCAACTTTGGTGTGCCTAAAGTTTGAGCCTAGGCAAGTGGTGTTGGTTTGTGTAATATTTACGAGGGAGTTTCTTCATGGGAGATTTGGACCTCGCTTTGGTTATCCTTGCCCAATTTATAGAACAGGTTTTCCTTATTTCTGATAGGTGAAAGGATGCCGTAAAAAACAACTTATTTCTCGAGTTAAAAAAGGAGTGCACACATTGACTAAAAGGTAACGCGCGATTCCTTGCAAGCTTGCAGCTGGTCCTGGGTTCATGGGGCAGCTAATGGAGCGGATTTTGTTGCGTTGCATTAAGGAGCGGAGATGAGCGATTTGCTGGGTCGATAGACACCATCTTCATTTGTCAGGATTTTGAACAATGATGGCTTGCTGTGTCTGCCAATTGACGTGAGCGCGTGAGAAGCTTGAGGGGATGACATCGGGGCTATTTGTAGCAACATCTTTATTGTTTTCGCTTTCCTTCTTCCTGTTATGTATGTATGTTTGTTAGCCTTCTATTTGGCTTTGTGTACTTTTGGCGTTTTGCCATGAGTTTGAATTGAGTTTCAGCTTCCAAAAAACGAAAAGTCTTCACCACTGAGAGCTTTCAATCGGAAATGTGAGGTTTTGTATTTTCCTAAACCTCAACTCTTTTGACATGTCGAATATTACTACATATCTTAAGTCCGTGTGAACTTAGTTGGTGATTTTGCATATGGAAAAGGTTATGTGTTTGGCATGTACTGGTGGAGGATTTCGTTGGCACAAGCTTGATGGAATTGCAGGCATCCCTTAATAATCCCTACAATATAGTATAGGCGATGTTCTTACGTACCCGAAGTATCCAGTACTCCGAATCGCGCTCAAACTTTTGTATAGTCGTACATATAGTATGTCGCATTGGCTTATGCATTTAGGCCTCTTTAGTTTTTGGTACATTGACAATTGGACTCAAGAGTGCATGTTTATCAATGAGTTACAAGAGGATTTACAGGTCAGTCTTAAATTGTAATCAGGCATGTTTATCCTGTTATATTTTTACGTTTGTTCCATCTTTAGTTGGGCTGTAGCAGATTTGGCCTATTGTTATGGGATTAGCAAACGACCATCAAGAGTTTCCATACTGTGGAAAAAAACAAAATTTGAAATTTGAGACCTCCAATTTTCAAGTTTAAATTCCATGTAAATACGTGTTGATGAGTCAATTTCACATTATATATTTTACCCCATTCTTAGTATATTTTGGTTAATAATTTGGAAGAATTTTGATACTTTGAATTGTATTTCTAATATAGGACATTCGATTTCCTCTAGAGCAAAACATGGTCAAATGGACGAATGTTGGAGTAATTCCAATTGGATGACGTTTGTGAGTTACTTGGCTTGATCGTATCAAAATATCAGATTTTTCTACCAAGCGATTATTTTCTGGCAATAAAATAAAGGAGCAATGCGCAATGCTGGAATAGCGACGTTTTGGGGTTAAATTGCGTTTTTGAAACCAAAGATGACCTCGGATGGGTTCGTATCCTTCTGGAGATGTGTTCAAAACGTCCTAATCCTTATAACAAGCTATTATGGGCCGGATTTGGAGGAGATTTGAGGCTAAAACGTGGCTGGACAAGTACCTGGCAGATTCTCCTAGTTTAATTAGGACTTTATTTTATATTTTATTTTATTATTATTTAGTTTCTTAGTGGGAATAAAATACTTGGTTGTTAGGGTTTGTGCGCTGGCTTTAGAGAGATATTAAAAGGCTTTGGCCAGTTCTAGTTTTAGAGGGAGGCTTTCTTTTATACAACTTTGGAGACAGATAGTAATTGCTAGGGTTCTTGGAGATTTTCTATTTTAAGATGTTTTCATTCCTTTTATTCTTAATAATATTTTCTATGATTTCAATTATGAATATGCGTAACTAATTCCTTTTGCTAGGGCGAAGCCTTGAGCCTTAGCATGAATATGTGATTTTTATTTAATTGCTTATGATTGATTGCATGCATACTTTGAATTATTGATCACTGTGATTGAAACTATCTAATTGTCTTAATGCCTGATCACCATTAGGATCTTTAGAAAAGTAATTTGATGTAATTTTGGTTGGAAGGTTCCCTGAAATTGACGCTAGCTTCATGTGGTTACTAATTGTAATTTCACTTAAGATGAACACCACGTCTTAAGGGTTGCATGGTTTTTCAAGGGGTTTTCATAAAGCATAATGAATCTTTCATGTTCCGATTTGATCCGAATGTCTGGACGGGTTGCATGTTAGATATACGTTCTATGTTGGAGGTTCCAAGTAGAATATGACTTAGGAAAACCTAACCTTCAAAGTAGCATGTGTAGATCATAAGTAATTGGTAAAAATACATAGGATTGCTAGGTGATGGTGGAACCCTAATGCTTTTATAAATTGGTATTTTAAAAACTGTTTCTTTTTCTTTCAACTTTATTATTGCATTAGTTTCTTTTGTTAATTAAATTCGTTTTAATTTAAGTAGGTTATAAAATCAATCATCTCAACTTTCTGCTTTTTAATAATTAATTGGAAATTGGTTTGCTTTGATTTATTTAATAATTCTTGTGGAGAACGACCTTGCGAGATCCGTTTAAACTACAATAACCTTGTCATTCTTGCAAGTATTATAGGAGTTTTTAGCCCGTTTGCGTGTGTGGTAAATTCTCTATCAGGTGTCATTTCTCAATTTCTATGTGTGAGAGTTTAAAAATGACAAATTCTGTATTCAAATTCTATTGTTATTTTAGGTTAACCAAACAAAAAAATTCACAAATTCTAGAAAATAAAATTCTGCCAATTCAATTTCCGTTCCTTTTAAAATTTCTTAAAAATCATAAATTTCCTCATCCAAACAGAGTGTTAAATGCTCAGAAGTTAGAATTAACAAATAACTGGAACGGAGGATGATGGTTTAGGATGGAAGACCTCCCAAAACCAAAGCTTTGATACCATGTTTGGCTGCCATTGTATCGCAAAAACATAAGCGGTTAGGGAATGCATCAACAAAGTTTGTCCAGTTAACAGAACATGGCTGCCTCCCTACTTCCTTACTTCTCTTCCTCTCTCCCTTCTTCTCTGGGTCTCTTAACAATGTATGCCAAGTTAATAGAACCTTTTTCATATGCCAAATTACCCTTCTTCTATATGAAGATTTACAAAAAGAACCGAAAAGAAATGCGAAAAGAAAAGTCAAGTTTATTGGGGATATGGTAGTATTTATCCATTTCAACATTACAGCCTTGGGAGGAAAGACTGCAGAAAGCTCAAGAAGCAGGCCAATTGGTCTTACTAGACAATCTAGATCCGTCCTATGATGTGTATAAAATTAAGTTTCCGAGGTAGTCAAAGAAAACCAGTTTATTATAAGATGCATTGTATCATCTTTTCCAAATCCTCACATAAGAGGATCTATGCTTCATCGGTCCATCCCCACCAAATTAGGGGCCTGTTTGAGAGTTATTTTGTAGGAAGCACTTTTGCTCAGAAGTTCTTTTGCATTAAGTGATTTTATTAGGAGCACATAAATAATTTATGAAAAACTCAGTGCTTCTTGGGAATGCACTTGGAAACATTTGTTGGAGGAACACTTATCAGGTGCTTCTCCAGAGCACTAAAAAGTTTATAACTTAGAAGCATTTCAAGTGTTTAATTATGCCAAACACTGCCAAGGCGTTTGGTTATTCGGAAGCACTTTAGCAATTCCAAAAGCACTGCCGAACAGGTCTTAGGTGGGAAATGACTAATGTAAAATTCAAGTTAGTTACCAACTTACCACTATGATGCCCTTGTATACCAGAGAAATATTGTACTCATTATTCCGAACGATTAATTGTAAAAAGTATGTGATAGTCGTTTTGCTTTCTAAAGACTAGGGCTTTAGTTTCTGTTTGGACTCAAAATAATACTTTGGGGTGAGCCTATGTTGTCCTCGGTCCAATAAGAAGTATCAAGAATATTCCTACTAGAACTTTAAAATCAACCGACCAAGGAGCACCTTCAGTTTGGATAAAGAGCACTGCTTCGAGACCGACTGGTTATTTATCCCAAGTCTCGATCAACAAGGATTTCCGAGTCCTTGTTGGAAGATGTCATCTCATTAGCCTTCTCAGCGAAGTGAGGTGTTAACAGGTTACTACATTCGGCACTCTGAAAGTCGAATTTGATATTGAACTTCGCAGAACTAGTAGCCTTGTCTTGATGCTCTAGAACCCGAAGGCCGAGACGTGTTCCTTCATCGGCTGCAGTTGCGAGATCAAGAAGCCAGCAACGCGCCCATCGTGACATCAACATTCATTTACTCCCCAACCAAGCTCGGTTGACAAGTTAGCATGCCCCGCTTTCAACCGAATGACGTAGTTAGCTTATTAACTATTCGGCCTACGTGCCACGTAGGCTAAGTAGTTTTTAGGGTCAACAGTTTCTTAAATCATTTACATAGGCAACTGTTAAATTGATACAAGTTATGAAATGATTACTCCAATGTTAAGGACCATCTTACGCGTATGTATGTAGGAGTAGGATTCTATCCTCTTTCCTCCCCTTCTCTCACATATTGCTTTTTGTCTTGTTGTCTCTATAAAAAAATTAATACAAGATGTTAACGTGGCTTAATCGTAACCGTTCAAATAAGAGGAGAGGAAAAGGGAGAGAGATTAGTAAAATCAGAATCTCTTTATCCTGAAAAGGTCCACTTTCACTGTAGCTAATGATCCAAGTCAACTATATTTTAGGTCCAGTCAAGGATCATCCTTGCAAACAAAGCCAAATTGAAAGTAAATGCTCATAATTTCAATGCTTATCGGATACATTATGTTCATCTGTTTATGTTATTTCAATTAGATGTCTTAATGGTCCTTGATTTGATTTTTAGCATCAATGATCTTGAATGGAGATTTAATGAACCATTATGCGTAATGGACTTGTCAGTATCTCTCTAATAATCATACGACTGTAATTCTTTCTTGTCGCAATTTCTTGTTCCTTTTGTAGAGAAAGGCAGTATCAACATCACACTGTTCTCAGCCCAATACAATCGAGTACAATACGGCCATGGAATGGTGTCTTCTACACCAAAAGTCAGATTTATGGTGGGACGCTTTATATAAGGTGCTCCGAATTTTCCTAATCATAGCACACTACGTTGCACACTAACCATTTTTCCATGATACATAATGTTGACAAGACATTTTTCCGGAGCTATTCATGCGCATTCTGTTCGATGTTACAATCACAGTACTGTTTTTGTGTAGAATTTTTTTTTTTTAATTTCTTCCTAGTTGCCGAAGGGTCACTAGTCAAACTTAAGTGATTTTAGATGGGAGATAGTGAGGTTTATGTGATTGCTAAGAAGACGGTTTTCGTAACTGTTGGAACTACTAGTTTTTTATGCTCTTGTTCGAACGGTGGATGCGCATGAGGTTAAGAAGAGTTGTCAAAAAGAGGGTATACTCGGCTTCTCACTCAACCGGCCCGCGGATTCTATATTCCCTCGAAAGGCTGAAGGAGGAGATGAGCCCCTTGCTGTTGACTACTTCACGTTTTCTTCAAGCATTGCAGACAATCTGAGCAGCATCTCTTGTGATCAGACATGTAAGGTCTCTCATTTCATCAATGTTGGATTTACTCTCAACACCCTCCTCATGTGTGATGGGTTTTCAAGCCTAACATGTGTACAACACAACTCGGGTGATGTGTGTGGCCGTTGGGCTTCACACGTAGGACAACTTGTTCTGATACCATGAAAAAAGTTGAGGTTCCATCATAAAACCAATTAACAGTGTCGTGAGAGTAGCCCAACTACTTATAAGCACATGTATGCAAGATCCCTCTTCTCATCAATGGAAAATTCAGTCTCAATAGTTTCTATGTAGAAAAACAAATTTTAATTTTGCAATTAATTAAGAAAAACTTCATACACTTTTAAACCTGACTTGGGGTAAGTTTTGAAAATTCAGTACTGTGAGAAAAAGAAACACTTGATTTGTTTTGTTTGTTCACAGATTTGGGATTTCTGACTCTACATGTGTATGTCTCCCAGTGCTGGCGAATAATTCTTTTTTTTTTAACCTTCTAATATTTTACTTTTCATCCCCTTTGGTGCCCCTTCTCTGCAGGAACATGGAAAGGAGATTAGAGACGTTATTAAAACAAAAAAGCACTTGTAATTAGCTAGACACGCTCGGTGAGCTTGCATCATTGGCTGAAATTGTTTTTCTGTTGGCTGTGTTTATAATCCTTGGCTGAGCTTAGTTAGTACTAGTCATATTTTTGCAGGAGAAAGTTGTGTTTCTTTTGTGGACTACAGTAGAGTCGGGTTGCCCCAAAAATTGGACAGCATACAGGGTCCTGCCCGCGTGGGGGATTGTTGTAAATCGCTGCCATGGTAGACTTCAGGTTTGTGTAAATCTGTGATAAAATATAATTTTGTAACCTTGGGAGGAATTATTGGTATCGAGTTCATCAGATAGTATGTCTTAATTATTGTATAAGGAGTTTTAGTCAGCTTGTGATATGTGCCACTTGTGTAACAACTCTTGTTCACTACAAGTTGAGCGTTATGATGCGCCTAAATATAACGTTTCACCATTCATGGCTGACCATAAATTCCCATCGTCATATTTATAGGGTATTTCCCTTTGCGTTTCTTTTTCTTACATACATATACTCATGCTCATTTTACTCGTTTGTGAATGGCTAGCTGAGAGTGATTTTAACACACAACCTATTATCTGGTTCTCTCTTTAGTGACAAGTAATTTTGCAGTGTGACCATAACACCGTTAGTGGTGATAATAATCCACTTGTCTTAGTCTGTCTACCCATTAATACTACTATACCCTAAAGTATAAATCCGTCCTACCCATTGTGGGACGAATCAAGCGAATGGGGCCTAGTTCCAAGGGAACAGTCATTCAAAGAGAAACGTACGTCATGAATTGAAGCCCAACCCATAGTCCATCCATCCATAGGTTTTTAGGCAAGAAAGAATCCCAAATCTTCCAAAATCCTTTTTCCTTTGACAAAGAATCACACTTGTTTTGGGTCTTTGAATTGCTACCGCAAACATATTCCCTTTTGCTTTGATCAGATCGTGTTGGGTGCTGGGTTAAGAAGTCAGCACCAAGTAACTGGTATCCGCACTTATTCCACACGTTTTTACCCACCTTTCTATCCTTAAAAGCATTTTTTCTTTTATGCTTCGTACCATTGGGTGGTTCGAAAAATCAACGATTAGATCTTTACATATAAGTATCCAACGAATCTTTGTAATGGTTATGAAGGAAGTTGTTCTATCATAAATTCAAATGGCAATATAGAAAATAGTTCTACAAACTTGTGAGCTCATGCAATGTCCCTTCTCACATCAATGTAAGACTCTTTCTCAATACGCACTCTCATGTGTGGCGAATTTTCATGCCCAACACGCAGACAACACAAATCGGGTGGTATAGAGCACGTGTGGTCGTTGGGCTTCACACAAAGGACAACATGCTCTAAAATCGTGAAAGAAGTTGAGGTTTGCCTTAAAACCAATTGACAATGTGGAGAGTAGCCTGACTTAGTTAAATCCATGCAAGATGTCTTCTCTTATCAATGTGAGATTTATTCTCTAACATGTTTGATATTGCAAAAAAAAATCATGTTACTCAATGGTATGTATCATTGTAGCCAGACTCCTTTAAAAAGTCTACATGACTTATGGTGATATATTTCTTCGTTATGTTGCAAGAAGTTTCGAATGCGTTAATGTTTAAAGTACTGAAAGGGAAAGTTTCATTAAGACGCAACTGTTTTCTTTTGTGACACAACAAGGTCTGTCCCAATTATTTCCGTTATGCCCTTGAAAGAGCCAAAACATAGCACAACCCAACCACAGAGAAATCTTGCAATAGGTGATGTTCTCATTGTCACATGTTGTTACTAATTTACGTGTTCAAATGATTGAACGCGGTAATTAATATTATAGACCTAAAATATAAAATTAATAAATAAACCTACATATTATAACATAAATAGATTAATAATACTACATGATGGTGTAAGAATCACACTTACAAGCTTATCCACTCATATTCAACAAATGGAAACTTTTATTTTCATAGTTTGAAGGTCACCCAAATGGGTGGATACAGAGAAATCATCACATGCAAGAACATAAGATATCATGTGCATGGCTTTTACTGTGAGGAAGTCTTCTCTACCACCTCCATTCTTTTTTATTTGTGAGGAACAAATTCAAAAACGATTTGGTGATGTCTGTTGTAGCCACCTTTACTTTAACTCTGAGGTCGAAACGATTTAGGTTGAGCATAATTAACACGTGCTACGCGACACCTGTACTTGAGTTTTTTTTATTTTTTTTTGTTTTTTTGTGGAGCAGATGAGTAGACAAAAGGTGTATTTTTCTAATTTTCAATAGACTCTTACTATATATCTACATTAAAGAGTGGAGTCAAGTCACAAAATGAGCAAACCTTAAAATTTTGATATTGTTCTTGCAATTGACAAGAGTGAAAATTTATTATAACTAGACAAAAAATATCATTTGACCTACAATGAATACCAAGTGAATGTACAATGACTTCTAAAAATAAAAGGAAATAAACCTCTACGAGATCATGAAGCAGATGGTAGCAGCGCAGTTTAAAAGGAGAGGTCGCACCACATGTACATAAGCTATTGGAGAACCAGAGAACAGACACCGCAACGTAACGTCTCTATCCAAATGTAAAAATAGAACCAGGAAAAGGACTGTAGACATCAAAATTTGGAATTTTCCTGTTTACACAGACACTGCGTTGCAATGTCTAAATTCAAATGTTAAAAAAAAAAAAAAAAAAAAAAAAAAAAAAAAAGGAGTTGCTCGAGGTTTGAAGCATGGAAGGTGTGTCTATAATGTGTGGGATTGACTTGATTCGAAACAAAAGAATTTGCACACTACTTAGTTGCAGGGTCTAAGTCCAAATGTAAACAATAGAACCAAGAAACAGACATTGCAATGCAACGTCTGAATCCAAATATAAAAACATAATTAGAAACGCTGCCAGTTGTAGTTGCATGAATTAGTAAATTTTGTTTGAAGTGATATAGTGTACCTCAAAGTTTCATTAACCTATTCATAATTAAAATAAATTTAATTAGTATATTAACAATATCATAACATTTTATTGATTTTATAAAAAATCACCCTAATTATATCATATTTATTTTATAACTGGCAACATTAATGCACCTTGATCACACTCTAATTGGCCGTAAACATTATCCGATTGTACCAACACCCATGTATTGGATTAATTGGCCGTAAATATTATACGATTGTACCAACACCCATGTATTGGATATATATTCCCTTCATCTTCGACGCATTGTAATTTGTATATAATAAATAATTACAGATGTAAAACCAGTGGCTCAATTGAATTGGTCGATGCTATTTTTCCAGCTATGAATTGTAAAAGCAATTTTAATAAAAAAAAATAACTAGCATATGGGCACACACAAAGTGTGTGAGAAAATTTTTATTTTTGTTTTTGAAATAGGAGGAAGAAAGAGAGTCATAGAGAATGTGGGAGTGAGAAGTTTTTTTTTAAAAAAAAAAATTAGAGATATGTTAGGATTACATGTAGGTGAGGTTTTGAAAAAAAAAAAAAAATTGGTTGTGTAAAGTTACATTTCTGTTCCATATTTTTATTCATGTTTTGTTTTAATTAGAGTGTTAAACTGGTAATTTCATAGAATTTTGGTTGACAGTGAGTGTTTTATTAATTAGTAGAGAAGTATAGATAATTAGTTTTGGTGAGTAAAAACAACCAATGTTAAATTAACTTTGGGATTTGTTTTGATTGAAAATTTGGTAGAAAGTAGAAACAAAAGTAAAGTCCAAATGGAAATATGGAGAATCCGCATAGTACTCTTTGGCGGGTCTTTTGAAGGCGTGGGACTGCAGTTGCACCCTCTCTCTCTCTCTCTCTCTCTCTCTCTCTCTCATATTACTATAAACTCGCCAAGTGATGAAACAATAACAAGGCTAAAACAACGCCTTCAAAGTCCTCAAATTTCTGATCAATTTGTTCTTCACCCATCACTCAACACTCTAGCCGCTGAAGCTCTCCGGTAAATCTCTCCTTCGGCTTTAGGCTTTCATTTTTTCCGTATTATTTTCTATACAATTGTAAATAATACCATATAAATATGCAAATGTGTGGTGGCTTTTATTTTATTTTATTTTAATTTTTTCTTTTTGCGGGTTTCTTTCGTTTCATTGCAATGATTGTAACATGTGGTGCTTGTTTTATTCTTCTGGTAGAGTTTTTGAGTATTCGAGGGTAACGAAATCGCGGGGTTTCGAGGATTCTTGGGTTGGCTTCATGAATGTGACAATAAGGAAAGAATTGTCTCGTTCATGGTCTGGTTGGTTGCCAGGAAAATCCATGCAGCGGACAAGAAAAAAGCAGGAAATTTTTTGAACGTCAATAAATGTCCAGAAAACTATCTTGTTCTAGCTGTAGGCCAAAGAAAAACTATCTTCAAATTCTTCTTTGGCCAAGATAAAAACCTGCACAATAGAAAAAAAAAAAAAAAGGGCCTTTTCTCGTTCCATCTTTTCCATATCCATTATTTTCTTGGCAGCTGAGTTTATGTTTTTCTCATCAACCCAATTAATGTTTCAACACAATTTTTTTTTTTTTAAAGTTTTTCATTTAATATAATATGTTGGGATTTTAGCAGAAATGGAGAGATTTAAATCTCCATTCAGGGGTATTGCGAACGATGTCCGAGGAAGAGCAGCATGCTATAAACACGATTGGGTTGGAGGTTTTCGCGCAGGAATCGGGTAAGTAATTTCCTATTTCTTTTACTCGAAACATTTAGAATCAAAGGTTTTGGATCTGTTTCACTCTCCTTGTTCTTTGGTCTTTGAAACTTTAATTTCGTGTGCCTTCGTTGTGCTAGGATTCTCGCCCCAACTACCTACATCTTCTTTGCTTCAGCTCTTCCTGTTATAACATTTGGAGAGCAACTGAGCACAGAAACAGGTTTGTTCATATTTTTCCTACCATGTGTAGATAGCATATCATAAGCCCTATGGAATATATATGCTATTGGAAAAAGAAAAAAACAAATTCTAACACGGAGCATAATTCACTGGATGCTCCTATTCTTCATCAGTTACGCGCGTGATGTGATACAAACATATACTCGTTTGATGAGTTTGAACTCACTTGGATTTTTCCTTGTCTAGATGGAATTTTGTGCACGGTAGAAACTTTGGCCTCTACTGCTATTTGTGGTATAATACACTCGATTTTCGGTGGACAGCCTCTCTTGATTTTAGGAGTTGCGGAACCCACTGTTATTATGTACAATTACATGTATGACTTTGCGAAGGGAAAGAAAGAATTGGGGCCTGAGCTGTTTTTGGCTTGGGTTGCATGGTAAATGACAAAACTTTAGAGTTTCAAAACTTACGATCCTCGGTGGCTATGCAAGGCAATATAAATTTTCACCTTATTCACTTTGAATTTTACAGGGTTTGGGTCTGGACAGCTCTTTTCCTCGTTCTTCTTGCAATATTCAATGCCTGTGATATCATCAACAGATTTACGAGGATTGCAGGCGAACTTTTTGGCATGTTGATTTCTGTTTTATTCATTCAAGAGGCCATCAAGGTAAGTTCTATATAGAAATAAGGTCATTTTGGATCTATCTAATACAGATGACGGAAAGGGAAGTAACAAAAGGTTGACATTTCAATGGAAGGGTATGGTCAGTGAGTTCAAAATTCCCAAGGTGAAGATCCAAAGTTGGAGACGTATCAATTTCAGTGGCTTTACACAAATGGACTGCTGGGGGTCATATTTAGTTTTGGACTCCTCTATACTGCTTTGAAGAGCAGAAAGGCAAGGTCATGGTGGTATGCAACAGGTTTGTCAAGCACAGTTTGATTCCCTTCGTTCTCTCATTACTACGATAACCTTTTCGTTTTGTGTGCGGAACTTGAGGATATTTACAATGTTTGCAGGGTGGTTCAGAAGTTTCATTGCAGATTATGGGGTTCCTTTAATGGTGTTAGTATGGACAGCACTATCATTTAGTGTTCCACACAATATTCCTCCAAGAGTTCCTAGAAGGCTCTATAGCCCTGTAGCTTGGGACTCTTCATCTTTACACCATTGGACAGTCATCAAGGTAAACTAATATTCAGGAAATTTTGTTGTTAATTGAGATTCAACGTAAGACTTGTAGTAAAATCAGATTAATGTCTTATGAAAGAACTCTTATACTTTTGTGTTTTTGCAAACACTTACAGTTTGAAGTAATTTTTTATTTTTTTCATTCTTTTTTGTAGGATATGGGGAAGGTTTCTCCTGGATATATATTTGCTGCCATTATACCTGCTGTGATGGTAGCTGGACTTTACTTTTTTGACCATAGTGTCGCTTCACAGATGGCGCAACAACAAGAGTTCAATCTAAAGAAGCCTTCTGCGTATCATTATGATATCTTGTTGCTGGGATTTATGGTAGGTGTAACAAACATATTAAGATGAAAGATTGTTTTGTCACCGTCAAGCAATTACTAATACGTTTTTCTCTTTCATAATTGGTCTCAGACGTTGCTTTGTGGATTGCTTGGGCTTCCTCCTTCTAACGGGGTCCTGCCACAGTCACCCATGCACACTAAGAGCCTTGCTGTTCTTAAGAAGCAGGTTTGTGTAGGGAATGTCCCGTCAACTATCTTGTTAGTCATTCAGCTAAATTAGATACTTATTCACCTATCCATATGCAGTTGATTCGAAGGAAAATGGTTAAGAGTGCTAAGGAATCAATAAAACAGAAAGCCAGCAACTCTGAAATCTACGGAAAAATGCAAGCAGTGTTCATAGAGATGGATAACTTGACTACAGTAATTTTTTTCTCAATTTGAACATCTATGCATTCAAATTCGCCACGTTAGCATAGCATTGATGTCTATCTATACATGCATGAATGTACATTTCATGTCTGCGTATGTCTATGAAAAATAAACCAACTTTAAGTTATCTGGTGATTTTAGTAGGAGAAAGATCAGAAAGATCTTCATTCGGGTGGTTCTTGAGTCTTGAATGTTTTTCATTGCAGCCTACTTCAGAAGTTAAAGAACTAAATGAATTGAAGGAAGCAGTTATGAAAAGCAAAAATAAAGAGGATGATGCAAAAAATGCATTTGATCCTGACAAGCACATTGATGCATACTTGCCAGTAAGAGTTAATGAGCAAAGATTGAGCAATCTGTTGCAGTCGCTCCTTGTGGCAGCATCAGTTTTTGCTATGCCTATCATCAAGAAGATACCGACATCAGTTTTGTGGGGATACTTTGCTTATATGGCCATTGACAGCCTTCCAGGGAACCAATTCTGGGAAAGGATGCTACTTCTCTTCATCTCCCCTAGCCGACAGTACAAGTAAGTAACCTTATTCTTTAATCAAGTAGCATGATGGTCTATTAACGTTGTTTCTTGAAACTGGCGGAATTTACATTAAGAGTTCCCCTCTAGGCACCAAGTTGAACAAAACGAAGTATTTTCAAATTTCCAAATCCCCCTTACAAAAATTACTAACGGTTTGTGTAGAAACTGACTTTCCTTGTATTAACACAGAATAATTGTACAATATTGGCGAGTACTGCTTTCCCAATCATAATATTAATTCAGTTGTGATGATGTTTGCAGGGTCTTGGAAGGGGGTCACGCTTCCTTTGTGGAGTCAGTGCCATTCAAATTCATAGCAATATTTACACTCTTTCAATTTGTTTACTTCCTGGTCTGTTTTGGTATTACATGGATCCCCATAGCCGGAATTTTGTTCCCCTTGCCATTCTTCCTTCTCATATGGATAAGACAACATATTCTCCCCAAATTCTTCCAATCATATCACTTGCAAGAGCTGGACTCAGCTGAGTGGGAGGAAGTCGTGGGCGCCCCAGTACACTCTCTCAGTATCAATTCTGGGGTATATAGTATTCATATTTGTCCGATGACTAGTGTCATCATCATTGCTATCTTAGCTATTTTTCTCCCTCTAAATCTGAACAATGTGCTTCTCTTTATTAGAAATCAGAAACTTCTAACGAAGAAGGTGAAATGGAGATGTGTGATGCTGAGATATTAGACGAATTAACAACCAGCAGAGGGGAGCTGAAGATCAGAGCGAGCTTCAGTGAAGATAGACGAACGAGCTTCAATGAAGAAAGGCATGGCCAGGTACATCATCTATAATTTTTTTCATTATGTTTCCGATATGTATGTATTAACATAATGTGCTGCCTATTGTGTTTTGCAGGTTCACCCTCAAAAATTAGGCCAAACAGGGTGAAATGTGAGTCAAAGGGAATGAAATGTGAAGATATTGTAGGCATGAGATTTGACTTGAGTAGTAGCTAAATGTAACAGAAGAAGATTACTGTGAAAGTGAGATCATAGGAAGAAGATTTTCTGCAGATTAATTAGTTATTATGGTTGAGGTTTGAATTGGTAGTCATCATATATATTAATATCATTCAAGATGCTTGATGCATTTTGATGGCTTGCAATTGAAGCCATGTTCCCTGTAAAATAGTTCAGATCAGACACCTTAATTATTTATCAAGGTTAATTTTTCAAATACCATTATTTTAATTTTTTTTAACCAGTATATTAGAGATTTTTATGGTAATATTGCAAGTTGTAGATTGCTCCGGTGACTAGTATTTTCGAGTCCAACCTACAATGTCTTGAGTTCAAACTCTCTAACTCCCAATCTCTTAATCTAGACATAGTTTAAAGTACTAGTATCGGCTGTAATAAAAAATTAAAAAAAATGTTGAAAAATATCTCCTAAGTAAAAATAAAACATATGCACAAGTAACAAAAATGAACTAAAATTGGGGGGAAAAAAACCCATAAAGCAATTTTATTGGAAATATATTATGATCAGCAGACTAGACAATGCTCCCGACAAGACATTGATATTCAACTCACTAAACATGGTACTCCTTACAAATGCAATAGTTAAATTATAGTCAATGGTATTGGATTCTTGAGATCAATCGTGGCCCAAATTCAAACAAATTGCTAGGCCTGGTGATGAAAATTTATGAGAAATTTATGAAGATAGTAATGTTGATGTTATTAATCTACATGTTATAATATTAATAACAACATAATTGATGTCATGGACGTAAACATATGGTATTAATAATTAAACGAAGAATTGTTGGTATGTCATCAATAGTGAAGAACTGTGTGTTACAAATTTGTAGAACTACAAGTGAAAAACTGTGATTTAGTACTGCAAATCTAGTGAGTGATTGAGGTTCTGAATGGCATTGGAAGTGTGGTTTTTCAATTGGATTGGAATTGTGGCATCTTGAATTGGATTGGAATTGTGTTTATAGATTGGATATGTGATTCAATACTAGGTATGTAGTTTGAATTGGATATGTGGTTTATTGAATATTATGTATGTAGTTTTAATTGAATATGTGGTTCATTGAATTGAATATGTTGTTTATTGAATTGGAATTTGATATGTGAACTGAATTAAATATATGGTTTATTGAATTGAACTAGATATGTGAATCGGAGATGTACTAATTTTAATTTGATATGTTGAATTGAAGATGTGCCATATCAATAATTGGATATATGTTGAACTGATGGTTGTGATATCTTCATGAACAAACAAACCAATCTAGTACACCTACACCTTTCAACTAGAAACTCCCTCAAATGAACAATATCTTCATGATGATTATCATGAAGATGATTGGGACTATGATCCTGATGTGAATGACGATATAAAATTAAAAGTAGGGGAAAATGAAAGTATGGAGACAGTGTCGGTGGGAACATACATAATACAACCATACGTCAGAGTGGCAACATGTCAACATACATAATACAAATATACACACCTTTGATGAGTTTGAACACGCTTGAATTTTTCCTTGTCTAGATGGAATTTTGAGCATGGTGGAAACCTTGGCCACTACTGCTATTTGTGGTATAATAACTGCATTTTGGGTGGACAACATCTCTTGATTTTAGGAGTTGCAGAACCTGCCACCGTCCACAGCTGCGCAGGTGAATTTTTCGGCGACCAAAAATGGCGCATGGTGGGGCGTGACTTTTTGGGCCGACATCCTGTGCGGCACGTGGGGTAACCCAAGGTCCTTACTTACGTTTCTCGATGTGACAAATCGGAAGTTGCCATCTGTTTTCCCAGATTTGACTGTTTTAATATAGTTCCGTTAATTACCGTACTTTATACAATTACACGAGTTTATGTAAATGGTTTGGTATCTAGGTGAAAACATCTCAAGGACTTCCAAAAACCTGCAAGATGATTTTGACTCGATGAATGAACTATGAGTGGGCCTTTTTGCTTTAATGACTATTAATACTATATGGTTTTCCTCGATAACTGTTTATGCATATTTGATGTGACATGGCATGTTTAGCTTACAAGCAATCAGTACATACATTGTACATTATAATATTTTTTGTAAGCATAAACTTGTGGCATGAGACCCTTACATTTTTATCTGCTCATTATTACATGTTTGCACAGTGTCTTTTAGATATTTGTACTATCCTAGGCCAAGGACCAGCTTCATATATAGTTCACATTGCACAATGTCTCTTCTACACAAAACTCAAAATGCACACCTCTTCAATCTAAACTTCGTGGTAAAAAACCTTGTCGAAGAGAACCCAAGATTAAGCATTGTATTTGGTAAATTGAACCCCAAAATGAATGGTTTGGAATAATTTAGAGACATCGTTTTGATTTGTTTGGAGTTTGGACCCAAAGTGAAGTGAATCTAGAGACATCGTTTTGAATTGTTTGGCCCCCGTAACATTTGGTACTTGTTGAGTTTAGTTGGGCTGTTGAAGCCACACAATCTTATCCCTTCCGAGTTCAACACTTCGCTCACTTTTAAGCCCTCACTTCTGTTAGATTGTGTGATTTTGTACTGTGATTCAATGGATCTAAGAAAGATTTCTGGAAGAATGATTGAATAATTTCATAAAGCTCTCCAGTGATGGAAACCTCACACACACTTCATTGAATTACTCCCTTTTTCTTACATAGCAAAACGAATATTACCGTTGCACCTAGGAGGGAATACTACCCTTCTCTCTCCTCTAACAAAATGAAAACAATCTCAGCCATTCGTGTCATCTATCCTATGAGATAGTTACATGTGTCACTCAACACCACTTACTCTAACTTAATCTAGAGCATCCATTTGGAACGTAATCTAAGGGCTCTGATTAAAACAAGTAAATTGAATAAACTTATTTAAGCTAAAGTCACTTAAATACTAACACTCCCTTCTAAGTGTTTAGCTGAAATCATTCCCAAAGCTTTCCTCAAGTACTCAAATCGATCCCTTGCCAAGGCCTTTGTAAATATATTAGCAATTTGTTCCTCAGTTCTGCACTAGATCAGATCAACTTCACCATTCTACAGTGCATCTTTGATGAAATAAAACCTTCTGTTTATGTGCCTTTGTCTTGTGGTATGCTACTGGATTCTTTGAAATTGCAATGGCAAAAGTGTTGTCACATAGGATCTGAGTAGGCTCCACTTGTTCCTCTCCAAAATCTGAGAGAAAAAACCTTAACCAGATGGCTTGAGCAGTTGCTTCTGCAGCACTAACATACTCAGCCTCTGCAATGGACAGTGCTACACTACTTTGTTTGATTGAAGCCCAAGAAAATGCTCCATAACCAAAACTAAAAGCATATCCAGAAGTGCTTTTCATGTCATCCTCACTCCCTGCCCAATCATTATCATAATAACCAATAAGGACAACATCTTTGCCTTTTTCATATGCAATTCCATAGTCTAGAGTTCCTTGGATATATCTCATCACTCTCTTTGTAGTTCCTATATGTTTTTCTAGTTTGATTGTGCATGAATCGAGCTAGCAAACTTGCAGCAAACATGATATCAGGTCTTGTAGCTGTTAGGTATAACAAGCTACCAACCATCTACCTATAAAGACTTTCATCAGCCATTTCACTCCCATCTTTTTTGCTAAGTTTTTCATTTGCTACAAGTGGAGTTGCAACAGGTTTGCAATCGTTAAATTCGAACTTCTCTAATAAGGTCCTTGCATATTTCTTTTGATGCAAGAAAATGCATCCTTCTGTTTGAATCACTCCAAGCCCCAAGAAATGATGCAATAAACCAAGATCGGACATTTCATATTTTCTCATCATCTCTGTTTTAAAATCATTGATCAATGCACTTGAAATTCCAGTATATATAATGTTATTCACATACAAGGATACAATGAGAATTCCTGCCTCAGTTGCCTTGATGTACAGAGTTGCCTCACTTGGACTTCTATGAAAACCAGAATTGCAGAAATAAGACTCAATCTCTTTGTACCAGGCCCTTGGTGCTTATTTTAAGCCATATAAGGCCTTCTTAAGCTTGTAAACCTTGTCCTCTTTGCCTTCAATTACAAAACCAAGTGGTTGGTCTACATATACTTCTTCATTAAGAACCCCATTCAAGAATGCAAATTTCATATCAAGTTGGAACAACTTCCATTCTTTTTGTGCAACAAGTCCAATTAGAGTCTTAATAGTGTCAAGCCTTGCCATAGGGGCAAATGTCTCATTAAAATCTACCCCCAGGCTTTTGAGAGTATCCCTTAGCAACTAACCTTGCCTTATTCTTCTGTATAGACTCATCTCGGTTCAATTTTGTTTTGTAGATCCACTTGACACCAACTACTGGCTTATCAAATGGTCTATCAACAAGTTCCCAAGTGCAGTTCTTCTTTATCATGCCAATTTTTGCCTCCATTGCCTTCTGCCATGACTCATCTTGTGCTGCTTCCTTAAAGTTCTTATGCTCAACAATGCACAAGTTGCATGTTGCATATACTTATGTCAAGCTTTTGAACTTCAAATGAGTGTGATCATAGTCTTGGGGACCTGTGTTATTCTACATTGGAACCAATCTTAAGCCATTTTCAATTGACTTACAAGCTTCAGATGCTGACTCATCATTTACATTATGTCTGTCACTTGAACTCCGTTCTTCCCTTTGTTCACACATTTCTACTTTAGGCATTGGTACACTGATGGTCTTCTCAGATTGAAATTTCCAATCTCAGTAAGCATTTTCATCAACTTTCACATCCTTTGACACAATTATCTTCTTTAAGACAAAGTCATAAAGTCTGTAACCTTTCTCACATATGCCATATCCCAAGAATATGCATTTAGTACTGGTTTCATCTAGTTTCTATCTAAGTTAACTTGGAATGTGAGCATAACATATAGAACCAAAGATCTTTTAAGTGTTTAATTCCTGGCTTCCTCCCATTATATGCCTTAAATGGGGTATTCTTATCAAGAGACTTAGTGGGACATCTATTTAAGATGTACACTGCTATGTTGATAGCTTCTGCCCAAAAATCAAATGGAACACCCTTCTTAACCATCATACACATTGACATTTCCACTATGGTTCTATTCTTCCTCTCAACCACACCATTCTACTGTGGTGTGTAGGTCACTGTTAACTATCTTTCCATGCCCATTTCTTCACAAAACTCTCTGAAGTCAACATATGTATACTCCCCCTCCTCTATCATTTCTCAACTTCTTCAATTTGTAACCACTTTGTAATTCAATTGTGGCATTGAATTTCTTGAATATGATAAACACCTCAAACTTGTTTCTCAAGAAATAGATTCACCGCATTCGAGTGCAATCATCTATGAAGGTAAGAAAATACCTATTCCCAGCCTTAGTAGTGAATTGCATAAGCCCACAAATATTTGAGTGAAGGAGCTTTAGAGGAAGAGAAGCTCTCCATGATACTTCCTTTGGAAATGTGTCTCTGCAATGCTTCCCAAAGGCACACCCTACACATATCTCATCTACTAACTTGAGTTCAGGCATTCCTAGTACCATATCTTGGTCTTTGAGTTGCCTCAGACTACCCATATTCAAATGTCCTAGCCTCCTATGCCAAATTGCAGAAGACTGACATACAGTAGCTTTTAGAGCAATCTATATCTCAGGTTTAAGTTTCAAGGGAAAACTCTTATTTCCTTTCATTGGTATTTTGGCTACCAAGTTCGACATAGAGCTATCATCATATATTGCAGCAGTTGTACCATCAAACACCAGAAAGTAACCATGTTCCATCATCTACCTTACATTGAGCAAGTTTTCTTTTAAACCTGGAACTAACATCACTTCCTTGATATATCTTCTCTCCATTTTGGTTTCAACTACCAAATTTTCCTTGCCAATGACTTCAATAAGCTAACCAGTGCCCATTTCAACCTTAGCAATCATTGTTCTATCAATGTCAATCAACAAATCCTCCCTTTCAGTCATATGGTTGCTACATCCACTGTTTACATACCATGTGTCTTCACATTTCTTCACTGTGGCATTATTGCAGACATAAAATATTGTAGGAGTGTCATTGACTTGATTAACAAAGTTTACATGTTGGTTAGCCTTCTCCTTCTTCCCACGGCAATCTTTTGCAATATGCCCCAACTTATGGCAATTATGGCACCTAGGCTTATCCTTGAACCAACATTCACCAAAATGCAGCTTATAACGGTGTATACAAGGATTATTGGCTCCTTCAGAGGTACCTGCAACTTTTCCAGCTTGATTTGCAAGTCTATTATCCCCTTTCTTCTACTTTAACTTCCAATTCTTCTGTGGTTTGAACCATTGATTCCCATTGTACTTATTTTGTTTTGGAGCAATATTAAGACTAACAAATGCCTTCTCAGTGTGAATCTCATCATGCCTATCAATTCTTTGTTCATACCCCTTTCAATAGCAACAACATCTTGAACATCAATAGTCTTTAGATCCTTAGTATTTTCAATCACAAAAGCAATACTATCATACGATCTAGGTAAGCTTATTAGCAACTTTTCGACAACTCTCTGATTGCTAATATCTTCACCATAACTCCTCATTTGACTAAGTAAATCAAATAGCCTAACTAGATATGCAGAGAAGGCTTCATTTTCACCCATTCTAGTATATTCAAAATCACAGCGTAAGCCTTGGAGTTTCATAGCTCTTACCTGTTTATCTCCCACAAATTCTTGCTTCAGGACATTCCAAGTTGCGTGTGCAGTCTCTTAGATGGTGATTATCGGAAAGATCTGATCGGAAACCACCGCTTGGATGATTCCAAGTGCCTTTGCATCTTTGACTATGTTCTCCCTCACCAGCTTGCTCTCAACTTCGTGGTATGTCCTAGGAGGGAATACTACCCTTCTCTTTCCTCTAACAAAATAAAAACAATCTTAGCCATTCATGTCATCTATTCTATGAGATAGTTACATGTGTCACTCAACACCACTTACTCTAACTTAACCTAGAGCATCCATTTGGAATGTAATCCAAGGGCTTTGATTAAAACAAGTAAATTGAATAAACTTATTTTAGCTAAAGTCACTTAAATACTAACAACTTCTGCGCCATCCGCACCTTCTCTTTGCTTCTCTTGTGCGCCCCACACCGTCACCGTTCACCACTGTGCTCCGCCATAACTCTCTCTCTCTCTCTCTCTCTCTCTCTCGCTCTCGCTCTCTCTCTCTCTCCGTCGTTAGGGTATCAACAATTTCGTTTCCCAAATTTGCTTAATTTTACTTAATTTCTGATATTTTGTTAGCTTTGTGTGTTCCGCTGCTAGGTTTCTTTGAGCATTGGGTTAGTGGTTCGCATCGCATATCAGGTAATTTCAATATTTCACCTTTTCATCCTTCGGGTTCTATTTTCCTACGCTGTGTTAATTTGTCATTGGAAATGTAAATTCTTTGTTTTTACCTACCAATTGAGAATTTGAGATGCTTGAGTTTGGTACCTTTTTCTTCAATTTTTTAAGCTTTCTTTGCTTCTGCTATTCGATGGCACTATACATATCTATATGTTTTACTTGTAAGTTGTTTATTTTGAACTATATTTGCGTATGTTGTTGTGGCCAATTTATCTGACGAGGAGAGAGAGGGGGCACATCAAGAGAGAGTGGAGAAAATATGAGTTGTTATGAGGGTGTGTTATTCTTCCTAAGCAGTGCCTTTATTTATAGTAGTAAAGAGGAGAAGAATCCTTGTTCTCCAAAAGAATATAATCCTAGTACAAAAAGAAAAACTATTAACCAAATAATTTTTGGTTGATTTGATGAATGTACCCATGGTTATATATATGTATACAACATGTTTCTTGTTTTTATATGTACATTCTTTTTTATGACAAAACATGACTTTTTCTATTATTTAGAATTTTTATGTATTTTAATATAAATAAACAAATGTCTCTATTTTTTAGAATTTGTAAGTATTTTAATATTTTCCATCCCACAAATCATGGGTTGTATTTAAAATAAGGAAAACTAATGAAAATGGCTTGAAAACTTTGAGTTTTAACGATAAGGACAAAATAAATGGTAAAGAGAATAGTACCAGGATTGACTTTTTAGTGTTAAAATGTGATTTTTTGTTGAAATAAACAGTACAACGATCTTTTCGTTAAAACTCCCTTTAAAATATCATAAATATAGACAACTACAAATTTCAAGTTTAAGTTCAAAAATAAAATAACTGACATGGAAATACATTATACATTAATATTGAAAGGCAGGGAAAAGTGGCTTCAAAGGTTACATTGTTGGAGTACCCTGAAATTTCATTGCAAGTGATCGTAAGAGACAAAGAAGAAAGAGGTATAATTAGTGAGAAGAAAAACGATGATGTTAAGATGATTGATATCTCGAAGGCAGTCTCAAGAAAGTGTGAGATACTATATCCAGTTTAAGAAAGAGTCAGTGCACGCCAACTTGTGTTCAGTTTCAAAAATAGTGCTATGTGTTTAGTTTCAGAAATAGTGTAGCACTCGTGTTCAATTTTATAAATAGTGTAGTACTCGTGTTTAGTTTTAGAAATAATTAGTATTCAATTTTCAGAAATAGTGTTCGATTTTAGAAATGATGTACCATTAAGTTTCAGAAATACTGTGTGGGATGGACGTTGGGGGTCCAGATAGTTTTTATTACTATTTTCAATTTTGTTTTATATTATATTAAACTTTTGTCATTTTCATTAAAATATAAGTTATTTTCATTAAGGGTAATGCTAGAGAAATCATTAAATTTTGTAAACTAAGTGACATGTAAGTTGATGATTGAATTATTATTCAAGTTTTGATTAACGTGCTTATTTCTTATTGATAACATATCATTTAATTTACAAATTTAATCTACAAACTTAATCAATCTTACATTACCCTCTCATTAAAATGAAGCACTTCCTATTAAATAAATTATAAAATAATTTTTAGTTAAAATAAACTTAGTTAAAGTCTTTTTCATTAAAGTTCCATTCTTTTAATTGCAAGTGCAAAAATCGATACACATGAATAGGATAGGTCATTAATTCATCAATCCAACCTTTGAAAAAGAAAAAAGAAAATAAAGCCGGACGAACGACAATAAAATACAGGAAACGACATTAAAGTTTGTTTTATCTGAAAATTGCGAGTGTGCAAAACGAAGGTTGCTATACTTATCTTCACCGTACCCGCCTCTCTCCCTCCCTCTCTCTCTTCTCTCTCTCTCTCTCTCTGGTTTCTCTATCAGTGTGTCTCCCACGTCTTACAGCACAGATAAACCGGTGAGTAAAGTCTCTATCTTTTTCAAGTATTTCCCCTTCAAATTTCAATTTTTGCATAATTCTCTGCCCTAGAATTCATCACCAAAGACACCATGTTCAATTCCGATATCTGGGTTTTTGTATAAGTTGCTCGTCGGTTTTATGGTTGCGAAGGGTTTATCTGAATTCAATACGTGTTGGTGTCCTAGAATGTTAATTTTCCCTAGGAAAACTTGTTACCATTCAATTCATACACTTTGAAGATGATTTATCTGGTTACTGCATAAATCTCTGTTGCCTGCTATCTTAGAATTTCAGTTCGCGATGTTGATTTTATCGCATGGGTTTGAAGAAATACACCGCAAATTGTGTAGCATTGCTTTCGGTGATGACTGTGTTGAGTCCGAAAGTTTACAGCTAGTGAAATTCCTTTATTTATTTAAATTCAGGGATTAGACGAAACCGGAAAGCTTTTACCTTTTAATTGTTGTTTGGGGCTGTCGTGTCATGTAAAATAGAATTAGGTGATGAGATAAGGGTCGTCCATTTGCTAGTTCTGTTGGGTGCTTTTTCGGTTTTTATTAAAGCACTGATAAATAACTAAAACTCAGTGCTTTGTCTTCCCATATATTTAAACAACAAATTACTTGTTTTCTGCAACCTCAAATTCTTGAGGCCCGTTCACCTAAGAGTTGTTGGTCTTGCAGTCAGGTCCTTCGTTTGCTCCCAAGTGGTATGGGCTTCGACTCTTTCCCACAGTACCCACCAAGCAAATGCTAGGGTTTCTTGCTCTCCAAATACTGTGGGGTCAGGCAGGGGGCCTAGTGATTAGTCGGGTCAAAGACTTGAATACACCAGTTTAAAAAATAAATTAAATTAAATTAAAATAATAAAATGCTTGAGGCCTGTCATTTACAGATTGGTTTTTGGCTTTTTTTTTTTTTTTCTTTTGGCCAGAGATGTAATGGAAATGTGTGGGAGTAATTATGGATGAAGAAGGTGGTGGGAGGAATGAAGGAAATATGAAATGGAAACTTGAAAAAGTAAACTACTTTGTTCCAAAACTACAAAAGCAAAATTGTTAGCAAATGGGCCTTTCATTACCCAAAAAGAAAACATTGCTATAGTATTTAGTTTTATTTACATGTTTTGTTTTCAGCGCTAGAACGGAGATTGAGCCATGGCATCCCAGATGGTTAGAGAATGGACTGGAATAAATAGCTTTGCACCCGCCACTCAGACTAAGTTGCTTGAATTGCTTGGAAAACTTAAGCAAGAGGTTTCATTTCTTTGCAATGTTAATTAGTACTCAAATTCATTTATCCTTTTTCTATTTGTTTAATTACATTTTAACTTGCTTACTCTTGTGTGCTGCATGTGTAGAATGTGAACAGTTTGACTGTTCTAGTAATGGGGAAAGGCGGTGTTGGAAAATCATCCACTGTCAATTCACTCCTTGGCGAAAGGGCTGTTCCCATCAGTCCTTTTCAGGTTTTTATGTGTTGCTTTTGTTTTAGTCTGGATTCACTGGGTTCTTTGCCTGGCCTTTGTAAATACTCTTCGGATTTTTGTTTGTTGTTTCTGTCTAGGCTGAAGGAATTAGACCCTTGATGTTTTCACGTTCGAGGGCAGGGTTTACATTAAACATCATTGACACCCCTGGGCTCATAGAAGGAGGATATGTTAATGACATGGCTCTTAATAATATTAAAAGGTTAGCTCTTGCTTTACATTTTTTTTTTTTTAAATCTTTTCAGTCTCTTGTGGAAATGAGCTGCGGGCTCTTGTTCAAGAATTTTTACGATAATTCAAACTGACTTAATTCTGTTGGTGGTATTCTTGAGCAGCTTCCTTCTGAATAAGACCATTGATGTTCTACTCTATGTGGATCGGTTGGATGCTTATAGGGTGGACAACTTGGATAAGGAGGTTGTCAAAGCCATAACAGATAGTTTTGGTAAGGGAATATGGAATAGGGCTTTGGTTGTTCTGACACATGCTCAGCTCTCACCACCAGATGGTTATGCTTATGATGACTTTGTCTCCAAAAGATCTGAGGCTCTTCTGAAAATTGTCCGTCTTGGTGCTGGATTGAAAAAACAGGATGCACAGGTGAGCAATCTCTCCCTCCCAAGTTTAGGCTGTGTTTTAAGCTCCATGTCTTCCTCCTTTTTCTTTGATGTAATTGGCATTATGGTTATTTCATTGAAGACATTAGGCAGGATCTTGTATTGTCCTGTTAGACTATTAATTTGAAAGTACATGAACTCTGTGAAGGGTAGTTTTTGCTTTGCCTTTGGTACTTGTGTTTGTTGGGGGGTTTGGGGGGGTTGGGGAACATGAAACTTTCTCTTAAATAGTGCAAGTAGTTTCTAGGATACTTTCTTGCTATGCCATCATTAACTGAAAAAGAATCAAGCATTCGTGCTGGATTTTTTAACAAGGTTATGGCACTTATGACAGATTGGAAAGAATATGATTTATAAAATAATGGTTCTTTTTGCTTCTGTCCCATGCCTTTAAGACCTGGAAATTAGATGAATATGATAGATTTTGCATCTGACCATGTTGTATGATATGCATGACTATTTCATAAGAAGGTTCTAGCTCACCCCAAAATCTTCAAAATAATTGTTTTGAATTATGTATATGTTCATGTTTGAAATAGGGTTTTACGTTGGAGCTTGATGATTAGACTAGAGGGTAGTTTGATGGGATTAAAAAAGGGATAAAAAATATTGTAATTAGTTTCTTGTGAATTCGTTTGTCCTTTGTCAACAAATTGTCAGCAAAGATGTAGTCTTGCTTGCCTTCACTCGGTTCCGTGAGTTTCTGGTGCGTTTGACAAATTTGATCCATGACTTAAGTATTAAATCCATCCTTTGTTTTATACTTCTGAAGTGATATGATTTTGTTTTTTATGGTCTGTGCCAACTATACTTCAAATTGAAGTTTAGGGGACGGGGGAGATACATATGTAAACTTGAGTATTCTTTCAGATAGATGACTTGTTGTCTGTGAGTTACTCCGTAGCTCTTGCAATGAAGTGGAGGCATGATCGGACTCTAATGCCTAACTGTTGAGTTTCTTGGATTAATGTGTCTCAATTTATACCAAACCTTCCAATGATTACACGTCAGGTTGGACTTGCAGATGAATACATAGTAGCAATGAGATTCCCGTTATCATGCTAGGAATCTAGGACAGTTTATTCTTTTTTCACGTGATGTTCAGGAGGGAATTGAAGTCTAAGCAGTGGTAAAACAGGAAGACTTATGAAGTATAAGGTCATAACGCTAGTTGTTTTATTTGGGTGTCATACTTTTTCTATGTGGTAATGCTTTTATATACGGTTTTTTCAATCTCGTGTTTCTCTTTTCTTTTACATTTAAAATAGAAGAATAAGTTTTCAAGCTTGTTCTTTCCTTTTGCCTTGCTTTTTCAGGAAGGCCTTGTGTGCTTGCAAAGTCTTTCATTTTTCTGAAAGTTTTCCTTTCTTCTCTTTAGGCTTCGAATATTCCTGTTGTTTTAGTTGAGAACAGTGGGAGATGTAACAAGAATGAAAGTGACGAAAAGGTTAGTTATTTTCCTCACGTCATGTTTACAGTTGTTCCCCTGAAATACAGTTACGCATCATTCCATCTTTGTTTGACTGTCGTTTGGTAACAGGTTCTTCCAAATGGAACGGCTTGGATATCTCATTTGGTCCAAACAATGACAGAAGTTATCTTGAATGGAAGCAAGTCTATTCACGTTGACAAGAAGTTGATCGAGGGACCTAACCCCAATGACAAGGGGAAGTTGTTGATCCCTCTGTTTTTAGCGATCCAGGTGAGCTTCCATTTTAATACCTTGAGTGCTTTTCTTTTCTCTCTATTGATGCAGGGACTAATATCCATTTTCATTTTTCTCCTTTCCTGTGAACAGTATTTCTGTGCCATTAAGCCGATAGAACGAGCAATCAAGTGTGATATTGCAAAAGAGAGTAGACCATCATGGGAGATGCGGGATTCCAGTGCGGCCGGTCGCAAGTTCTGATTTGGTTTTGGTTTGCCCATCTCCTCTTGGAAGTTCTACTGGCTTCTTGTGCTTCCCAACGTTTGATCATCCGTGTTTGCGTTTTTCTATTTTTCCGGTAGCAGTTAAAGTAGTCATTGTGAGATTATGCAGTATTTATATGCCGAGGCTTTTGGATCTTGTCCTTGAGGAAACAGATTTTGTACCGTAACCGGGACACCCTTTAATATTATTTGTAATGCCCTTTCTATTCAGCGTTGCCCGTTTTAAAATAAAAAATACCACCTTTTCCTTTCGCGGTCAAACATAACTCATGTTTACTTGAAAGTATGGTTCTGACCGTCGAATTGAATGAATATACAGCCGCCAGGTAATTAATAGATTTGAAGTGCAGGTCTATGTTGATCGATTTTGTGGGTCTACCTTGCAGACTCGATGAAACAATCAATATTTTTTTTGGACTTCCTGCACTCCGGACGAAATCGATTTTGTTGGACATTCTGCCCTTGTCCAATAAAATCAATTGTTTCATCACGTATCCCGCAGAGGGCAACGGGGATAAAAGACATGGGTGCTGTATTAACTCCTAAAAAGTCATCCTACACTAGTCCCTAGTTTAAGAAATAAAGCGGGAAGGACCGCAACCGTGCAAGATGACAATTTTTCGGAGTACTGATAACAGTTTCCTGTAACAATTTCATATAACAAAGGAAAAAATCGTATAATTTATGTTTGATCCCAAAGAATAAGGCAACAATAAGCATTAGGTTGAAATAGATATAGTACGAGAAAATGTCTTACATCGGTTCATCTCCCCTAAAGCTGACGGATTATCACAAGACGATTTTATCTACGACTAGAGATATAATATCCCACCCAAAACTAAATCAAAATTGCTGCGGTCCACAATGCGCATCAGGGCAAAAAGATGCACCAACGAGGATGGATATAATCAAACCGATAGGGTCAGTTCTGTATGGATGAAACAACTTACCACAAAAGAAACTATCTCCTGCTTGCAGCCTTGCCCTTGCTTAGACTCGCAAGTTCTTCGATGAGCTTCTTCTCATCAGTGCTCAATCTCTTTGGGATTTCAACCTGCACGCGGACAAGCTGATCACCTCTCATGTTGCTTTTGTTTAAGAGGGGAACACCTTTCTTTGCCATCACAAGGGTTGTGTTCGGTTGGGTACCAGCTGGAATCTTCAAATCAACCATCCCATCGACCGATGGAACCTTAATCGTAGTCCCCAATATTGCATCTATATAGGATACCTTGCAGGTGTACAGTATGTTGGTATCATCACGTTTGAGGACAGGGTCTGATATGACATCTATAATAACAAATAGGTCACCAGGAGACCCGCCCCGCCTTCCAGCATTACCTTCATTTCGGACTCTTAAACGGCTCCCAGAGTCCACACCAGCGGGAACCTTCAGACTGATCCGCTTTGTCCTCCTCACCCGACCATCCCCAGAGCAAGTGTTACAAGGGGTTGATGTTTCCCCAGTCCCACCGCATGATGAGCATGTCATAACCTGTTGGAATACACCTAATGGAGTCCTTGCTGATTGAACCACCTGACCTTGCCCACCACATGTGCTGCATGTGGATGCCTTGGTGCCTGGTTTAGCACCAGAACCATTGCAAGTCCCGCAGCTCTCCAATCGGCTAATTTCAATCTCCTTTTCAACCCCAAAAACTGCTTCCTTGAAGTTCAACACAAGATTATAATATTCATCCTGGCCATCAACTGCTCGACTCCTAGAACCTCTGCCCCCCATTCCGCCCATCCCACCCATACCACCCATCCCACCCATACCGCCATGCCCTCAAATAGGGACTCGAACAGATCAAATGGGTTGCTGAAATCCTGCAACATCACAGTTCATCGTCCCATTGTAAGAAAGTAGACATGCAAATGAAGAAATAATTTTGTGCCCAATCATGAGTTTGAAAGGTACTTACCCCCGTACCCATACCAGCACCTTTAATTCCAGCCTCTCCATACTTGTCATATAGTGATCGTTTTTCATCATCAGACAAGACCTGCGAAGATTAAATAATTAATATAACTAATATAATAAAGGCCACCAATGATATGTTATAAAACCATGCTTTTACCTCATATGCATTACTGATTTCCTTGAATTTTGTTTCTGCCCCGGGTTCTCTGTTACAAAAAAAATACAGTTCCCACAAAATGAAAACAGACAACATTTACCATATAGATTGTTAAACTAAATTGAATAGAAAATTTCGACTTGCATAACAGATATGATTACATAGGTAAGATATCAAACTTCTTACATCCAGACATGATTACATGTCTCGACATATAGATGAGCTGGGCCAACACATCAACTTTCAAAAATCCAGACACAATCATATCTACATAATTTCTGACAGAAAGTTCGCAAAAAGATTCAAATGTATTGCCTGATTAGATTATTTGTCCTGAATCCTGATTCCTGATGGAAATTTTTAAATGTGGACATTTTGCTTAGACGGAATAGCTTCCACCATTTTAGAAAAAATAAAAATTTATAGCTCCCGAGCTAAAATAGAAATGTACAACTCAGCCCAACCTCAATGCTTCAATCAAGTTTTGTGTCCTTAAATTTAAGGTTCCTCTTACCGAACCCCTTTTCAGGAATAAATAAAATAAAATCACACAGAACAACCCAAGAAAACTGACTAAACTAAACTAAACTCTCCCAGTCATTTAACATGGGTGGTGAGATGGGGAACCGGAGGAACTTTGATCAGATTCTGGTCCACCAATTCCAAAACAGCCACACAGCCCCAAAAAAGTAGACAACAAGTGATTTCTAGTAAGCTGCCCTTTTCACATCCAACTTCTTTTCCACTTTACAAATATTCATACAAACTTTAATTTGCTCTACCGAACCCGTAATGCATTTTCTTTGCCAAGCCTAAGACTTAAATCACAAGTTGCAACATCCCAAAAACATACAGCATCTTTAGCCATGAACATCTCTAGCAGCTCTAGCTTTACCACATCAGCACAGATCCCGAACTCTAAAAATGAGACAAACTAGTATTACCTACAGAACGTGCCTCTCATCATTTCTAGCCCAAGATCATTACAAACCTTTGAATTGACTTCAATAGGGAGGAAAAAAAACACTTATATAACTCTACTATAGACAAAGGATATGAATACAGCCAAGGTCTTGGGAGAAAATTCTTCTGCATATAAAGAATAAAGTAACCATGAACCTTCAAGCATACCATCCTCAAATCCTATGGGCTGACTACTAAGTGTACATACTATCTGGCACTATAATACAAATGACCAAACTCTAATGGAAACTGAGCACGTAGACTAGAGATATGTTTTAACATTCAATTACAGCATAATGTAACTGAGATAACCCCTCTTTTTATAGGACCAAATACAGAGAATAACAGATATAAAGTAACATTAACGGAGAAGAGGAAAAACAAATGGTAAACACTACTAGTCAAAATTGAGCTGGCAAAACTGGCTCACTTGTTAACATCTGGATGATAACTTCTTGCAAGCTTCCGATAAGCTGAAAAGTGAGAAGTATGCAGAAAAATTAGAAGACGATAATCCAGAGGAAAAAAAAAATATACAAAAGAAAAACCAAAAAAAGCACAAACCATGATTTATTCAATGCTTGAAGCCACTCACTATAATTTATTCAATCTTTCAAGCACACAAATTCACACTAGATGCTTTATTTATCCAAGAGTGATAAAAGCTTAATTTTTGTTTGTTCTGACTTGCACAAAACCAAAGCATTTCACATATTAGGTTCCAATATGAAGGGTTACTTTCTAATGTACATTCATTACAGCAATCCATTCATAAAGGTAATATGAAATCCAACAAAAACTTTCAAACACATGGATCAGATAGAATATATCATTCTAAAACCTCATGTAAAAATTCATATAGGGTGGACATTGGAGAAAGTACATAATAGGATTTTAAAAAGAGAGAGACATATCATAAAAAATCAAGCTGAGATTGTCAACTAAAGGTGCACAACCAAGTTACATTAGGTACAAAATTCCTATGAATGAGAATACTCATTCTCCCACTGCCTCAAATAGCTGCATATTCCTTATTTCATCCCCCAAAGGAAAAAATCATGACTAAAATAGGTTGAAGAAAGTAATCACGTGCAAGACTACTGAACATAGCTAAGAATACATTCATAAAGTTAGGCAATCAAGAAGAAAGGACACTTTTTTTTAGTCAAAGAAGAATGACGCTGAGATCATCACAATACAGAACAGTCCTCATACAGCCGAGGTGTTCATATTATATTTCTCCACTCTTCAAATCCAGGATTTGGGGCCAAGGCATCGTACCATTCAGTTCTCTATCCATGCTAAAGACAAAGAGTATTACTTAACAAATAGTTAGACTGCACATATGCAATATATTCCTTTGCGTACTTTTGCCATACATATATGTGGGGGAAAATAAGCTAAACATGCCAGGCTAAGGGAGAAGTAAGAACTGAATATCATAATATGCAAGCAGTTAGCTCTGTAAAAAGACACAGATTAGGTTTTTTAATCTCAGATCCACAAAAATGATAGAAAAGCACATAAAAGAAACAGAAACAATACACAGACAATAGTTTACGAGGAAAAAAGAAGAAAGATAATAGAAGAGTAGATACCGCTTTTAATTTCTGATTTACTTGCATTTCTTGACACCCCAAGAACAGAATAAAAGTCCTGGATGTAAGAATATGTGAAACAGTTAATGTGTATTCATTCATTAAGCTTCTTAATTCAGGGGAAGAAAAAGTACAACCAACGTTTGTTATACTCACAGTATCTGCTCTAACTATAAATCGTGCTCCCCTGCTACGATGCGAAGTTTGAGACGGGCCTGCACAGAATAGAGCATTCAAGGAATCCCGAGAGAACAAGCTTGAACTCGGTGCCCCCAAATATCCTATTTTGCTTGATACACTGCATTCAAGATGATACTTCAACTAATACTTTTAAACAATCTAAGAGATGCTGGTAGCTTGTTAAGCAGATGCGTTAATTTAGAAGTAGAAACCAAACCAAAACAAAATGAAAGGAACAGATACAGCATATATAGAAATAACGTCAAAATCGATAGGAATATAATCAGAACTTTATAAGTGGAGTGCATTGTGTTCGTAAGGCTCTTAAATAAAAAAAAATAAAAAAAAAGAACTTACCAACATTGGGATGTGAGGACCTTGTTTATGGCACAGGGCCTTAGCATTGTCTGAGGACGAATGCCCCATTGAGTAACCCATGTACTTCCACAATGAATAATTGCCATTCAGTGAACTTTCTGCGAGCACTGAGCAGAAACAAACACACTATATCAGGAATTTTTTAATGTTCCAACAAAACATACTTGGGGATAACTCGTATTGAAGAAATAGTTCTGTAAATGACTATTCAGAGAGGTGTGATAAACAATAACAGAGAAACCGACCACAACACGAATGGAGAGAGAAGGACTAGTCAACCTAGCAGAGGTCCTGACGTACAGAGCCTCTCCTCTTGCAACATTCTTCCCCTCTTATCTCATCTTTTAGTTAATTACAAATATTAATGTCTTATTAGTTATTATTATACACCTTCTTTGTGAATCTCTACACTTTCTCGCAAACACGTATAGCACAAAGCTCCGTATCATCATTGGGTTTAACTAACTTACGGAAATGAACCCAAATGAGCCCCTTTTCTCTTAAGATGTTTTTGTTTTCATACAAAAGGCATTGACTCCAAAGGTTTTTACTAGTGCAACTAAACCTTATACGCACAACAAAAGAAAGATGCAAAAAATTGAACAAGCATGTGGCAAGCAACGGACGCTCATATAGTCCGAAACAAACAACTTACAAGTAAAACATATAGATACGTACAGTGCCATCGAATAGCAGAAGCGAAGAAAAGCTTAAAAATTGAAGAAAAAGGCACCAAACTCAAGTATCTCAAATTCTCAATTGGTAGGTAAAAACAAAGAATTTACGTTTCCAGTGACAAATTAACACAGCGCAGGCAAATCGAACCCGAAGGACGAAAAGGAGAAATATTGAAATTACCTGATATGCGATGCGAACCGCTAACCCAGTGCTCAAAGAGCGCCTAGCAATGGAACACACAAAGCTCACGAAATATCAGAAATCAAGTAAAATAAAGCAAATTTGGGAAACGAACTTGTTGAAACCCTAACGACGGTGAGAGCAGAGAGAGAATTATGGCGGAGCACAGTGGTGAACGGCGGCGGTGTGGGGCGCACAAGAGAAGCAAAGAGAGGGTGTGGATGGCGCGGAAGTGAGGGCTCCAAAGTGAGCGAAGTGGGGATGAGATTGCGTGGCTTCAACAGCCGAACTGAACTCAACAAGTACCAAACGCTGCGTAGTAGGGCCAAACAAATCAAAACGACGTCTCTAGATTCACTTCACTTTGGGTCCAAAGTCCAAATAAATCAAAACGACGTCTCTAGATTATTCCAAATCATACAATGCTTTATCTTGGGTTCTCTTCGACAAAGGTTTTTTTACCAAAGGACATACCACGAAGTTTTGTTTGAAGAGGTGTGCATTTTGAAGTTTTGTGTTCGTTCTCTTTTGTTTATAATCTGTCATTATTTTCTGGATGCGAGTTTCATTTAAATTTTTAGGTTTTCATTTTTATTCCTGATTTTTACGCTGAGCTTTAGATGATTTTTTAACTATTTGTTGTACCATCCTTATACTACCTTTCTAGTGATTCAATAAAAAAGTTTAGCTCATACAAAATATAAACTCATATACTCGAGATCCATCACAAATCAGAGGTACTAATTTTAAATTTGGGACTTCAATACCATTTAACTCTATCAACTATCCTTTAATCTACAAAAGGTTTGTAGCCCAAGTGGTTTAGGGGTGTTTTTGTGACTTGAGCTGTACTTATAAGTTCACGAAACAGTTGCTAGGGCAATTGTGCACTTCACGGAAAGAAAGAAAAAAAAGTCCTTCATGGAGTTAGGAAGGAAAGAGAAAAAGTGCACATATGACTCAGATAATCAGATTCTAGTGATAGAGATGAAAGTGCATACATGTGCTCCAGTTTTTCAGGTAATGGCTATTAAGTGAAGAGTTTGGCCAAGACAACACGATGAAGAGTTTGGTCAAGACAATCTTAGTAAAGAATAACAAGTTGGCAAATCAGAGTTTCAAGACTCGATGGATTTAAATGCGTTAAGATCTCCAGATTGTCAGAAATGACTGAGATGATGTCTTTCTCAGTTATGGAGTCGTTAGCCCTTACGAATTATTTTCTCACAAAATTGAGTTCATTTTCAGTCCCTCTTTTACAAAATCAATTACAAGTTTAGCGAGTGAGTTTAATTATTTGTACTTTATTCGCTCATTATATGTGCAACTTGTGATTAACTTAGTCTTTTGTTGTTGTTGCAACCCTCCTTTTTGGAAGGTTGGAATTGCAATCTAAATATAGTGTCTAGATCGTTACACCTTTCGTGTAGGACGGAACTTACCCGACAAAGAATTTCACTACCTTAGGACCGTTATAGTTACGGTCGCCATTCACGGGGGCTTCGGTTGCGGGCTCCCTTGTTTTCAAGTCACCAACTTCCTTGACCTTCCGGCACTGAGCAAGTGTCAGCTCCCATACATGGTCTTGCAACTTTGCAGAGATCTGTATATTTTGTAAATAATTGCGGGGGCATGGTCAGTGTTTAAATATTGTATTGTATCTCAAATGGAACCTTTTCTATGAAGATATTTTTTTTGTCAAACAATAGATTTGTTAGATTAGATATTAAATTAGGGAGTCAACAGAGTGTAAACCCCCGCCATGGTGCAAGGGCAACACTCCCCATTGTGGTAGAGGGGCACTTGCCTATAAAAGATTTTTTTTTTTTTTGAACAAACAATAATATCTCCACTAAGAGAAAGGGGGTGGGTTAAGCCTCACAATGGGCTAGTAATAATGTGGTTCAAATTCGCCTTAACGAGAATCAAACCTAAGACCTCTCACTTACAAATGAAGAAGAATACCGCTAAACCTCTCACTTCAAATTCGCCTATAAGAGATACTTATGTGACAACTTTTGTGATGTGTTCATATAACAATTCTTTCTTTAATAGATAGGGTTGTGAGATTCGAATTTAATACTTTTTTTGTTTTTATATAGGTAAGTCGTTAGACTAATAGCTAAATTCGGTTGCATCTAACCATTCTTTTCTTTTTTGTTTTTGATCAATACATCTAACCTTTAAAATAATGTATGTTGCTCACGAATCTGAAATTTTTTCTAATGTTGAAGTACATTACATCTTAAGTGTTTTTTTATGATATGTTTAAGCGGTTAGAGCATCTCCAACTGTTTTTTTATTTTATTAATATTTTTACATTTTGTTAGTTTAGTAAATGAATAGTGCCTAAAAACTATTTTAGCTATTTAATTTAACTTATTATCTCCAGCAACGATTAATTTTTAACAAATTTTGACTATATTTTATTATTATTATTTTTACAAACAATAACATTAACGGGGTAAATTTTTAATTGTTAAGGGAGAGAAAGATCGGTGGGGATCAAACCTGCACTTTAATATTTATACAACCCATCTTTCTAAGTTTGGCTCTTTAAACAAGCATTCTAAAGTTTAAAAGTTCTCTTGGAGATGCTCAATCATAATGTAGATAATGACATGACATAATCGATGTTTAAACACATAACATCTATTGATTGATTATCATTCGGATATATAGAATAGAATAATACACCAAAGTATATTAATAGCTTATTTGGGGGTAATTTAAAAATGACTGAAAGTACTTTTAGAGAAAATGTTTTTAAGTTCCAAAAACACTTGAAGTGTTTTATGTAAGAAACATCAGTTATGTGCTTCTTCCAAAAAGCATTTTAAATATTTTTTTTCAGGATTTAGTTGCATGTTTACTAATTATTGGTTTCAAAAATATTTTCATAAAAAAAAAACGATTTCAACCATTTTCAAAATATTTTCAAACAAGCTCTGAAATTTTCTTAAAACACGTAGTTCCCGTTTTGTACTCTGGTCATTGTTTGAGCCACAGCCCATAATAATTTGGGCTCTGCTAAGCTGTAAGACATAGCCTTAAAGCCCATTGGATATGATATCTCCATAATATCTAAACCAGTTCAAACCCCGGGTCCCCTTTTCGGCCTTTATCTTCAAAAAGTGCACTTAAAGTCATCAACACCACCTTCCACGTCCTCCCACGTGTCCGATCTTATCCACTCCCCTTACCAAACCCATCCCCTACTATCACATTCCACCTGTTCCCTTCCAAATACGCATTTCCAATTGCACGCTTTATTCCCATCGTACCCTTACCTATTTTACGCAAAGACCAAAATCTCCAACTGTACAAACACTGGAAGTTAAGCTCCACATGCAATGAAGCTGTACGCCGCAGCAGCAGATAAATCCCATCGTCTCCCTCAAATGTTCAAAACCATAAAAATCCATACGCCTCCATCTTCACTCCCACCGTTTCCTGATTTCCACCATCTCTTAAATCTTCTGCTTTTCTTCCTGCATTGCGATCCCGCTACCGACAATGGCAACTCCTCTCACAGTCCTTCAGACCCGTTTCGATCCGACCCAACGCCTCCGCCTCCCAACGGTCCGACCCGAACCGCCGCAAGCCCGCTTCCGCCAACTGGTGGACCCCGCTCTTCGGCTGGTCTTCCGACCCTGCGGAGTATATCAACGCCGATCCGGCACAGAACCCCAGCAACAACGATCCGGGTTCTGACCGGACCCGAGCCGGATCCAGATTCGCGCTGGGGTGCTTCACGGAGGAGAAGGCGAAGCAACTGCGGAAAAAGACCCTGGAGACTTCCGCGTTCCACGATATCATGTACCACTCGGCGATCGCGTCTCGGCTCGCCTCCGATTTATCGGACAAGTAGCGAGAAGACAAGAAGTTTATGTCGCCGGAGCGCCTGCGAATTTTTAGCCGGCCGTTGCTGTTCTTCTTTGTCATTGCTTTTGGGAATGTAGCCATTTGGCATATCCAATTTGTCGGAATGAAATTAGAATTTTATCGATATTTTTGTGTTTTGTGGTTGGATCTTACTTTATTTATTTATTTTTTTTCCAAAAAATATTGGATGCTTCATAAAACATCATCGGGGAATACAATTAAATGGCCAAAGAAAGACAAACCAACTCAAAATATCATGGGAAATAGCGTGTGTCAATTGATTTTGTGAATGTAAAATTAAAAATAATTGTTTTTATGTTTTTTAATTGTTTTGTTGGCTCTATTTTTAATTAACTAAAAATAACAAATAAAAGTAATCACCATTAAAGTAGGATTGTGTTGAAATGTATTTAACCATACCTAATTATTTTAGGGTAAATTAGACAAACTATCTCATAATTATGAGTCGAATCACAATCGCATTTTGTGTTTTAATCATTGCAATGATATACTTCAATTTATGCATTTATTACAATGTCAAATGTCGTTAATTTTTTTGTAAATTTGATTGTTAAATAATAACATGGCAGGAACAGAACCTATTCCTTCGCTAACTGAAATAAAAAAATTAACTAATTTAAAAATTAAAATTAATTTTAAAAAAAATCTCTCTCCGCCTTTCTCCCCAGAAATCGTCTCCCTTCGTCCACCCCTCACTCCCTCCTCCGCCCCCTTCTTCCTCATCCTCCTTAAACAAAACCAAATTTCGTCCTCCTCCGGCAACAACTGATACACCGCCGATCGCAAAAGCGTCGGTCGTCCTCCATCGGATGGAGATCAACCGAGCCTTTCTCCCATATCATTTTCCCTCTCTTTGAATCCATCACCGACTGGGGCTTTGGCCCCACTACCATTTCTTCAATTTCTTGGTCTTCACCATTTCTTCAAGTGGCCATTTGAAAATTGGCCCAGAACTTCGGATTTTCGAAATAACAGGACCACCACTACTACAATTAGCGCAGTAGCAACCATCGCCATCACAGATCCACTTCCCCGACGCGTGTCAACCTCTACACCTTCTCCTCTCTGTCTCCGTCCGTCCGGTTCTCCATCAACCACCATTCGATTTCTCCCAACCATCATTCGAATGCATCCACTGCCGTTTCAAAGAAAACCAGATCATTTCGTTGCAGCCTCCACAAGAATCAGGGAGGGAGTCAAAACACCGGGAATTTCCCTTTGCAAAGGTAAAATATGTGCCAATCTTATATGACGAACTCGCTGGTCTGAATCGATGGACTCGAAGGCGGCGAATGGAGATCAACCGCCCCTTCCCCGCCGGCCCCACCGACATCCGCCACTTCCACTCCAACAACTACGTCGACTTCTTTGCCTCCGTCACCCCCGAGACCCTTGCCGATTCCGTCCACATCACTCTCAATCGCCAAGACGCCGACATCGCTCTCAATTGGGCCGGTGGGGGACGGAATGAGAGTAAGAACAAAACAAATTCGGCTGTTTAAGCAGGGCCGGCCTGAGAAATTGGGCCCTAGGCGAGCCTTCAAATGGAGGTCCTAAAGTTCTTTGACATCCGACTCGTTGTACATTTATATGTATAAGAAAACATTTTGCTAAATACATGAAAAATTTTATTTCTACATTAAAAATCATTAGAATTCATATCCAAATAAGAAAGATATGCAAATATTACTTAAATATTACACGTCTCGCGTTTTTAGACGTAAATGTATTAATTAAGTTTACATAATCTAACTTTTCAGTCAATTCTTTTTCAATTGACAAAATAGTCAACCCATTTAATCTTTCTTGTGACATAGTTGATCGAAGATACGATTTGATCAACTTTAATTTTGAGAAACTTCTTTCAGCAAAGGCAACTGTAACTGGTATGGTTAACAAAATACGATAAGCAACTCATCCATTCGGGAAACAACCATCCATTTGTCTTATATATTTCAGCACTTCCATTGCCCGATTTATTTCCTTCGGCAAGGTTTCTCTCAAGATTATTAGCTCTATAAATAAGTCATTTCTATCAACATTAGAATGCTCACCATGTTTCAAAAATCCTTCAAGATCGATACAAAACTCCTTCAAGCTATCATTGTCTACATCTTTTAACTTCTTCAAATTAATTAACTACTACAAAAACCATATTTATACACACACACACACACACACACACACCATAAGAAATATTTTGGGCCTTCCGGCCCTTCCCGAGGCCAAAAGCTGCACAACAAGTTCCAAATTTTTTTTTTTTGGGTAAAGTACAAAAAACTACTATTGGAATCACGATAGTTTCATACCTCATCTTTTAAAATTGACAATGTCATACCGCATCTTACGAATTTGTGACAATGTCATACCTCCATCAATTTTTCTGTTAAGTGCTGACGTGGCAAGAGACAGGGACCACTCACTAATCCAGCTGGATTAAAAAATAATTAAATATATATTTAATAATTAAATATTAAAAAAATTAAGAAAAAAAAAACAAAACAAAAAAATTTCCTAGGGGTGCGGCATCCCCTTTCCCCTCTCCTTCTTCTTCTTCTCCTTCTCCTCCTCCTCCTTCTTCTTCTTCTTCTTCTTCTTCCTTCTTCTGGTTTTTTTTTTCTTTTTATTCTGGGTTGCAGTTTCCATTTTTTTTTTTCCTCCTCCTCTTCTTCCTCCTTCTTCTTCTTCTTCGGTTCTTCCTCCTTCTCCTGGGGGGGGGGGGGGGGCGGGGCGGGTGGGGTTGGGTTTTCAAATTTTTTTTTTTTTTTTTTTTGTTTTTTTTTTTTTTGTTTTAGAGATTAAGCAGAAGAAGATGAAGATGGGGAAGAGAGAGAGAGAGGGGGAGGAAAGGGACGGCTAAGGTTTTTTTTTTTTTTTTTTACTTTTATTTATTATTTAAATATTTTTTTTAGTTTTTAATAATATTTTATTAATTTTTTTAACAGAAAGTGGTCCCAATCTCTTGCCACGTCAGCACTTAACAGAACAACTAACAGAAAAATTGACGGAGGTATGACATTGACACAAATTCGTAAGATGAGGTATGACATTGTCAATTTTAAAAGATGAGGTATGAAACTGTCGTGACCCCAATAGTTGAGGTAGTTTTTTGTACTTTACCCTTTTTTTTATAATTTCATATTGAGATATTTTACTCAAACTAAAAAATTATATATATATATATATATAAAATTGTTATTGGTATTCCAAAATTCTAGTGGAGTACGTTCCAAACTTTCTATATTTGGAAAAAAAAATATACTTGTAAAAAGTGTAGGACGAGATTTTTAAAATGTCAATAACACTTCTCTATATATATAAAAATTAAAAAAAAATTGGGGCCTCCCCTGAAGTGGGGCCCTAGGTGCCCGCCTACTCAGGCTACTCCCAGGACCGACACTGTGTTTAAGGAAGACGAGGAAGAAGGGGGAAAGAGAAGGGAGTGAGGGGAAGATTAAAGGGACGAATTCTAGGGATAAAGGATGAGAGAGTTCTTTTTTTTTTTTAATTGTTAAATAAAAAACTATTAATTTATTAATAAGTAATTAATTTTTTATTTCAGTTGGTGAATGAGTTGTCCCGTTCCTGCCACATATCATTTAACAACTAAATTGACATAAAATTTAACAGATGTCTGATATTGCAATGAATTTATAAATTAAGGTATGACATTGTAATGTTTAAAACATGAGATATGAAATTGTGGTTTGATTCATAATTAAGATAATTTTGTGTAATTTACCTTTAATTTTAATACATTGGAGTTCTAGTTAAGGGAAGAGTAAAATTTGGTATTACAAATGATTTACCATTTTTACTCTATTTCTTCATAATAATATAGATAAAGAAACGTTCATCCTCTCTTTAATATAGCTTAACATAAAATGTCGCCTTTAATTAGAAATAAATAAATAAAGTCACTATTTACAAGATAGAAAATTAAAAGATAAGAACATCCATTAAATTAAACAACTTTTGTGAGAAAATATACAAAGTAATTAAAATAAACTGATTTAAGCCAGTGCCAACTACTGTGCCACGTACCCATCAGCACCCTCACCGAAATCTAATCTGTGTCACCCCATTTGGTTGGAAGACCGATGACAGGGATAAATCCAGGATTTAAATATGAGATGGACGAAACTATGAAGCAAAAAATCTAAGTCATTCTTTACGGTGTTGTAATTAATTCACACAGTGTAATTATGTAAACCTAGGTATATTGTGTTTAAGATTACTTTTTATTTTAGTGATTCTTTCTTATTAAACTTTGTATTATTTAGAGATCAAGTTTCACTCTCCTCATGGTTTACTATAAATAAAGGCAATGGGGAAATAACATCCTACAATTTTCATACACTCTGTTCTCTCCTTTCCCTCTCTCTTTCTCCTTTCAGTAAATTGGCCACAACATGTTATCAAGCACACTTCTGACGTTGCACTAAAGAATTTGAAGGGTAATTTTTGCTACAAACTAGTTCACAATCCTTATCACGCAATCCAGATTCTTCTAAATCACAGTTAATGGACAATTATAAGAACTACACAAATCATAACTTATCATGTAATTTATGGTAATTGTTATGAGAAGCTATTTATGAAACTCAACATGTCAAACACAATTTAGTTCTTCATACAAATAATGGCTAGTTATTTAATAACAATAAAGCACAATAATAATTACTAAACATGGAATGTAATTGAAATTCATATAAAATAAAAAGATTAAGATGTTCATTATAAGAGTACACCCTAGAGCTAGCAAAAGAGATTTAGCTTGATAAGCCGATATTATACTATATATTTTATCATAATTTTGATATTAATTTATTGGTTATTTTGTGAGAATTTTGATACTCTGAAGTATATTTTCAATGTAAGATATGCAAATTTATCTTGATAAAAAAGTATCAAACTAATATATTTTGGAGTAATTCCAATTGGAGAATGTTCATGAGTCTCTCAGCTTGTTCGTATCAAAGTTCAAATTTTTTTACCAAGCGGTTAATTTATGGCGGTGAAATAAAGGGCAAACACACAATGTTGTCAAAAAGACATCTTTGGACTTTATTAAGCTTAATAAACAGTTCAAGATGATGTCTTTTGACAATGGGCCCTTCTAGAAATATGTTCAGAATATCTTAAGAGTTATCTTAGGCTCGTTTTGGAGGTGTCTAAGACCCATAACGTGGCTATTTTGTGGCTAGACAAATTTCCCGTTTATTGATTAGGACTGTGTTTTCCTGTTTTTTTCTTCCTTAATTTATTACTGTTTCCTAGTTTTTAAAAGACATTTTGTAGGAAGGAATAAGCTAATTAGCCATTAGGGTTCTCAATGAGAATTCGGCTTAGAGAACTTGTGATGATTCAAGTTTATTTATAAGGTGTTTTCTATTCATGTTCTTAATAATTTTTTTTTTATGATTATACGTAACTAATCTTTTTTGCTAGGATGAGGCCACGAGCCTTAGTAAGAACATGTAGTTTCTTTTAAATTTACTTTTGATATTATACATGCAGGTTTTGAATTATTAATCACTGTGTTTGAAATTATCTATTTGTCTTAATGCTTGATCAACATTAGATATTTAAAAAAGTAGTTTGATACAATTTTAGTCGGAGGGTTTTCCCTGAAATTGACGAAGGCTTTTTGTGGTTAATAATTGTATTTCACTTATGATGAATACCACATCTTAAGGGTTGCATGATTTTCAAAAGGATTTTCATAAAGTTTAATGAGGCTTGCATGTTTAAATTCGATCTGAATGCCACTGATGGATTGCATGTTTGATATATATTCTAGATTAGGGGTCCAAGTAGAGCATACTTTAGGAAAACCCAACCTTCAAATTATGCATGTATAAGTCATAAGTAATTGAAAGAACTACATAAGATTGTTAAGGTGACGCCAAAATCCTAGTGCTTTTACAATTGATTTTCCAAAACTATTTTCTCTTATTTTATTTTACTTTTACCAAATCTTTTAATTATTATTTTTTATTTTAAATTCATTTTTTTTGTGTGCATAAAATCAAGGCTTTTTTTATTAGTACCCCACAAATTGCTGTTTACACCCCCACATACTGAAAAAACCTCACACTTACTTTTTAAACTAAACATTATCTTAATACACCTCATTTACTTACCCAAATGATCCTCACACCCCACTTGCTATCATAATAGGGCAGATCCAAGGAGAAACCAATTTCGAAACGAGAAATGCAACCCTTAAATTGTGACTCTCAGGAGACAATGCACTAAGAAGCTCAAGGCCTCCTGAAAACCCTTTCTCTGAGAGAACCAAGCTTTTGGGAAGAAAAATTGAGGCTTGTCTTTTTTGTATGCATGAATGCTCTATTAACATGGTCCAATACATAGTGCTTACAACACCCAAATTTTCTGTCACCATTTTTGACAGCACCCCACATATTCAAACACCAAAATTCCCAAAAATTAAATAGGTTTTTTAATCAACTTGAACAAAACCCGGATGAAATTGTTGGCAAATTTTCAGAAGGGGTGTGCTATCACACACCCCAAATTACTTCTCACACACCCTTTGTTAATTTTTGTCCGTTGATTTTCTTCAATTAATCCGATCCGACGGCTGAAAATTAAAAGGATGTGTGAGAAATAAAATAGGGTGTGTGGATAGCACATCCCTTTTCAGAACTGGATGATTAGAATAACCCAAAAACCAAAGTGGTGAGAGAAATAAGAATTAGGGCATCTAAGTCATTTCATATTAGGGCATACAAGGCATTTGATACAAGGCATCTAAGTCAATAAAATAACCCTAAAACCAATCTTTTCCAAAACTTTGTTTCAAGTGATTAATTAAGATTTGATTTTACATAAATTGTTTTAAATAATCTATGTGGAGACAACTTTGCATGAGTATTCTTATTACAATAATTTTGTTCTCTTATAAGTATTTTTATTCCTACTTTAGTAGTGATAGAAATCCTATCATAGCTCATGATCAAACAAAAGACAAACATGATTGAACTCGATGACATGAAAGAAATCTTGAAACTCCAACTGAGTACCAGGTCTCCAGCCCTGGTTTCCAAATTGAAATTTCAGTAAGGTATGACTTGATTTTGTGCGTCTGTCTCCAAGTCTAATATGTGAGTGAAGAAACCCTTAATAATGGACAATGATCGTCTATTTAAATTTTATTTTGCAAATTATACAGTGTGGTTGTTGATGATTGAATTATTAAATAAATATTTATTAGTATGTTTATTTCTTATTAATGAACCACTACATAATTTATAATTATAGTTTGAAAAATTAATCTATCTAACATTACTCTTAATTTATGCCGTTAGGGATGACAATTATAACCGTAAAACTCGATAACCGTGGATAATTGCCCGAATGGATTGGATTTAGGTATGAAAATTCGGGTATATTTTGGGTATGGGGAAAAATCGTGAATATTATTCAGTTATGGTTTTGGATATGGTTATAGGGGTCCCCAATCCATATCCATACCCGAATCCGAACCGAATAATATATAATATAATTATATATAATATTAAAGTATTATATAATATATGTATGTGTGTGTGCGCGCGCGTGTACACATTATTCACCGAATCCATTACCTTGAGAATACAAAAATTGCATTGTATGAGTTGCATTTTATGGCCAAGTTCAATAGTTTTGATATGAATCAAAATCTATGAGAATTTAATGGTATTTATGAGCCATATCAAAGATCAACCAACATTATCAATGTTTAGCTTTAATTTTCATGCTCCACAAGATCCATTAATTAAATTATTTTATACATCAAATATTTAATAATGAAATTAATATTTACTAAATTATCACACGTTAATTGGGCGAATATATTTTTTGTACTAACCAAAATGGATATAACCGTTAATCGATGAGAAATTCATTATCCGGTGGGTATGGTCATGGATAATACCTGATGGTTAATTTGCGGTTATGGATATGATTAATTTTTGTGGTTATGGAGATGGATATAACATTTTCGTCTCCAAATCGATCCGTTGTCATCCCTATATGCCGTGACCTTTTAAATCCCTCTCCCTTTCTTTATTAGTCCACGTGCCAATAGGAATTCCAAAAACCCATTCCTTGTAGGAAGAGGAGAGCAGCACAGCATCGAATTATTCCAACGTTTGCACAAAATCAGCAAAACCCACTAATTATTGGCCCAAAGTCCAATCTTGCATCGACCACGCACAAATCACGCATAGCCACTTCCTCGAGCTTTTCTTGTAATTAATTCTTCTTGAAAATCTATATTTCGAACTATGATTATAGGATGTCATTCACTATTATGATTTGATGTTATTAGTCTTTGCTTAAAAATAAGAAGTATTATGTTCGAATCTCGTGAATGATAAATTCGATACCAAATTAGGCTGCCTATTGTATGATTTAGAGTGTAAAAATATCAATGTACTAACAAAAAAAAAAAACTATGATTATAGGAAAATAATTAGGAGACCAAATTTTTAAACAAAATTTTGTAAATGAAATGATGTGGTTGTTGATAATTGGATTATTACGTGAGTGTTTATTAATGTGTTTATTTTTTGTTGGTGACACATCATTTGATTTGTAAAATTGGTTTAAGAATTTAATCTCTTTAGCATTATCTTTTCTATAAAACTCACATAAAACACATCAAATCTAACTATTTAAAATAAAACCATAATAATTTAATAGATAAAAAAATGTACAAAATATACGTCAAACATCAACACACGGTAATCACGATAACATATCATATAGTTGTTTTAACAAACGTATTGTTGGGCTCAAAATCGTAAGTTTATTTTTCAGTCTACTTCACCACATACAACCTGATCGATTTGGTTGATTGGGACACACTCCACAACACATGCATCCATGTTGAATTGTAGCCCAAAGTCGTCCACATATGATAATATTCCCATGCAATATTGCTTCTCCTCCCAACCACCATCCACCGGATGCCATAATAAACTAAGAAAATTATTGCCGACCACAAAGGAACAGTAGCAAAACAAAAATAATAAAGTAATAATGTATTAAGAAATTGAAGGAATACTCAATCAAGATGCCCATTTGCACATGGGTTTCCAGTTTCCACTTGCCAAAAGGATCGATATATAAGATCTGCTTTCAATTTACGATTTTTCAACCCCTTTTGAATTCTGATTGGTTATGTAATGTGCATTTGTTTGATTTGATGTTTTTCTGTCGCTCCCACGAGTTAAAAATTTTATAGGAAAAAAATTAATAAAAATGGATTCAATACTTTTGGGTGGAGATCAAAGGGGATGGACTAGTCATTTATCCTTGAAGATGAATCATAGTTGGATGTTTTATATTTCGTTTCAACGACAATTTTTTTTAAACGACATTTTAATGAGATTTTTGTAGGTGCTAAAGTGTGTAATGCAGTTTTATACATATTTTATTTTATTTTACTTTTATAGAAGAAATGGTATATTATTAAAAGAGATGAATAGGCGACTTAGACATGGCGTTATATATGGATAAACAATTTTTAATGACCGTTAACATAAGAGCTAATATGATCTGGAAGAATAACGCACATCCAATGATAGATAACTAAGGTTCAACCATCAATAGGACAATGACTATACTATAAATCAGCTGCAAAATTAACATAACACGATAGATTTATAACGAGAGCACACTCAAGAACTTAAACTCTGTGTATAATAAAAACTAAAACCCGCTTATACACATAACAGTTAACTCAGTTACGAAGCGTCAAATGTGATGGAATCCATGCACTTGAGTGTGTCCATCAGTCCAGTCGCCGGCACCTTCTGTGAAGGTGTCCACCGCAACCATGTGGCTCTGCATGCTAGATTCAAAGGGTGTATGAGTCACCCTCAAACCGACATCGTATAAGCAAACCCATTAGTGAAACACATGCATTTTGAATGGCTTGTCTATAAGTATAACCTCCCCCGGAAAATAGTACCTGAAATCCCAAGCTAAGGATCGGTATTTCTAAGACTTTAGTGAATTCATGTAAAATAATTAGCATTTTTAATTAACATTTAAGAGTAGTGAAAAAAATTAACATTTAAGAGTACGCGTCAGATGTTTATGGAGTAGGTTGTCATAAATATTCTTCGAGTTTATGGAATTGATATTGCCAGGCAAATATCTATTTGTTACAGTCAAATAATTTAATTTTTATCATCTTTTAAATCCCAAAATAGTGTACTAGTCCAAAAATTAAATTATAATTTGGCTATGTTTTGAAATAAGATATTTGAAAGGGGCTTAAAATAAAAACTGTTCGAGCTATTTTTTTTAATTACAAAATTTTAAACTAATCTACACTAACGAGAGTGAGAGGGTTAGAACTCGAAATATAGTGAGGTGAAGAATAACTACCAAAGTTATCTATCACTTACAAAAACTATTCAATTTGTTCTTATGTATCAAACCATAAAAATTGTCTCAATATCCTTGAGTTAGGTACCCTGATCAGATAACAATGTTTCTCACAATGTGGTTTAGATTTCATATGAACTGTACTGAAACTTGCATCTGGTTGGAGGATGGGCCACGTTGGCTTGCGTCTTCTTACCTTCAGAATGATGTTGCAAAGTTACGAAGTCCTAATGTATGAAGCTTTAACCAAGAGCCATTTCTATCAGCAAATAAAAAGAAGAAAAAAAAGGAAAAGAAAGAAGGAAACAAAGTTAATTTTTATCCACAATAAATCATTTTTGTCATTCTATAAAAAAAATCTGTCAATATCTTCATTAAGTGAAGAGATTAGTTTGACAAAAATACTTTTGAAAAGTTGGTCACGTGGTCCTTCACGTGACAATTTAACGAAGATATTGATTCTTCATAGAAAAAAAAAATGATTTAAGGTAGACAAACTCAAGGATTACTGCTATCGATTTTCATTGTTAGAAACCAAAGTAAATAGTTATGCTAATTCAACAACCATTTTAACTAAAAAGTCTTGTTTTATTGCATTGGGATTTGAGAGGTAGCATAGTTCGGATTCTAATCCTAGCTCATTATCTAATTTATTATTGGAGTCGACTTCAAATACAACAAAACTACATGCTATTATGGAGTAGGTACTAATAATGTACATTATTAGTGATGAAATCCTCTATTTATTTGGTACATTTAAACGATTAAACATATTCGATTCAAATAATTTATTATAAGAATGATCCTCAAATAAAGACAACAAAATTAAACGATTATTATGAAATTTTTTTGATAAAAAAATACATAGCTCGCAAGTGAAGTATGAGTTTAGCTCCAAAATGAGGATATAAAAGTTTTTTACTTTCACGTAATCCCAAGTTTCAATCAATCAATTAATCGCAAATAAAAGTACATTTTATTAATAGAGAGTCAATGAAGCGTTGGTTTTTTGTGAAGACTGCCTTGGCAGCGGGTTTTCTAGCTATGGACCAGGATTAAGGAAGAGTTTCGTAATATACGCATGTTTTGCAAACTTCGAGGAAGGTGGTGTGTAGCCAAAGGATGCCTCTGAGCCTTCCAATAATGTCATTCACGTGGTTTACTGCAAACTCGGAGGCTTTTCCATGTCGGCCAGCAGTATATAAACCAGTGCTCAATCCCTGGGATCTCAACTCAAACCCTTCCAACCCTTCTCTCTCACGCATAAACACTCTGAGAGTCACGATGAATAACAAACTCACAGTGCTGCTTGTTCTGCTATGTGCAGCTAATTTCCACGTCACCTTATCATTTGTCACAGATGGTAAGCTCTCCTCTGTTATTTATGCTGTTTTTATCTCTTTATTTATAGACGATTTTCATACAGCTCCAAGGTAGGAAGTTGTCATCAATATTGAAGTCTTGTATTATAAGCGATCTTATCTGCTTCTGGTTTAGTCCCTATGCAATAAGTGAGAGATTTTTAAGTATATTGAAACATCCGTCGACACATTAAGTGTTATAACATAAGTAGAAGAAAATTGTGAAATATACCCTTACAGTTATGTCGTCTATTTATATTATAACATATAATATACTATCTTGTGTTTCGGATACACAAAAACTTATCGCAGTGAGTTCAGACACTCTTTTAACATCGCCCAGGAGAGTGGATCCTGAAAGCCTTATATGTATATTCTCATCTCTACCTAGCACGAGGACTTTTGGGAGCTCATTGGCTTCGGGTTCCGTAAGAACTCCGAAGTTAAGCGAGTTCGCGCAAGAGCAATCCCAGGATAAGTGACTCACCGGGAAGTTCTCGTGTGAGTTTCCAGAAACAAAACCGTGAGGGTGTGGTCGGGGCCCAAAGCGGACAATATCGTGCTACGGTGGAGTCGAGCCCGAGATGTGATGAGGGCCCAGGCCGGGATGTGACAATTTGGTATCAAAGCCAATCCTTGGCCAAATGTGCCGATGAGGACGTCGGACCCCTAAGGGGGGTGGATTGTAACATCCCACATCGTCCAAGAGAGTGGATCCTGTAAGCCTTATATGTATATTCTCATCCCTACCGGATCCTGTAAGCCTTATATGTATATTCCCATCTCTACCTAGCACGAGGCATTTTGGTAGCTCACTGGTTTCAGGTTCTGTAGGAACTTCAAAGTTAAGCGCGCGAGTTCGCTTGAGAGTAATCCTAGGATGGGTGACACACCGGGAAGTTCTTGTGTCAGTTCCTAGAAACAAAACTGTGAAGGCGTGGTGGACTCGAGCCCGAAATGTGGTGGGCACCCGAGCCGGGATGTGACATAAAGTCCTGCAAATAATAAATTTCTTCTCCTAAGTTTTTAATACCACGATAGCTAGAATTCAAGCTAAGCCATAAATGAGTCATACGAAATTATTGTTTACATGAGTCAAATTGAAGAACCTACAACTATAAACAATGAAAAATACCACAAAAATGTAAGACTAATTAGTAATTTCTTCTTCTAAATTGAAAACACAAATTATAATTGAAAGAAAAAGAAATATGAAAATGCCATACTGCTTGGGAGAAAGTCTTCTTCGGGAGCATATGCATATATTTTTGGTTGGCTATGTGTTCATTTCTTTCAGTGCCCAAAAAACGTTTTAGCTAGCTGCTTAGTTTATGTATATCATTTTCGATCATGTTGAAGGATGGTAGCTACATTCAGTATTACGATTTAATAATATTTATCATTATTTTTAAGTGAAAAATTTTAAATTTGACTTCGTAGCTCATAAATCGATATCAAATAATTGTGACACATTGTCTTAGTCCAACTTACACATCATTTAATCTAATACCGTACCGCCAAATTGACACTAAAATATACATGATATTTTTGCACATGAAAAGGGCCCTAGACTATCTTTTTGCACTGGAAATCTTGTCGGGCGGAGCTGTACATCTTGTTTGCATGGCTGGCAGCACCGCTATATATCGTTTTCATCTAGTTCCCAAGTTGTACTTAATACGTTGATAATGACTAAAATACCCTTATTGTTGACATTTTATACACTCAAAACTCAAAAGGATGATCGATACAATCAATCGGCTATCTAATTTGGGTACTAGACAAGTCCTAGATAAGGATTTTGTCCCCCATAAGGTCATCGACAAGATTTGATCAACTATGTGGGTGCCACCCTTGATCAAATATTGATCATTAACCATATCATTATAATGTGACTACCAACTACTTTTTAGTGATGTCACATGTGAACTTGTTTATACTTGCATAACAATTCATTTGTAGATAACATGTCACACGTACAAGAAATTTGTAGGTATTTCAATTGATTTAAAATATTTACTCTTGTGACCGGTGTCTTATGTTTGAACTCTTTTTACGAATATAACTAGTACACACTAGATTTATAAAATTACTAAAATTATAATAAGTGAATGACTAATCCGAACATATCTGTATTACATTATATTATTTGATTTTCTAATTAAATGGCAATAGATTTATTATGGGTTTCGACATTGGCACATCACCCCATGTTCATATATCACAATTACTATTTTTATTGTTGGGGGAGAAACTAGAAAACAAGCAACAATGTGATCACATCACATGATCGGTCGATACATAACATGTGATCCTCTCGTGGCATCAATAATATGATTTAATATTAGGAACAAAGGCAAATACAATCTTACATGCTAGTAAAACTTACTAACTTTAGCTTTGGTGGTCCTTTGCATTTCATATTATTTCTTAAAATTAATTTTGTTGAGAGTTTTGGCCTTTAAATGATGTGGTATATGCGAACAAATCAAATATTGTCATGTCAGTTAGCGGTCACAACTGTAAGATTTGTTTGAGTGAATTTACATGTTATTGACCATAACCCTATTCATTTCTCAGGCTTATTACCCAACGGCAACTTCGAGTACGGTCCAAAGCATTCAGAACTCAAGGGCACAGTAGTGACGAACCCTAATGCAATTCCCAACTGGGAAATATCAGGCTTCGTCGAGTACATAAAATCAGGTAAAAAACAAGGTGACATGCTGCTGGTCGTCCCTGAGGGCGGCTTCGCAGTGAGGCTTGGGAAGGAGGCCTTGATCAAGCAGAAGTTGAAGCTCACAAAAGGCGGCTTCTACTCCATCACATTCACCGGCGGTCGGACGTGCGGGCAGGAGGAGAAGCTGAACGTGTCCGTCAATCCCAACGTTGAAAAAAATGACTGGGGAATAATACCAATCCAGACAATGTACAGCTGCAATGGATGGGATTCGTATGCATGGGGTTTTAATGCAGATTTTGATGACGTTGAGCTTGTGATCCATAACCCTGGGGGGAGGAAGATCCTGCTTGTGGCCCACTTATTGATTCTGTTGCTTTGAAGCTGTTGGAACCTCCTAAACGTACTAGAGGTAAAAAGTTGTGGTTTTTTGTTTGCTCTTGTTAATATGAATCATTTATAGCGTCAAGTATATTGTCCAAAGTGATAATTTGATAACATAACTTGTCAAATCTAAATTATTATTTTTTAAATATCATTTACGCGGAATTTAAGAAAAATTTCATTGGTACTATATTGATACAATTTTTTTTATTGAGCTCTATTAATACATTACTAACCATATTATCGATTGCCTTCTTTTTAAGATTGAACTAACTTGTAACCCAAGTCAATTGTACGTGAATTTGATATGACACGTAATAACAATATGACGTATACATATGTTACAAACATTTAATGTTGTCATTTTTTATACCAGAAACAGTTACTTTTCTTTTTGTTCAATTATTATTTTTCCAGCCAACTTGTTGAAAAATGGAAACTTTGAAGAAGGGCCCTATGTGTTGCCCAACGCATCATGGGGAGTCCTAATCCCACCCCACATAGAAGACGACCACAGCCCACTCCCAGGCTGGATCATCGAGTCTCTCAAGGCCGTTAAGTACATTGACTCCAAGCACTTCTTCGTACCCGAAGGCCGTAGAGCCATCGAGCTTGTCGGCGGCAAAGAAAGTGCATTGGCCCAAGTCGTCTTCACCAAGCCTGGCAAGCTCTACGCCCTTACATTCTCCGTAGGTGACTCCAACAACGCCTGCGAAGGCTCCCTCATCGTCGAGGCGTTTGCCGGCAAAGACACCCTCAAGGTGCCGTACCAGTCCAAAGGCAAAGGTGGGTTCAAGCGCGCGAGGCTCCTTTTCACCGCCGTGGGGCCTCGAACCAGGATCATGTTCTACAGCACGTTTTACACCATGTCCGCCGACCACTCTGGGTCTCTGTGCGGCCCCATCATTGACGATGTGAAGTTGCTTAGCGTTCGTAAAGTACGTGTTTGATGAAATGCCTCTCAGAAAAAGTTATGCGGCTAGTTTGGTCTTTTAGCTGATTTAAGTTATATATTTTATGTTATATGGGAAGTGGGGTTTCTGAATTTTACTTTTGTTGTAGTAGGAGGTAGATGTCTATTACGAGCATAACCACACGAGTGTTATCTATATACGTGATGTGCAACAGTGTTTAAAATATCAACGAAGTTGTCGATATTCCTTTCGAAATATCCGTAAAATCAAAAATTGATATGGAAAGCGAGTGTGAAATGCAAACTTCATCCTACATTGGTGAGATATCGGAAAATTTATAAACATGGACGATGTTTACCGTTTCAATACAGAAATTTTGCCAGAACCATTACAAATTTCAACTTTTGAATTTTTTGAGAAGTTTTTCTCTAATTTCAAATAAGATGAGTTGTTATGCCCGCGCCAAATTGGAGCTTTCCATCTTCAAATTGACACTTGATCTCTCCATCTTCAAGTTTGTGCACCGGTTTCTTTTGTTGCTTATCCTTCATCTCTAAAATGTATTTGTATTACTAATCTAGAATTTTAAATCTTTTAATATCTTTATTTATTTAAGATCTTAATCGTTATCTCCTATTATATTAATGTTATTTTACATAATCAAATGATGTGTTGGATTTGTTTTTCTGTTGAGATTGTTCTTTAAAGTTCTAGGACCGGTACTAGTTTAACTTACCAAATCATAGAATTTTAAGAACAATCTCAATAGGAAAATATCCTACTTAAAAATCTAATGTCAATTTTAATTCTCAAGTTAATTACATCATACACACCGCACAAAAATATCCTACACATATGCAAATAAATAAACAAATAAAATTTGCACAACAGATGTAGGATTTAACGAGGCAAAACCCAAAACTGAGAGAATCATTGGGCTCCCAAGTTAGGACAAATAGTAAGGGAAATGAGTATATAAAGACTTGGAAAACTCATCAACTAGACACACAAACTAGTAGGCAGTTTTGTCTCCGTGTTTTGCTACTTGATCTCTCTTCAGCTTTCGAGTGGAAGTAGCATGACACTAGTGCATCCGTCAATCACCTTCTCCTCGAACTTATCAAAATACTAACGCGAACATGCAAAATGTATCTACGATGAATTTTTTTATTTATTTTTAAAATCAACTAGTTACAAAAATCACAAGATACATTCTCATAATTGATTTCTTGTTAAAGCACCATGGAAAGTGATCAAAATAAGAATTAAACTTTTGAAACCACACAAATGCAAACTTATTTTTTTCTCTCAAGATACTTGAAAATGACTCTGTCTCACGGGCTGCTATAAGGCCATCTCCAACCAATCCGGTTGGAGAGCCGAAAATAGCCCCAAATGACACAAAAACCGTCTCCAACCGAGAGCTAGGCCCAACGGCTCATGGGCCCCACTTGGCCAAAAAAGGGAAAACAAGCCAACCGGTTGGCCCAAAAGTTTGAAACCAATGGCTACTTGGCATCAGCATGACGCTAGGTGATGGTTGGATTTGAATTTTTTTTTTTATTTTAAAATTCCTATTTTTTTCCTATAAATACCTAAGCCATTCCTACACCATTTCTCACATAATTTTCACCATTCCATACTATCTTACTTCATTTTTTTTCAATTCTTCACATTCTATTTTCTTACCGCTTCCAATAATCTTTCCTTCAATTTTTTCAATAATTTTCAAATGACCACATCTGCAATGAAAGGTAGGGCTTGGATTCGAAAAGAAGATGAAGCTCTTTGCATGGCTTATAGATGGGTCTCGGAAGATAGTGTGAGGGGGGGGGTTCTTAACAAGTGAAGGTGTTTGGACTCTTACGTCGAAAAAATACTGTAAGTTCTACGAATGCACCACTCCACTGAATACCCGAAACTACGAGAGTTGTTCTTTAAGATGGAAGAAACATTTTCATCCAAGTTTGAATAAATGGCATCAAGCATTGTTAAAGGCCGCAAGCAAACATGAAAGCGGCGCCAATTACTACGACGAAGTAAGTGTTTTCACAATTTATTTTAAATATTTAATCATATTACATTTAATTCCATAAATTAATTTCCCTTAATTTTTGTAATTATATTTTCTAAATACGCCAAGCGGTGGAATTGTATATAGAGGACAACTCGAAACCCTTTAATCATCACAGTTGTTGGGAAATTTGTAAAGGGTGGGTGTTATTTGAAGATCCACCTCAACAAAGAGTTGGTTGTACGCCGGTGTTCGGAAATGCATCCTCAACTGCATATGGGGATGAAGATGGATCTCCTACCATTCAAGAAACAATGGTAGAAAATCCGTCTTTGGGTGAAGGGTCCATACCTAGGGCTATGGGACGAAATGTGGCCTGAAAATTGAAGGAAAGGGCAAGACAAAGGATGATTATGCATTTCAACAGAAAATGGCGGCCTCTTTGTGATTAATGGCTGAGCAAAATGCCATTGCTGCGGAAGAAAGGAACCATAGGCACGAAGAATGGGCCAAACAATTACAAGAAAAGATGGATGATAGGAATATGCAAAAGAACATTTCGGATTACACTCAAACGAGTAAGGGCTATTTTGATAGGAAAAAGAGGGAAATTATGGCCCAACAAGAGTTGTTTACCTCCGACTATAATCCTATAATGGCGGATGATGATGATGATGATGATGATTATAGACTTCAAATTTAAGTAGGTAGTTTTTAAATTTAAGTTGTTGTAGTTTTTAAATTAAAATAATAAATTGTGTTTGGCCTATGATTCTTTGGCCCACTCGGTTGGAGATGATTTTTTGTCACAGGGATATGTTTGGCCTATGACCCCTTGGCCCCCTCGGTTGGAGATGGTTTTTTGTCGCAGGGCTATGTTTGGCCTATGACCCTCTGGCCCTTTGGTTAGAGATGGTAAGAAATATAGCATGGCATTCTTCATTAAAATATTAATTTCTTGGAGGGCTATAGGTCTAAAATGACCCCTCTGGCCCTTCTTCGGTTGGAGATAGCCCAAGATTTTTCCCTCAAAAATGACTTTGTCATTGTAAAAGCAAATTGACTATTTTTTTCATGGGTAATACTAGAAAGACAAAATTTGTAGACAAAATTTACAAACTAAATGATATGTCATCAATAAAAATGACCACGTTTATTAACACTTAAATAATAATCTAATCATAATTTTAATTTTTTTTTATTTAGTCTCCTTAACATTTTCCTTTTTATGAGACGGCAACAACAAAACCAATGAAATCAAAACGAATTAACATAAACTGACATGTATGCATCTTGACGTCGAAAGCTTTTTAAAAGGATCCTCGCTGGATCCTTTTTCTGAGGATCGTAGGGATCCTCGTGATTATGATCATTCATCGTACATCGTGCGTTAGTTTTCGTTAGGTACTATTTATATTTAATTTTAAAATTTAAAATAATTTTTAACTGCATAATGTACAATAAAAAATCACGATCACAGAATTCCTAGAATCTCTAAAAAAATCATCCGGCGAGGATCCTTCTCCTTTTAAAACAAGCACTCGAAAACGCAGCAGCCCTTCATTAGTCCATCCAAAAACGAAATGGCAGCACCAACTCTTTTGTTTTTTTTATTGTCAGAGCTCAAATAGCCGCAGTTTCCCAAAAAAAAAAAAAAAAAAAAAAAAAACCACATATAGCCGCAGCAGCCCTTTTGATTCTTTTGAAAAGCATGACAGCAGCCATTTCTTTATTTCTTTCTTTCAAAACATAGATACAAAAGGGAAGCATCCTTTTTTTTTTTTTTTTTTTTTTGGCCTTTTCCTTTCAAATCGAATAGGCAGCTAACACACCTTTATAATCTTGACCCCTATATGAATAGTATGAGGCAACAGCCGGAAAACCCTGACGTATTTCGGAAAGGGATCCTTTCATCTTAGCCTCTTGATCAATGAATTCGAATTTTTGAAATTTGATCAAACGACTAAAATTATTATAACTTTTAATGAGACTCTCTATTTTTAGCCGTTGCATCAAATTTTAAGGGTCTAAATTTGTTGTTCAAGAGGCTCAGGTGGAAGGGATCTGGAGATGATCACTTTCCATGTATTCCCACGTACATAAGCGGACAAGGATTGTTTGCCCTCCCATTTTCGGTGCCCTGCTGTGCCCTTCTGTTTGTGTGATTACGGTTAAACCACGTCAACATTTTATATTATTATTCATTTTTGTCTTATTATCTCTATAAAAAAATAATATAAAATATTGACGTAGCTTAACCGTGATCACACAAAATAGAAGAGCACGAAAGAGCATCGAAAATGGAAGAGCAAGACAATCCTTGTCCTATATAAGCTGCAGCTGCAGTTGGAGACTTCAACATGACATAAAACTCTACATGATTGAGATGACATGGGATGAGATTGAATGGCAAACTGATTGCAAAATATCACCACGTTTTTCTCAACATGTGGTAGACACCAAATTCTCTCTAAATATATAAAACCTATTTAGCTGACAATATCTACCAATTAGCCACAACAACTAAATGAGTTGTTATTTAAGTCCAAACCAAAAATCCAGTTCAACCAGTTCGTATGCAGCCAAAATTAAATGTATTTGAACCAAAACTAACCTATCTACGTGTAATGTATGACGAATTTACTTGAGTGGATATTTCTAAAACACTTGTTATTTTTGTGATCGAAAGCACTATAGACAAACTTATACTGAAATAATTACAATTGAAACATGCATTAGTGTAAAACATTACAGACTCAGGAGTTTTGTTTAGGAATTGATAATTTTACATAGCTCTCGTTTGAATTAATAAGTTATGTATTATTTAAAGATTATTTGAATGTACATCAGTGTGATAAGATTCAACAAATGAAAAAAAAAAAAGAAGGTAGGATAAGGACTCCTTGATAGGGTTGGCAAGGGCTAGGCCGGGCTCAAAACCAAAACCAAAATTTTCGGTTCGGCTTTAAAGCAAAAATCGAAATGAAACCAAACCGTTTGGTTTGGTTTGATGCAATTTCAAACAGTTTCGGCTCAGTTTCAAACTATTAATTACATACAAAATTAAAAAGTAAGAAGAACACCTAAAGTGAAGGGAAAAAAGGGATCAAAAGCAAACTTAGTTGTAATCGTCGTACAACTAAGTTATATGTTAGGTGCAGAGGCATTAAAATTCAAAACTGAATCTTCTTCAAGATCTCCATCTACAATCAAATCTTCAAGTACAGGACAACAAGAAAAGAGTTTCTTCGTTGAGTCGCCAACGGGATAATGCACAGTAGCACTGAGGAACTCGAGACTTGGAAAATAGCCTGAGCTAGAAGTTTTTGGAGAACAATTCAGAAACAAATAAAAATAACAAAAATACAGAGTTTGAAATACTTATTCTTTATTATCGAAATATACTTGCAATACAGAATAAAATAACAAAAATAAATACAGAAATTAAAATGATACTAACTTGATTGAATCACAGATAGAGGCTAGCGCAAAAGCTATGTCCTTCAAACAATATTTCTGTTCCATTCTTATGCTTGTGATTCTACGACGTCTGCTCAACCATGATACAACTATCTAACTCTATAACTCGCATTGGATTATAGAAATTTGGCGAATTGTTTTATGTTTACTCTTTGAAAATTTTGTACGGAAGAGAAAGAGGAAGAAAAGATGATCCTATTTAGAAACTGAGATTGCAAATATATAGGTTGTTTCACACCCTTTCAAATATCTCTTAAATGTATTTGAAAATACGCAATTCTTTCTAAAATATGTGTCTCTTAATCAAAACGTTTTTTAATTAATATGTTAATTAAAAAAATTAATCTAAAATTAAAATTATGATAAATTACATTTTAGCCCCTCAGGTTTGAGGTCGATTTCAATTTCTTATAACATCTTTAAAATATTTCAATTTCATACATTTACTTATCATTTTATTTCAATTTCATACATCCATTAAAAAATCTGTTAAGTAAACCGTTAAATGATGACGAAGATGACGAACACGATCGCGATTGAGAAGGCGAGCTCACCGGTGAGAATCGAGGAAACAGAGGGACAATAGAAACCCATTCTTCCTCATCCTCCGTAACAGACATCCAAATCCACAAAAAATCGAACCCTCCAGACTCCAGGAACAAAACTTAGATCGTAAAATTTCAGAGATCAATTTGATGGTTGAGAGGCTTCAAAGGTATGAGAACACATTTAGGAGGCAGGGCTTTGGGTTTACACCAGGCGCTAAACCAAGTGGAGGCGAAGAAGCAGGCGGAAGCAGCTCGAGGCGGCATGGAATTTGGTGCGGCAGAACCCACCATGGAGCAGAGCCGATCGAACAGAGGAATGAGCTATCGGACGGTCAAGGTTTCGCCACAAGCGATGGACTTGCCTTCCCCGAAAGTCTCCGGCTGTGGGATTTGTGGTGTGTTAGGAAAACTGAAGCCAGCGTCGATGCGTCGACCGAGCTCTAACAAACATGAATTTTGCTGTGTTTAAGGAGGAGGAAGAAAAAGGGGACTGAAGGAAGGGGTGAAGGGTGGAAGGAGGATCAGGAGAGGAGGAAGAGGGCCCCACAAAACTACTCGACAAGAGGTTGAAGTGCTCCGTGTCGGAGCTACTTTGCCAGCGAGTTTTGCCAGTGTACTGGAGGAAGAGCTCGGCGGGGGGGTTTTCGTCGAAGATGGAGGCGCAGTGGGGAGGGAAGTGCTTGTGGGTGATGGGGGATGAGGAAAAGGGTGGGTGATAGGGGGTGGGGATTATGGGGGAAGACGAAAGGGATCTGGTTTTTTTTTTTATTTTTTTTTATTTTTTTAATATTTTAAAATTTTTATTAAGTATTCAGCCACGTGCACAAATGTGGTAGCCATGTCAGCATAATGAGGACCCCATGTTTGCCACGTCATCACTTAACGGTTTACTTAACAAATTTTTTAACGGATGTATGAAATTGAAATATAATTATAAGTAAATGTATAAAATTGAAATGTTTTAAAAATATTGCAAGGAATTGAAATTTACCTCAAACCTGATGGGGGTAAAATGTAATTTACCCTTAAAATTAATGAACTTTGATTAATTTTAACTTCCAAATGCCCTTTTCTTGATTAATTAATATTAATTGTATTAAAACATATTATACAAACATAATCCACAACATCATATGGCCCAAACTTTCAATCATTTTCCAAATGGTCCAAATTCTAACTACTAGAATAAAGGACTAGACCTATATAAAGGCCATTGGGAATTGAATGTTCCCTGATGTGGGACACTAAAAGTCTCAAAACTCCAACAGGAGTAATAGTAATATCGTTACAATGCAAAGTCAGCTTTAAAACCGAGTAATGTTATTCATACTATGTTTTTGTATCACATTTTCATACCACCTAAGGTAACATTTAATGTGGACAGCCACATCATTTGAATTAATCAGATTTTTAAATTTAGTTCATTATTTAATAAACTAATAATTAAGAAAAACTAGTTAATTAAATGATGATTGTGGTATACGAGGAGTCTTTCTCCTTAATTTCCTTTGGTTTTGCAAATTTTTCAAATGATGTGGTTGTCCATATCAAATGCCTTCTAAGGTGATATAGAAATGTGTTATAAAAACACCAAAGTGTTGCACATCAAAAGCCTTATTAGCAACTGATAACCCTGGTATGTATTTGGCTTCAAGCCTACAAAGAGATCCAACTGGATGGAACCATTCACAATTGATTTGTGAACATATCAATGCGTGTGGTGTAACCGTGCAAGGCAGTAAATATATATTGACATATATTTGTAGAAGTTGATCCCTTCAGCTTCAACCGAGAGGCGCGAGCAGCAATGCCTCTCAGCAATGGACTGTGAAGACTAAAGAAAGTGATGATATTCTAGTGTGCACGGTTGAAACATGCTAAATGTATGGACTAACAAACAACCAAGTAAAACATGACATCTAATATTGATATTTAATTAAATTTTTATTAATATTTGCGGTGCCGTTCGGTTTTGTTGGGTTTTCAAAAGCCAAAACCGAAATCAAACTATTTTCCTATATATGTGGTTCGGTTTCAAACTGAAACCGTTTCAAAAGCACAAAACTGAACCGTTCGGTGAGGTCCAATTTGGTTTGTGTTTCGGTTTTGGTTTTCAAGTCCAAGTGCCCACCCCTACTTTTTCTTGTGTTAGAATTTTGGATTTTCATGGATATGGGGTTTGTGCTTTGAAGCTACAATTTGTTTCACGGGTCATATGCACAGGCGAAATTTCCAATAGTGGAAGCAGTTTGGGCTAGACTCCATTTTCTACATTTTTGGACCTATCCCGTCCCGATAATTTTGTCCCCCTGCCCCACCTCGCCTCATTTTATCTTTAGAATTTTTGAACTTGCCCGGTACATGCCCTAAGAGCAGTTCTATCGGGAGGTGGTTAGGCCGGCACTCAGCCAAAAAACAAGACTGACACTCAGCCAATCCACTCTAGCCCGTTCCATGGCCTGGCACCCAGCTCAAGCTGGTCTCAAGGCCAGCCCAAAATTGACAGACCTTGAGACCGGTCCATCTGACGTCAGCGTGGCGTCGGAGGGCATATGATGTCCGCCTTTTTTTTTTTTGTTGCGCCAGAGAGGGCGTTGTTGTTGAGGTGAGGAGCGGAGCTGGTCGAGGTGGGAGAGGGTGTCGGGAGGGAAGGAGCCACGAAGGGAGAAGGACGGGAGGACGAAGCGACGGCATCGGAGGTGTGGAGATGCAGGAGGATGAAGCGACGGCGTTGAAGGACAGGAGGTGTAGAGGAGCTTGTTGTTGAGGTTGGCTTGGGATTTAAAGGACAGGAGGGCAACAGCGTCAGAGGAGGTTTGCAGGCGGCGGTGGGGATGGATTATCTGTGCTGGGTGGATGGCGTGTAGGAATGGAAGGGAAGGGAAGTGTGGAAGATGGGAAAATAAAAATATTTTAATAATAATAATATATATATTTTTTTATAAAGTCAGAAAATAAAAATAAAAATAATATTTTTTATTATTTTATAATAAAAAAAAAAATATTTTAATAAATTGACTAGATTATTTTTTTTAGGGGTGGAGATGCTTTAGCCTATTACTATTCATTAGAGTATATTACTGTTCACTTGACTGGATAAATGCGCTAGGTGCTGGCGCAAAGTATTTAGGGGTGGAACTGCTCTAAAGTGCATGAACATGCCCCAACTCACGAGTCCAGGACCTATTGGCCAACCCTACTCATTGAGTCTCTTATGTATGGAAAAAATGGACATCTTATATAATATTTAATTATTTATTCTTGATTAAGACATGCATTATGGTTTTGGCATTCCCTAAAGTATTACTTTAAATTTTCACCTTTTGAGCAAAACTCCGTTTCTGTCTAAAGCAACCGATATTGGTAACGATATATGTAGTGATATTTCTATAAATTTTCATATCGATTGTTTTACAAATATCGATATTTTAAACACTGATGTGTACGCATTTTTTTTATCAAATTAAATGAAAGGTTTGCGAACTAGCAAAACATTTTTTTTTTTTTTTTTTTTTGTAAGTGGTGTTTCTGTTTGGGTTTTTTCTATCACAAATACTTCCTTGTGTTTTGTGGATCCATAATTTTCATTCTTTATGTTTCAGTTTATGAGTCACCCTCAAACCGCCATCGTATAAGCAAAAACCATTAGCGAAACACATGCATCTTGAATAGCTTGTCTATAAGTCTATACCCTCCCCCAGAAAATAATTAGCATTTTTAATCAAGATTTAAGAGTACGTGTAAGATGTTTACAAACACCAAGAAATTTCCACGTTCTTCGAGTTTATGGAATTAATATTTCCAGGCCAATATCTATTGTTACACTCAAATTATTATCATCTTTTAAACCCTATAACAGTGTACAGTCCAAAAATAAATTATAATTCGGGAGTTTTAACGAAAAGCTCATGGTACTGTTCATTTTAACGAAAAACCACATTTTTACACTAAAAAGTCAATCCTGGTACTATTCACTTTACCCTTTATTTTGTCCTTATCATTAAAACTCAAAGTTTTCAAGCTCTTTTCATTAATTTTCCTTTATAATTTTCTCTATTTTCAAATAAGATGTTTGGAAGGGGCTTAAAAGAAAAACTAGTTCGAACTTTTTCTTTTACTTTTATTACAAGATCTACATTAATCTACCTAAGGAGAGATCAAAGGTTTGAACTCGAAATTGAGTGAGTTGAAGAAAAAAATCCTAACCATCAGTATAATTCACCACTTACAAAAACGGTTGGATCGAAATTTGGTTCTTATATGTATCAAACATAAATTTGTTTCAGTATCCTTGAATGATGTACACTGATTGGATAACAATGTTTCTCACAATGCGGTTAAATTTCCATATGAACTCTAAAACTTGCATCTAGTTGGAGGATCTTACGTCTTCTTACCTTCGGAATTGTGCTGCAAAGTTGCAGAGTCCTACTGAATGAAGCTTTAGCCAAGAGAACATTTGGAAAAATAACCAAAATGTGGACCCTATATAGAATTATAGGCATCCTTTTAAGTTTACAATAATTATGATTAAAAGTAGATTTGAAGTACTAATGTACCCTTAAAATAAGGTTTTTTTTTCAATAAAACAAAAAAAACAAAAGTGAAATGAGACTCGGATGTCTTTTACTGCCATCATTTTACTTTCTACCCTTTCAGTCCATGCTGCATGTCATGAACAACCGTCCAAAACCAGAAGAAGGGACGAACTCGACTGGGTTCGACGAAAATAGGACAGAAGTCAACTTGTAAAAAAATAAAGCAATAGAGGCAGACAAAAGCGAAGCCAAAAATTATTTTATGGATGGGCTAGCTAAAAAAATTACCCTAAAATAAAAAAAAAAAAGATAATTTTTGCTACAGACGTATTATATGCAAAACTCAAGTTTAACTTTTGCATTTGTATACTTTAAAATTTGTTTGGCATGAACTGAATAAGCTTCGCAATTGCAAACTGCAAAAGTTACAATAAAAGCTCGAATTCAGAGGTATCAAAGCTCGAATTCTAATCCTAGCTCGTTATTCAATTTATCATTTGAGTTGATCTCAAATACAACAAGACTATAGGCTGTAGTGGATTAGGTAACACGTATCATATTAATGATGAACCGTTCATTTATTTGGTACATATGGATGACTAAACAATGCTCGATTCAAACAAGTTTTTTTTATAAAAATGATCTCTGAATAAAGTAAAAATTTGAAAAGTTCCAATTAATTATGAAATTTCTAAAGTAAATATACGTTATTTGTAAGTAGAGAAATGAGTTCATCCCCAACTGAAGAATACAAGTTTATTCTTTTTAACCTAATCTCGGCCAATCAGTCACAAACAATAGTATATCATATAGTAATAATAGAGAGAGATAAATAAGATGCTTTGTTTGTGTCTGCAGGTGTGACATTTTTTTGGTGAAGATTTGCCTGGGCAGTGGTTTTTCCGGACAAAATTAAGCAAGAGTTTCGTAATATACGCATGTTTTCCAATAATGGCATTCATGTGGTTTACTACAAACTCAAGAGGCTTATTCATGGTGGCCAGCAGTATATAAACCGCTTCTTTGACTGACATGAGATAGGATTAAGTCCCATATAAACCACAAATTCTATGATTGACCTTCTGGTATTGGGATTAGCTGCCCAATCAAACTGAGAATGTAGTAATTGATGTATATGATGATGCTGAGTATGTCAAACCACATTGCATTGTTCCTTGGACATACCTCATTATCCTTTTAACAAAATTAAAATGCATATATGGGGATTGGTCATATATTGACGTGCTACATTTATAGTATATGACAGATCAAGCCTAGTAAAGGTTAAATATTGTAAGGCACCAACTAAGCTCCTGTATTCATTGGGATCAGATAACAATGTACCCTTAGCTGCTAACAACTGAGTGTGTGGCTTACATGGAGTTGTAGTTTGTTTGCAAGAATCCATCCTAGCTTTGTCAATCAAGTCTTTTGCATGCTTAGACTGATTAATGAAGATATCACCATTCTCTTTATATTGTATTTGCAATCCTAGAAAATATGACAACTTTCCTATGTCTCTTAACTCAAACACTTCACTGAGTTTTTGAATAACTGTTTACATCTTAATAGAATTAGATCCTGTTAATATAATATCATATACATATAACAGTAGAGCTATTACATCTTCTCCATCATGTTTAACAAATAAAGTGGTATTAGAATGTGACATTTGAAACCCTTTTGCAGGCAAATACCCTGTGAACTTTGCATTCCAAGCTCTTGGTGCCTACTTCAAACCATACAGTGACTTTACTAATTTGCAAACATAGTTTAGAAGTGTAGAATCTACAAACCCTTGAGGATGCTTCATGTATACCTCCTTTTCCAATTCACCATGCAAGAAAGCATTTTTTATGTCTAGCTGTCTAAATTCCCACTTATGATGACCTGTAAGTGAAATTATAAACATGATTGTTGTATGCCTTACAACTGGACTAAATGTCTCAAAATAGTCCAAGCCAAGTTCTTGAGTATTACCCGTAAGCAACTAATCGAGCATTATACCTTGAAGTTGGACCATCATGACTTCCTTAAACTTATACACCCATTTGCTTCCAATAATGGCTCTGTGAGTTGGTGGAGGAACCAAAATTCATGTCTTGGCTTTTTAGTGCATCAAACTCTTCTTGCATTACACTTTGCCAATTGGTATTTATTGCTGAACTTCTAAAAGATGCTGGTTTAGCTATCTCACTGATATGTGCACAAAAAGAAAACCCATTACAGTTAGACTCTTAATCATCAAGTTTTAAAGTCTCCAATTTTGGCAATGTTGCTAAAAGATGGCATAATTTCTCCTTGATAAAGTACTAGTTTGTAATCTGGTTTGTATTCTCTGTGCTGACATGTCATTATGTCTTTGTGATTGTAATATAGAGGTATCAAAGGGAAAATGACATCCAGTTGTGCAGGATCTAGGACAGCTAACACTGAAGTTGTATGTAGAGGAAAGTGATGTAAGTGAGTTGTTTCAGATGCTAGAGTACGAATGGATTCAATTGATGCAGATACCTTAGGTGTATCAGTAGACTCTGTTGCTGTAAATAACTCAATATCAAAACCATTTGAAGAACATGAAGAAGTGTAGTCAATGTTGTCATGATTCCTATTCACAAACTGAGACCCTGCATCTCTATGCATATTTTGTACTGGAATGGTCTCTATTACTGGAGAACCAGATGAACTAGACACTTGAGTATTGTCAGATACCTAAACCCTTGTAAAATCCACATTTTTGTATAGAAACATTGTTTCATCATATATTACATGTCTGGAAATGATAAACTTTCTAGATTGTCTATGGAAACAAATCACTCCCTTATATCCCACTGCACATCCAACAAAAAAGCACATAGATGTTTTTAGCTACAATTTATTCTCATTATAGGGCCTAATGTATGGATACACAGCTGTACCAAATTCCTTTAAACCTTGCAATGATGGATTACAACCAAATAAAACCTGATATGGTGACTTCATATTCAAAACTTTACAAGGCATTCTGTTTATAAGAAACACAGAATGGGCACATACATGAAACCACAACTGCTGAGGTAATTGTGCAGCAGTGAGCAATGTTATTGATGTCTCCACTGTATGTATGTGTTTCCTCTCAGCAAGTTCATTTTGTTGAGGGGTATATGGACAAAAAATCATTTGTACAATTCCATTGTGTTTTAAAAAACTCATCAAACCTATGACTTGTATACTTCTTACTACCATCTGTTTGTAAACACTTAATATTGTAACCAAACTGATTAACAACAAGACTAGAATTTCTGAAAGACATAAAAAACTTCTAATTTATTAATCAAAGGGAAAATCCATACATATCTTTTGAATTCATCAACAAAGCTCACTTAATACTTGTAACCCTCTATGGATTTTGTAGGTGAAGGAACCCAAAGATCTGAGTGTACTTTCTGAAAAGGAAAAATACATAACTTTTTCCTATCTACAAATTGTAACCTAGACATCTTGCCAGCAATACAAAATGAACACAAGTGTTGTTTGTCATCAAAAGAACTAATTATATCAGAGTGTTTTAGCATTACAGATAAAACTTCATTGCTAGGATGACAACACCTTTGATTCTATATTGTATATTTCACCTTTTGAACAAGCAATTCCACTGAATTATGTACTGAAGAAACTGAACTCTTTGAAAGCATCTTCATTGGAATCCGAAACAACTCACCACCACTGCTCCTTCCTTGGTAGATTACAACTTTGGTTACCTTATCTTGCACATAGAAATTAATGTCATCACATATAAACCAGCAATAGTTATCTTACATAACTGTTTTATTGATAAAAGACTAACATCAATTGTAGGAACATGTAATACACTCCTCAAAATTAAGGAATGTGGCATTGTTTGTAACTGTGCAGAACCAATGTGCTTAATTGATAAACCTTCTCCATTGCTAACTGTTATTTTGTCCCATCAGCTGTCAGGTGATGAGATGCTCCTGTGTCTACAATCCATGAGTCATTAGGAAAAAATGACTAAGTAATTTAGAATGATTGAGGTGCTTGAGCTTGCATAGCACTCAAAGAATGAACAGATGCAGTATTTTGATATGCAAAATTGTCCATGTGGCAACAATCTATAACACTATGTTCTTTCTTTCCCCAAATTTAACACTCCATAGTTGTCTAATAGAACTAGAAGCAGTTGATATTTTCCAACAATTTGGTGCAGTGTGTCCTCTCTTGGAACAAAATTGAGACTCAGGAACAATGTGTCCTAATTTTAGTATTTCCAGACCATGATTACCAATTCCCACCAGATTGCTTATTACTAAAGGATTGACCTCTGCCATTAGATGACCTGTAATTCCCGTTGCCATTTGTCTTAGGTCCATATTATTATTTTGATCCATTGCTTGAATTATCAATGAACTGTCTAGGTGCATTATTTTGTCCAACAAACCCATAATTGTTTGAAAAATCAGGAAATGGTGATGGTTACTGATATGGTGCAGATAACGATGCAAGTTGCTGAAATTGCATTGGTTGCTAAAATGGCACTTGCTGCTGAGTATCACCAAACTGATTATTAACATATAGAATACCTTACTGAGAGGGAGACATTGGTTGAAATGCATTTTGTTGAAGAAATGAACAACTAGTGGCACTTGAAGCACCAGAGAAAGAGTTTTGTGCTGGAAATTGAAAAGCACTATGTTGAGTGTGGAGCCAAAAATAATCAAGAAAATTAGGAGGTGACACGTGGATTTTTTGATGAAAATGACAAAATTACCCTTGAGGCACACTGGGATTCCCACACGCATGCAACAAACAATAACGGCTCAATCAAGGTCAAAAGTGATCAAAATGGTATTCTTTTAAACCCTCTCATCACTCCTCATCAAATCTTCACCCACAAGTTAATTCCCAATTATTCTTTTCAAATTGGGATTAATTGCCAAAATTAATTGATTAATTGCCTAATTGATTGCAAGATATTATGTAGCATACTATCTTGCAATTAGAGCCAAATTACCACCATAAGTGGTCGGTCCCTATTTCCCCAAATAGGGCTGGCCACATCCCTATATATAGCCCCTTATTTCTCCAAAAACCTAAGTCGATTCTTCTCCAAAAACCTATATATAGCCCCTTATTTCATCCTGGGCTCATAAGGCTCTTGGCCTTGATCTTAGGTGTTAATTGTTTTGCAGGTGTATTCTGATCTAAGAAGAAGAAGGCGGAAATTTACATCCACAAATTGGTGTTTTCATTGAGAGTCTTCATTTACATGCTCGAAGAAGACTCTCGCATACAAAAATTCTTTGACTAAACATAAAAGAAAAGTACAATGACAAGAAATTCAAAAACCACGATGAACGGAACTTCCTACATTCAAGGATTTGGACCACGACGATCCACGAGGCTCAACGTAACGACGAGTGGAACGACACAACCCCCACAGGGCACCACCGTGGCAACCACCGCGGCAGCAACCACTTCCTTCTTCAGACTTTCGTTGATCTTTAGTGCACCTTGGAGTTTCAACACTTGGGGTTCAAGACTATCAACGATCTTCTTGAAGTGGATCAGTTGATTATAAATAGCAATCAGTTCTTCATCCTTTACATAACCAACGGAATGAAGCTCAGAGATGACACGCTCAAGATCTTGAATCTGAGGTATGTAACATCCATTGTTCTAAAAATCCCCGTCTAGGCGCTAGGCAGCTGGCCACCGCCTCGATTAATGCCTAGGCATTTGAAAATTAAGAAAAGGCACCTAGACTTGCTGAGGCACCCGCCTAGCCCGTCTAGAATCGCTTAGGCACCCGTCTAGGTTGCAACTCACTTAGACAGAAAATATATAACTTTCAATTTGCATTTTATTTTTTTCAATAAATTGTAAGAGATTTGTTACGTACTTAAATGAACACGCATTATATCTTTGTTCCCCATGTTTTCATTATGCTCCAATACTTCATAATATATATGTCATTCTATTTTGTAGTTTATGATGAAAGTATATATATTTTAAAGTATAAGCAAAGACTTATTCACACGAAATATAATAGATTTGCTTAAATTCGCCTAGTCTATCTAGGCCCCGCCTAGTAGCCTAGACACTAGGCCCTAGCTCGCCTCTCAACTAGCGCTTAGCATCATTTGGAACCTCGGTAACATCCAATTTCCTTCTTTGTACTTTCATACTTAACTTGGATCGTGTCAAGCCTAGTCATCAAATCAACGATCTCTTGGTGAGCGGTCTCAAGCTGCAGATAATAGGGGCAAAGATGTTAGACCCCTTCAAAGAGACGAGCTCAGACTCCAACTTCTTGATCTTCTCGACGGAAGAGTAAGCTTTGGCTATCATAATCTTTGCCACCCCCTTGGTAGCCTTAGTATCCTCTTGGTCAAGGAGCATAGACTTGGCTGCTAGAATCGTTGTCTTCAGCATTATAGCAAGCAGAGTAGTCCTCCTATATTCGGTTGTATGCTTCGCAAAGGAACTTGGGCAGACAACTCCTTTAAAGCCATCAACAAACTTGGAACATGCGTCTATATCTTCAAGCAGATTCGGTTTCAAGAGTGCACAAATCTCAACAGCCTCCACAAAAATGGGCTTGGTAGACTTCTCACAACTGTCCGCGCGAGTAGCCTCTTTTTTCTCAGCAGGCGAATTAGTCTCAGCAGCGAGGGAAGTAGGTTTTGGCGCCACTCCAGTAGCAGGGTCCACTTTATTGCTTTTCATAGTGGCAAGCTTCTCCAAAGGTGAACCGGACTTAGCCCTTAACGGAAGTTTTGGCACAAATTTCAGCACTAGGGGCCCGACAAAACCTTTACACTGAGCAATCCTATCAGTAATCATACTAGTAACCTTTGGAACAGCAGGCATCATTGGCTCGGATCTAGTAGCCTCATCTTTCTCCCCCTTGGAAGAACTCAAGCCAATCATAAGCCTAGGGTTAGCCGGGGAACCCTTGCGAGCAGTGGAAGAAGTTTTTGGCTTTTTCTCAGCTGATATCTTTTGAGTAGGGGGAAGATCTCTTTTTCCCATCATCATTTGCAATGGGCTCCACAACGATGATCGGACGAGCTAGTATGTCCGCCTTAATCCATTTTTTCTCTTTTATCGAGGGTAGCCCACATTTTTTCCAGCAAAGGGGACTAAGCGGCCAACGCCACTCACAGTACTCAGAAGGGATACCTAGCACAACATGCACCTCCATCATATCTGGAGAAATCTTAAGAGTTGAGCCTAATTTTGAAACTACATAAGCAGAGGAGGACAATCAATAAATTAGTGAGTAGCTTAGTGAAAACCCAAATTAGCCGAGGGACTAAGCATTTTACTTATCAGAGATGAAAACCGTCAGAACACGCAACTCGGGGAAAAGAATCAGACTCTCATCCTCCATTTATCTCCTAAGTCTCCTTGGCCCAGTTATGATCTCCCTTGCTCAAGTGATCAAAGAGCCTGTGGCCAGATCGCAGCTGCCTGACTTCTTGAACATAGCCTATATAAAAAAAGTACTAGAATTTGTTGATGGTCAAATCCAAGTCAAAGAATCGGCTTAGATTGTGAAATCCCACCATCACACGAACCGCATTGGGAGAACATTGAGTGGGGGCACACTTCATGGAGCAAAACACTTCTTGGAAGAAACGCGGCATGGGAAAAGAAAATCTCAACATAAAGTAGTAGGGATGAAACTTGATGGCTTTCTAAGCCCCACTGTAAGGTTCACGACTACTACATTGCTTGATGCTATTCACACGCACCCTCGATAAAATGGCGTGCTTATATGCCTTAAGAAAATCTCTAAACGAGTCATCGGAGCTAATTTTGAAGTGAGTAGCCTTGAAGTAGCCCTCCTTACTCAAAAACCCTCATTGGCGGTACACCATCATCACTCTTGTGGCTTGAAGAAGACGTGCTCGAAGAAATTCTACAAAGACGCAAGGAAGATTCGTTAAACGGCTGCCTAAAAAAAAAAAAAAATGAATGGATTGAGGCCCCACAGCCCAAGGACCAAGTCACGTCCAAAACCGTAGGAGCCCAGTAACCACGTTAGGCCTCACAGCTTAGTCCATCCCTCTCGACCCAAGAGGTCCTACTGCCCAAAATAGCAAAGAAGGAGGGCAGACGCCTTGCACCTCCCATGGTCTCACATGCGAACGAGCCAGGCCCAATGGCCTAATGGCCATTCTCTCTCACACGGGCCCCGAGCCCTTAAAAAAAAAAGAAGAAGAAGAAGAAAAGGAGGCTCGCACCTCCTCAGACCAACCACCATGCCGGTATGGGCCCAAGCCCAGCGGCCCAAACTGAGCACCCCAGCACCTCATGCACCTGGCCTAGCTTTATGGCCCACGTCGCTGCACTTGAACCTCGGCCCGTGCCGTACCGCAACCGCATCGAGCCAATAGCAACAAGCTGCCCATGGCAGCCATGCTGTGGCCCTCTACAACCACTTTTTGACACATTCTCGACCCCCGTCAAGCCAAATTTCAAGCCCTGAGACTCCCAAAAATTACAAAAACGAGGAAAAATTAATTTTTTTCTTACCTTAGTGCAGGTTGAAGATGAAGAAAGCAACGAAGGACGATATTTTGCACGAGCAAGTGTAGAAGATTACTAGGGAGGGGGAACAAATATCCTCTAGTTTTTTCTCTCTTGTAGGGTATAATAAATTCTTTCTGAAGTTGATTTAATAATCTACTTAAGGTAGACTTACATAGACCTTAGAAGTAATTTATTTCCTTTTCCTAGAAGGATCTAATTTCCAATTAAAGAGGGAATCTACATCAAGATAGGAAACAACCATATGTTTCCTAAAACAAGAGAAGATCTCTACACCTGCTGCCCTTTCCTCCAATAGGTGTAGGGGTGATTGTGGAGCCAAAAATAATCAAGAAAATTATGAAGGCAACACGTGGATTTTTGGGTGAAAATGACAAAATTACCCTTGAAGCGCACTAGGATTCCCACGCGTATGCAACAGACAATAACGGCTCAATGAAGGTCAAAAGTGAGCAAAATAGTATTCTTTTAAACCCTCTCATCACTCCTCGTCAAATCTTCACCCACAAGGTAACTCCTAATTATTCTTTTCAAATTGGGATTAATTGCCAAAATTAATTGATTAATTACCTAATTGATTGCAAGATATTATGTAGCATAATATCTTGCAATTAGACCCAAATTACCATCATAAGTGGCTAGTCCCTATTTCCCCAAATAAGGCTGGCCACACCCCTATATATAGCCCTTCATTTCTCCAAAAACCCTAAGTCGATTCTTCTCTTAAAATTCACTAAACACTTTCTCTCTCAAATTTTAACTTTGGCATCGGGGACTCTTTGGCCAAACCCCCCTCCCCAAATTCATCATGGGCGCGTGAGACTCTTGGCCTTGATTTTAGGCGTTAATTGTTTTGCAGGTGCATTTTCATCCAAGAAGAAGAAGGCGGATATTTGCATCCATATTGAGGACATACACCAAAACTTAGAACACTATTTGGTACCCTAGGAATTGTACCTCCGGTCGAATATAAGAAGTGATCAAAATTGCTCGAAGCTCCTTGTGTTATACCAGACATAGAGGAAGATGAACCGGTAGAACATTACATGTACAAACCAAAAAAGTTACTTGCTAGCCCATTTACCATAGAATCATTTTCCCTTTTTGCACACAATAGTTGTTCCCTGAATTCTCTCAAAGAAATAAAAGTATCTCTTATGAGGATCACAATTCTTATAATTGAGTACTCTCTTGGTAAACTAAATAAGGCAACAACAAAGTCATTATCTGAGTCAAACTCACCAGTTGCAATCAACTGTTCTTTAATATTCCTGAGCCTAGATAAGTATTGCTCAATAGAATCACTCCCTTTTTGCACAATTTGAAACTCAATTTTTTAGAGTATTCACTCTTGCCTTGGAAATATATGCATACCTATCTTTTTAAACTAACCCAAGCATCATGTGCAATTTTACACCCCAAAACATGTTCAATGTATTCATCAGACAATGTTGCAATAAGCAAACTAAGCAAATTTAAATCTATTGCCTCCTATTCAAGAAATTTGTCGCTGATTTCATTAGTTACTGCACGCTTAGTATGAATCACAAACTTTGATGGACACACAGCAGTGCCATCAAGGTGATCAAAATATTTATAATCTTTTATAACTGACTTGAATTGAAAAACTCATTTTGAGAATTTCTTTTCATTCAACTTTATAGTAAGCATTCCCAAGAACCATTCGATTCTCACAGATGAAGATGCCATGTTTGTCCCATCAAACTTAACTAATCAAGAAAGACCTATAATCACATAATTTAATAGAAATGGCTTTGTGCCCACAAATCTTAAAGGAAAGATGCCTTCATGGCTACAAACCTCAACACAAATGGCTTCATGCGTACAAATCGTAACTTTCTTCTAATGGCTTCTTGCTTTTCAAGCTTCTAGCTACTTAATATCAATTTACAGAAATACAAGATTGCAAAAACTAACCCAAAGCTGGAAAACTTTATATTTCACAATAATCTTCAAGAAAAACTAAAAGATTCAAGAAAGCTGATATCACCTGAGATTCTTCAAAATCAACACAGCAGAACAACTCCAAATCACTTTGTAGCGCACAAATTGAAACCAAAGGAAAGAAATCACCAGAAATTCCAATTGCCATTGATGAATTTTGAAGATTGTAAAACAAATCAACGAAAAACAACATTGAGAGCCCCAGAAAAAAGATCAAATCTACGAACCACAATAGAATCCCTGGCTCGATACCATAATATACAAAAATCAACTAATACTAAGCTAAGAAATGATCAGAGAAAAGGAAATCAAAGCAAAGAAAGAGAGGGAAATATGAAGAAAGACTATTTAGATTCATTAATTGAGTATTGAAAATACATTCACTGTTTTTTATGTAGTAGTCGTTACCCATTGATACTAACAAACTAGCAGATTCGTCTAATAGAAGCTTAACAGACAACTAACTAATTATAACCAATTATAACTATTTTTATGCTGACATGGACACTAACCAATACACTAGTGACACATGCCCTATTTCTTCACTTATCACATCGTACATCGAATCTTCCAAGAAGGAGGCCACGACGACTTTCAGCAGCAACCCTTCACTTCCTCTTCCTCAATTCTCCAATCACTTCATCTCCATGTCGTATAGCAGTCCAGACTTTCATCTAGCACTTGGGTGCTTTGTACTTTGTTTTGCAATTTAAAAGTATGGCAGTCCAAAATTGTTAGGGTGATTTTTTGTTTTAAAATTTTGGATTTTTATGGAATTGAGATTTATGCTTTGGAGCTACAATTTGTGTTTCACTGGTTCTATGCACATGCGAAATTTTCAATGGTGAAAACGGTTCGGGTTGAAGTCTCGTTTCCTCACTTTTTTTTTTAACTGTCTGGCCCCGCTAATCGTGTGGACCTGCCCCACCCCGCCCTACTTTGTCTTTATAATTCTTGGGCTCACCCCATACACGCCTTGAACCACATGAACCTACCCTGACTCGTGGGTCCAGGACTTATTTGCCCACCGCTGGTCCTTGAGTCTCTTATCTATGAAAAAAATGGACATGGTATATGGTATTTAATTATTAATTCTTGATTAAGACATGTATTATGGGGTGATGTATTCCCTAAAGTATCATTTTAAATTTCCACAAATTGAGAAAATTTCCATCAATTATGTCTAAAGCAGCTGATATTGATGTCGATATATCTAGTGATATTTTCATAAATTTTCATATCGATGTTTTAAACGCTGATGTGTACACATTCTTTTTATCAAATTAACTAAAAGGTTCGTGAACTAGCAAAACATTTTTTTTTTTTGGTACGAGTGGTGTTTCTATTTAGGCTTTTTCTACCACAAATACTTTTGTATGTTTTGTAGGTCCACAATTTTCATCTCTTATGTTTCAATTTGATCAATTTGGTACTTCATGTTTACCCCTACACATTTGATCCTATCGTCTATCTCCATGAAAAACTTTGTCAATGCGCTAGTGTGGCATTTGTCATTTCTGTGAAACTCATACTGCACTTATTTGTTGCCATGTAGATATTAAAAAAAAAAGAAAAAAAAAACACACACACACACACATTTAGCCGCACCCAATCCCTGGACATTCCTACCATCACTCAACGCTTGAGAGGCATTTCTTACAAAAGAGGATGGTGCACCACTTTCGGTAGAGGATTTGAAGCTTGCTCTTAGCATTGTCCTTTATCACCCACACTGATACCATTCCTCTCACTCTTGGTTCCCGTAGATTTCATCTTTGTAGAGTTTTTTGATTCTTAAACTCCAGAAAATCGTCTATCTATTGCTCCTTATACTGAGGAAAACCTTCTCTTTCTTATTTTCTCTCCCAATGCCTATCAAATTTATGACATACGTACTAGTTTCTTACTCTTTTGGAGCCCCTATAAGGATGAGGTTTATTCGTTGTCCTTATTGTCTACTACCTTCATTGTTCCTTGCTCATTTTCTGCCATCTCTTCTTCCACCTAACATCAACGACTTGGCCATCTTTCTTTTCCTGTCTCGTTTATATTCTAGCCTAGGTTTCGATGTTAAAATTGATTAGTCTTTTTGTATGGGTTGTGCCCTTAGCAAGTCTACTAAACTTCCATTTTATTTAATAATAATTGTCCATCTTTATTATTTCACACTATTCATTCTATTGTATGGATGTCTCTTGTTACTTTTGCTAGTAGGTTTTGTATTATGTCATTTTTACCGATGAATTTTCTCACTTTTCCTAAATATATTCCATGAAGCAAAAATATGAAGTGTTTGACCTTTTTAAAAATTTTGTGGCGATGGTTCACAATATTTTTTGTTCCACCATTATGGTTCTCCAAAATGATAGTGCAACAAAGTATGTGAATCAATATTTTCCCCATTTTGTCATGAGTTGGGCGTTGAACATCGGTATTCTTGCTCTCATACTCCTCATTTATCGACGTGCAAGACCTGGGTATGTCGGACTATGTAAATTGGACGTGGACTTAGCAGTTCAAGGAGTGGAAGTTCTAATTGCGCAACCATTACAAGACTTTTGAAAGTCATGAAGAAGCTCGGATCCATCTGCCCCTTGAATGACCCTTGAATTCTGGAAATAGTATCTTCTGGGGTGAAGCCATAGGACAAGGGAAGCCGTTTTATAATCAACAATAAAATTGTTTGTTATTTTCAATATAAGTGTATGAACTTTGTTATTAATGAAATAAAATTTGTTTAATATTATGATATTAATATAATAATATTTAGTTAATTATTAAATTAATTTTTTTTATTTTTTAATAATATTTAAATTTTGCCAACGACACACTTCGTCGGCCAAAAGTTTCAAGTAAATATTTTTCTTCATTTAACTTGACGAGAGGCTCGTCAGGCAAAGTTCACCAAAAATTATTTTTAAATGAAATTTAATTTTTTGCACGACAACACTTTTTCGTTGAGCGAAACAAGTCCGCGAGCCTTGGTGATCAACATAAGCTTACCCAACGGAGTTTCATCGCTAGATTCATCGGGCCAGGCTTCATTGCCCAACAAATCCTTATGTCTGTCGGCAAAAATGTCTTATACTGAGTTTTGTGCGACCAATTTTACCCCACATAATTCTGTCGCATTAAATGCTTCACGACGAACGCCTTTCTAGGTTTTTTTTCTTGGAAAACTAACCAAAACACCCAAAAAAGTTTCCTTTTAATCATCAGGACAAAACAATTTGATAATACCCAAATTTGGCATGGGAAAGATGACAAAGGAAACAAAGCATTTTAGAGATATCACATGCAAAAGTAAAAAATGGGCTCTAGGAGATAGCCATGCAACAAACTCACATGCATTTATCAAGAGAAAGCAAAAGAAGACAAGCAAGTTCACATGCAAAGCAAAAGAAGACAGACCATGTTTTAGAAATAGTGCTGACAATTTCAGCAACAGTAGAAGATGACAAGTATTAAGAAGATGTCCATATCATACATTTGTAAAGATTTTAATTTTATATATCAGAGTATTCTCATTCAGTCTATATAAGAGAAGTTCCATTCATTGTAAACACACCTCAACACCATACTCTCACCATATACACACATCATACTTCAATCCTCATACACCCAAGCATCCAAAACCTTCCTAGCATCCTTTGTAAACATTTCTCTTTGTAAACATTCTATATATTGATAAAAGTTGAAGTGTACAAATTCAAGCAATCTCCAAGTCTTAAGTAAGTTTTCTTCTTTTTCTTTAATGTGTTTGTTTAATTAGACTTCTAGTCCAAAACAGGAAAACACTATTGTAGTTATATTATTAACCTGCTAAACTGACGATCATACTTTGTTCGAGCACTCTATTGTAGTTGAATGCTTGCCATACAAATAATTGGACATTAACCAGGGTACCTCTGAGTTCTTCGTACCTTTGAGTTCAGCCGTTAAGGCCTTATACCTGCATTGTCAGTAGCCGTCATGCTGAAACATGTCGAGTTCTATGTGCAAGGTTTTATGTCTAGTTGTTATAATGGTCATCCGACTATTTAACTGGGCCTACTTCGCGAATTTGGTATCAGAGCCAAGTTTAGCATTTTAATAGTATAATTATAATAGTAAAGTACATGGAGGACGGAAGTTATTAATATAACTGATATCACACTTGTTTATTTTGTATGAACAATAGATATTATTGTTTTTGTAGACCTTGTCAACCACAACTACCAATCATTTATTGGGTGCCTAAGAGCCCAACTATAACTTGCATAAAGAGAAGATTAGCATATAAATTCAAAAGAATTAGCAGGACTTTGAAGAAGCATAAGTTTTATCTTGGTTATGTTGAATATCCTTCATTTATTAGTAAATATAATAATACAAAAGTGCATCATAAAGTTTTAGAAGCAAAAAGAGCAACATATCAAGTTTTAGAGACCTTGAGAGAAGAAAGAGAGTTTCTAAGAAACCAGTTAGCCGTAACTTTAGAGAAAGATAGACTGTAGTTTATTATAGATTATCTTAAATTATGAAATTAGTGAACCACAAAAAAGAAAAATAACTTTAGACCAAAATGGTTTAGTTTGTTATTTTCCATTGAGAAAGTATAATCATATTTTGCATAGTGAAGAAAATTCACAAACCAATAGTATTGTAGATCTTATTATTAGTCAAGCAGAAAACATAAAATTAGAAAATAATAAGTATAATCATTTGTTGAACCAGTTGTTAGAGCATTTTCAGAAAAATTCCATAAAAACAATTAGGCAAAATTTATATTATATTACATCTCAGTTACAAGATAATAATAAAAATATTCAAAGGTTTCCTAGCAAAAGAGAGATAAAAGAGCTTGTTGACCTCATAGATAGTAAGCTTAAGCAAGTAGAACTCAGATCATTAGAAATAGTTGAACAATTAAAATTAGAAGTTCAAAAAAAATCAACTAGTGTAAAAAGAGTTGAGTAAACAAGTAGATAAGTTGCATTATAAAATAGATAGATTATTAGTTTAATGACCCATTCTAGAACTAGCAAAAAATATATCCAAGCTTTGAAAGAAATTAGTAAGCTAGATAAAAAGCCACTAGGTTTAACAGATTTTTCAACACAAATAGCTAGTAGTAATATTTCCATTAGGCAAAATAATTTAATTATTCAATTAGTTTTAAGTTTGGTAGAAAAATTAGATAAAGCTGAAGAACAAATAGTAGAAACAAATCAAGTTTTACATAACGCATCTTCATCACTTTCACCATCTTTGCTAGAAAAATTAGAAAATTTAACTTTAAGTGCAAATAATCATATTAGAAGACCTAAGATAAATCCTTTTGATAACATAAAATGGAACTCTTTAGGAGAAAAGGAAAAGAAGTAGTTAGAGTTGAAGATATTTATCCAAATGAAGAAGAAGCATAAGAATTTATTAGAAGAAGGTTTTGAGAAAACACAGAAAAATAAATACAATTTTTATCAATTAGGTTTATTTGAAAATAGAAGTAGAATTGTAAGTAGCAATAGTCAATATGAAATTCGCTGTATTGATAAAGAAGTTACACTTAATTTACTTAGTAAAGAAGCCGTTATCCATTTGAGAAAATCACATTTCAGTCAGATGCACATAGGAAAAATATTAATTGGAATAGTAGGATTAACCATAGCACAAGTAAGCACAAAAGCTTTAGTATACATATATGATGATAGATGAGATGATCACCAACAAGCAGCAATAGTAACAGCTGAAGTAGACTTAAGTTCAAACTTAGCAGTTATAGAATGTATTCCAAATTATATTATGACAATAAATGAATTTAATAAATATATTAAAGTGAGCATAAGAACAAAAAATTATAATATGAAAGGAGAGTATAAAAATTTGTGTATTAGCTTAATGTATATTGGTAGAGTGTCTGATAAATATAATCATAAGTTTAATTTAGAATTTCAAATTTTAGTTCAAACATTTGGTAGTAAGCATGTAAATATGATATAAGCAAAACCTGTAGATAATAGTTTTTTTAGAAGGAACTCAGTGGACATTATCAAATTTACAAGTAGCAAAAAATAGACAACCAGATAGAGTACAAATATATGAAATTAGTACATGTAAAGCAACAATTAGGTTTAATAATTACAAGCAACTAGAAAATATAGAAGAGGATGAAAGTGAGATAAAAAAAATTAGAGTATTCATACGGCTTTTGATATTTAGATATTAATTTAGTTGAACAAAATTTTGATCATACTGTAGATAAACTCATAGAAGTTATTGATCACTTAGATGAAGAATAATATTTAGAAAAATATAAGACATATGATTTATAACTACATAGAATTTTAGATGAAGAGATGAAAAAATTAATTTTAGAAAGAAGAGTAGAACATATTTTAGGATCAAAATAATATAATAATTTATTAGAATTGAAAGTAGAATGTAATCCAACAAAAGAAAGTAATACATCACGAGTAGAAAATCTAAGATACACAAGTAGAATTGATCAACAAATGAACAATATAAAGAACAAGCTAGAGTAGATTACATAGAAGAAAGTATGATAAAACCACCTAAAAAAAATAGGATTCCTATTTTAAGAGGATTAAAACAAATTAATATAGCATGAAATATATTAAATTTAGATAATGTAGATCAACAAGATTGGGAAAGAACGATTAAGAGATGGGAGAAAGGTTGCGTACATGCAGCATTAATGTTAGATTTTAGTAATTCACAAAATATGTTAGATTACTTTGAGCATACTTTAGATGGTTTAGTTTTTTATTAATGCAAGTTATAGAAAGTTCAAAATCCAGAACAACATCAGGTACCTAAAACACATTTTAATAATGATGGTTTTGTTACTTTGATTAAACAAGGATTTTAAGATTATAATAGGTTATATAGTAGAAGCGAAGAAGAACAGATAATAGCAATTAGAAATTTAGAACAATTACAAATTTGTGATTTACAGTATATAGTTGAGTATACTATAAATTTCTTTAAATATTTAGAAATACCATGTAGAATTAGTGATATTAATTTATTAGATACTTATATGACAAAATTAAAAGGACCAATAGGAGAAAAGATTTGGAATGAATGACAAAAGCATCCAAAGAAAAATGATATTGCAATAGGACCTAGAATTCAATATGTATATGATATACTTAGACAAGAGTGTAGTCAAATAAAAGTTAAGAAACAAATTAGGAAGCAATTTTATATGAGTTGTAAAAATATAGATTTACCACAATATTATGGTTGTCATAAGAAAAATAAGTATAAGGAAATATATAAAAAGAAATATAGGTCATATAAACCATACAAACAACATAAGAATTTTAGCATAAGACCTTCAAGAACATATAGGAAGAAAAAATATATTTCCAAACAATTTAAGAAAAGAAGTGGTAGACATTGGATTAGAAAATATAAAGCACCAAAAGATAAGAGTAGTTGTAAATGGTATTTATGTGAAGAAGTTGGACACATTAGACTTAAATGTCCAAAATTAGCTAAACAGTTAAGAGTAAAAGTACATTTAATAGAGTTGTTTAAGTTAGAAGAGGATGAAGATATACAGTCAATATATAGTTTAGATGATTAAAGTGATAATGAGAGTATTTATAGTATATAAAGTATAAATACGATAGATTCAGATTCAGAAGATTCAAGTAGTTCAAATAATGATTCAAAAGAATATATGTGTACATTCATAGATAGCAACATGAAGAAGAGTAAAAATATATAAATTTAGGTTGGCTAGAAAAATGTTATAAGTGTAGCAAGTTAGTTGCCAATAAATACAATAATACATATTCAATATTATGTGAAAAATGTTATAGTAATGGGTTATTAGAAGTTAATTTAGCAGAATCACAAGAAAGTACTAAAATATTAGGAAACACTGTTCATAGTATAGAAAAGCCAAAAAATAGTTCTTTAGTTACCATAAATTGTGAAATAGAATTAGCAAAAAAATATAAGATACAAACAACGGCTATGATAGATACAGGAAGCACAACGAGTGTAATAAGAGAAGAGTTAGTACCAGAAAAATATAGATAAAAATTAGCAAAATCAGTGAGAATAACACAGTTTGATGGGAGACTAGTTTATTTAACACATTGCATTAATAATGAGTCTATTAAAGTAGAAAAACAACAATTTAATTTATCATTAACATTTGTTTCACCAGTAGGATCATACCCATTCATTTTAGGTTTAAATTTTTTGAAATGTTTGTAAGGTTTTTTATTTATGAATCCTAACATAACATTTTTCAAAATAAGCATTACAATAACTTATTAAAGTAGTACTGTAAAAGCATACAAAAGTATAAGTATAGAAGAGTCTAGTGGCCAAGATAATTATTATTTAGAAAACTCAAAAGAAAATGAAAAGCATAATAATATAGAAGAGTTTGATGAAAAGATATTTGAACATGAATATTCTATTTTAGAAAAAGAAAAACCTCATATAGGTCTATCTAATTGTAATAGACCAAAAATTAGCAGAACAAACTAGAATTATAGGAGAAGACCCATAATTACATTGGAATAAAAAAAAAATATTATCAAAATTAGATATAATTAATTCAGATTTAACCATAAAGGCAGCTGATATGTCTTGTAGTTTAATAGATAAACAAGAATTTGAGTAGCAAATAAAAGAGTTGTTAAATTTAAAAGTAATTAGACCCTCTAAATCTAGACATAGATCAACAACATTTATTGTGAGAAAACATTCAGAATTAAAGAAAGATAATGCTAGAATAGTTTATAATTACAATAAATTAAATGATAATACATATGAAGATAGTTATAAGCTATCAAATAATGATGAGCTTATAAATAAAATTCAAGAGAGTAAATATTTTAGGAAATTTGATTATAAATCAGGATTTTGACAAATACAATTAGCAGAAGAATTAATTGAGTTGACAACTTTTACTTGTCCATAAGGACATTTTGAGTAGCTTGTTATGCCTTTTGGACTTAAAAATGCTCCATCGATCATTCAAAGAAAAATGGACCAAATTTTCAATAAATATGATAATTTTTATAGTGTTTATATGGATGATATTATAGTACATAGTAAAAATAGAAATGAACATAGTAAGTATTTAGAGATAGTTTTACAAGAATTTATCAATAATGGAATTATGATTAGCAAAAATAAAATAGTATTCGAAAAACAAGATATGGAATTTTTAAGAATGCATATAAAGTCAGGTACAATACAATTACAAGATCATATAGCTAAAAACGTATTAGAATTTTCAAATAAGTTAGAAGATAAAAAATAGTTGCAAGCATTTTTAGGATTATTAAATTATGCAAGAAATTTTATCCCTAATTTAGGAAGAAAAATAGTAATATTACATAGTAAAACTAGCAAAACAGGACAAAAGTATTTTAATAGTAAAGATATTAAACTAGTTCAAAATATAAAGGAATAAATTACTCAACTTAAGCCATTAACATTACCATTAGATGATAGTTGCAAAATAATTAAAACAGATGCTTCATCATTAGGATGGGCAGATATATTGTACCAGAAAAAGCATAAGGAGTCACCAAAATCTGACGAACAAGTTTATAGATATTCATCAGGACAATTTAGTAATGTACAATTAAGATTGCTATCAACAGATTTAGAAATTTTAGGAATAATTAACTCACTTGAAGCATTATCTTTATTTTTACATAATGAAGTATTTACTATTAGAACAGATTGTCAAAATATAATTTCTCATTATAAAAAATACACGCTAATAAACAGACAGCCCGAAGATGGATTAATTTTATTGATTCAATTACAGGAAATGGTTTTAAACTATTTTTTGAACATATAAAAGGTAGTGAGAATACATTAGCTGATATCTTATCAAGATTAATTCGTTGAACAAGAATGGAATATCGTGGACCATCATCTTCAAATGGCACAAGACCACAATGCAGAAGAGCGCCTTTCAATAGCATAATGATGTATCATGGACCTCTACCATTTATTAGATTCCAAAATAGCATAAGCAGATCAGCATCACCACCAGTACCCACTTTCAACTTTAATGGTAATATTGTTGAAGGAATCAGAAATCCAACTTTAAGATATAGGCCAAGAATATCAGGATTTTCTGATAGGTAACAGGTTCTCTTAGACAATTTTTGGAATATCCAAATCAAACAGCCAAACATGAGGTTAGGTCATGAAAAATTAATTAAAACCTTAGAACAAGAGTTTGATAGTTTCAATTTTAATTTCCATCAAAGCCAGCATCATGTTCATTCTCTTGAACACAACCTCCAAGTCATTTCTAGAGACTATGAGTCATTACTTAGTAAGTTTACCAAAATGAACCAAAAACTCCAGTTACTTATAATGCAGCAAAAGGCAAGTGACACTTTGAAAAGAAAATTGAAAATAGGTTTGGAAACTGATCAGCATAAGAATAAAGAAAAAGAAGTTATTGAACCCATAGAACAAGAGGTTAATGAGTCCATAGAAGAGATTAAGATTGAGCTCTTAAAATAAGACATTGAAATGCCGCACCATCAAAATAATGAGCAGCATCAGCATCTAAGTGATAAAGAAAATCAAGAAAGATATGAAAGTTTTCTTAGGAACATATCTTCAGACTTAATAATAGATAATATCCTATTAGAAGAAATTTCAAAAGCAAAATTAAGAATAATGCCACTTGATATGCAAAATGAGATAATGAGCAGAGCATTACAATCCGTGAAAGAGTTATAATTACAATGTACTTTGTATCAGTCCATCTTTGATCCAAAATCAGGGATGCATATTATTACAAAGATGTATCCATCATGTCTTTATGATAATACAGAGAATTATATTTGTAAACCAAATGTTAACATAGTTGTGGCCAGGATTAACATAAGAGATTATAAATCATGGCATTTTAGTTATGAGCATCAGAAAAAGCATAATGTGGTAGAAGTTACCCTAGCCTTACTATTAGAGTTTGGCTATCTTGATAAAATATTCATTGATCATATTTCCCAACTATAATCATTTCCTTAAAAACTTATAAAAGTAGCAGAAGATTATCTAGAACAATGGAAACAAATTTGCATAAATTTTATTAGTAGTCCTCCAGATTGGTATGAACATATGCATAAGGAGAAAGTTAAACATATAACCATGAGTAATGAAAAGTCTTTTAGAATATCATCTATTTCCCCACATAGGTAGTCTTCTTCATACAAAAATATTCTAAAATTTCGAGGAATCCAAATGTTAGCCTTAGATAAGTTTGAAGATTTTAGGTATGATATGATATTAGTGGCAGAAGAAGAAGAAGAATTGCATATTTACAGTAAGACAAAAATCAGTCATCAGCCATACTTGAAGCCTCAAATTTTCAAAGGAGAAACAATAGACATGTACTACAAGGTTAAAGAAAATAGAGAAAGAGATGCAGAGCTAGTAGAAGGCGATGAACAGTACTGGAATAATTTGACAGAAGAAGAGCTGCATAACATTGACAACATGATGAAAGCATGAAGAGCTAGCATCAAATTAGCATAAATTGAATAGCATCATGTAAAATAATGTATTTCCAGACAGAAATATCAACATCATTGTGGACCGCGCTACAATAATGAAATAATGACATAAGAGTAAATAAAGAAAAGAGTTTGACTCATTGTGGACTTTTCATACACAAAATGTCATTTTGATTAAAAATGAATAGTGCTAGGCCCTTTTCATTAAAACTTTTTTTTTTTTTTAGTGACACCGACACTTAATAGCTAAGTGAAATGCTAAGAAGACTCTCTTAAAGTGGGACTCTCCGTGTACTCTTTGTCACTTCACAATTTAATATCAATTTCAATGCTAATATTATTAAACATTGTGTCATGAAGAGTCCATGAGTTGGTGTATCCTTAGCATTCTCTAACAGAGATGGATTGTCTGCCCTCCTATTTCCATACTCTCTTCATGCCCTCCTCTGATGTGTGGTCACGATTAAGTCACGCCAATATTTTATATTAATTTTTTTATAGAAATAATAAAACAAAAAGTAATAGGAATATAAAATGTTCACATGGTTTAACCATGATCACACAAATAGGAAGACATGAAAAGAGTATGAAAATGAGAGGGCAGACAATCCACCTCCTTCTTTAACAGTTAGGCCTAGTTTGGTACGGAAATGATTCTGAAAAAAACTGGCACAAAAAAAAACTGGGAGCTATTTTTGTGTTTGGTAAACATTCAGCTTCAGCTTTTTTTCACAGTTTTGAGTGAAAAAAAGCTAAAAACAAGAAGCTGCAAAACCCAGCTTTGAAAAACTGGTTTTTTTCACATCTGTTTTACATAAAAGTTTACCAAACATTATAATACTACTTTTTTTTTTTTTTTTCAAAAGCACTTTTACAAAAAAGTTTACCAAACACTCTGCTGTTTTATTTCACAGCTGATTATTCTCACAACACAGCAGAAGCAGTTTTTTTTCAAAATACAGCAATACCAAACTAGCATTTAATTCGTCAAAAGGCGTCAAATGTGATGGAATCCCTGCACTTGAGGAAGGTGTTTATCAGTCCATCAGTCCATCAGTCCTTCAGTTGCCGTCACCTTCTGTTAAGATGTCCATCGATCAGTTCATTTATCAAAATGTTGGAATATTAATCGTATTCCAGCGCAGCCATGTGGCTCTGCGCTCTGCATGCTAAGACTCAAAGTTATTTTGAATGGCTTGTCTATAAGTTTATAACCTCCCCCAGAAAATAGTACCTGAAATCCCAAATTTAAGCATTTTCTTAAACTTTAGTAAGTCATATAAAATAATTAGCATTTTTAATTAAGATTTAAGAGAACGTGTAAGATGTTTACAAACACCAAGAAATTTCTATACTCTTCGAGTTTATGGAATTAATATTGCCAGCCCAATATCTATTGTTTCACCTCGAAGATTTTAATTATTATGTGTCTTTTAAACCCTATAATAGTGTACTATTCCAACAATAAATTAAAATTTGGCTATGTTTTCAAATAAGATGTTTGAAAGGGGTTTAAAAGAAAAACTGCTGGAACTTATTTTTATTTCTATTACCAGATCAACACTAATCTAAAGTACTAAGGAGATAAGAAAATTTTGAACTCGAAATATAATCTATACAAGTTTATTCTTTTTAACCTAATCTGAACCAATCAATCACAAATAATTAATATTAGATAGAGATAATTAAGAATATTTTGTTAGTGTCTGCAGGTGTAGCGTTTTTTCGGTGAAAATTTGCCTGGGCAATGGGTTTTTCTAGATATGGACCACCCCAAATTAAGCAAGAGTTTTGTAATATACGCATGTTTTGCAAAATTCGAGGAACGTGGTGCGTAGCCAAAAGATACTTCCAAACTCAGAGGCTTTTCATGGAGGCCAGCAGTATATAAACCGCTGCTCACTCCCTGCGATCTCAACTCAATCCCTTCCAACCCTTTTCTCTCTCACGGATAAAGACTCTGAGAGCCACGATGAATAACAAACTCTCAGTGCTGCTGGTTCTGCTATGTGCAGCCAATTTCCACGCCACCTTATCATTTGTCACAGATGGTAAGCTCTCCTCTGCCATTTACGCTGTTTTTATCTCTTTATTTATGGACGGATCGGATAATTGAACTGAGTTATGAGATAGTTTTAAGAAGGTGTTTTTGCGGTTCGTTATTTTTAATGAGGAGTACTTTGAAACTTATACGTATATATATGACTCTGCCCAGGGAAATCCATTCCTAGTACTTGGGTTTACCAATTTCAAGTCACTCGGTCATGCTGAAAAATAGATTCTTTTTATTTTTTGTGATCACTATGCTCAAATACCTAACAATATTAATATGTAGCCTTTCAATTTTATATTTTCATACAGCTCCTAGGTAGGTTGTCATAAATATTGAAGTCTTGTTTTTTAAGTGATCTCCATGTGCCTGTAAGTCCCTATGCAATAAATGAGAGATTTCTTCAGTTTATTAGAAAATTGTGAAATATACCCTTTGAAGTTATGTCATTCATTTATATTAGAGTTCCTTAGATATAAGCCCGGACAAATTACATTTCATAAACAAAAACCCATATAAATTTAAATCTCTAAATAAAACCCAATTTTCAAACAAACTGACATGTAGGCAAAAAAGTGACCTATTATTACAATATATTTACAACTCATGCCACAACAAGCTCCTATACTGTTAATATATTATACCAACAAATTTACCTATATTTTGTTGATTAAATAATAAGTATATTTATCTAAGAAATATCAATAGTATGCCTAATAAGTGTATTTATATGAGAAATACCCATAATATGCCTACTAATAGAGGCTCAGAATGCATGATAAACATGTATGAAGTATTATCCTAATTTACCTATATTTTGTAGATTCACTAATGTAAATAATAAAATATATTTTATTATTTACCTAATAAGTATATTTATATGAGAAATACCAATAATATGCCTACTAATAGAGGCTCGGGATGCATGACAAACATGTATGAAATATTATACTAATTTACCTATATTTTGTAGATTCACTAATTTAAATAATAAATATATTTTATATGAGAAATATTAACAATATGCCACCTAATAGAGGCTCAGGATCCATGATAAACATGTATGAAATCTTATACTAATTTACCTACATAAATTAATTTATCTATATTTTCCAGATTCAAAAATTTAATAACAGGTGCATTATTTTTCAAAATGACCAAAACTGTTAGTACTAAGTAGTACACTAATCTTTTCAAAACAAAAAAAAAAAATAGGTACATTGATGTTCGAAAAATAAAACAAAACATACTAGACACATCATTTTTTGCCCCTTTTGTTTTAAAGAAAACAAAAGCATGGTTATTATTAAATCGCAATAGGGTACATTAATATGAAAATTTATTGTTGAATTCAAAACGTTTTGAATTTTTATTCCTACGTCAACTAAAATTTCAAAGCCATTACACACGTTACAAGAAAATTAAAAAAGCTTTCCATTTTAATTTTGATATCAAAATAAACTGCTATAATGAATTAACTGAGGGTAATTTGGGGAATCCAAATAATATTAAATATGCCGCACAATCTCGATTAGGTAATTTGCTTACGTGGAGCCTAGTCATTGGGTTTTTGTTAGAAAAATATATTATTGTGGGTTTTATGTAAACAAAATTGAGTTTGAAGGGATAAAGTCACATTTTCAGTTTATATTATAATACATGGTATACTATCTTATATTTTTAGTATACAAAACTTCTTACAGTGAGTTCAAACATCTTTTAACTCAATGAAGAGGTTGTTTTCATTGATTTCTTACTTGTCTAGTCTTGCGAATAATAAATTTCGTCTAAGTTTTTAATAGAGCAATAGCATTCAGATTAAGTCACATGAATGCTAAGAAATAACACCAAAACGTAAGATTAGTTAGTAATTTCTTTTTCTAATTTGAAAACACAAAATATAATTGAAAGAAAAAGTAATATGAAAATGGCCTTCTATATGGCTCAGAGTCTAACTGAATTCTCATCATATCATGATCGGTCGACACATAACATGTGATCCTCTCGTGGCACCAATGATATGATTTAATATTAGGAACAAAGGCTACGTACAATCTAGCATGCTATTAAAACTTATTAACTTTCGGTCTTCCTTTTCTTTTCATATTATTTCATAAAATATGTCATTTTCTGATAATTACTTGATATCAATAAATGTCGTACAAACAATATTACTTCAAAGTCGTTAAATTTAATTTTGTTAAGACTTTTTGCCTTTAAATCATGCGGTGTGTGACAATATGCGAATAAATCAAATATTGTCATGCCAGTCAGCAGTCACAACCGTAAGATCTGTTGAATGAATTTACCTGTTATGACACTAACCCTATTCATTTCGCAGGCTTATTACCCAACGGCAACTTCGAGGACGGTCCAAAGCAATCAGAACTCAAAGGCACAGTAGTGACGAAACCTCATGCAATTCCCAACTGGGAAATCTCAGGCTTCGTCGAGTACATAAAATCAGGTCAAAAACAAGGTGACATGGTGCTGGCAGTCCCCGAGGGCGGCTTTGCAGTGAAGCTCGGCAACGAGGCCTTGATCAAGCAGAAGTTGAAGCTCACGAAAGGCGGCTTCTACTCCACCACGTTCACCGCTGCTCGGACTTGCGGGCAGGAGGCGAAGCTGAACGTGTCCGTTAATCCCAACCTTGAAGAAAATGACTGGGGAATAATACCAATCCAGACAATGTACAGCTGCAATGGATGGGATTCGTATGCATGGGGTTTTAATGCAGATTTTGATGACGTTGAGCTTGTGATCCATAACCCTGGGGTGGTGGAAGATCCTGCTTGTGGCCCACTTATTGATTCTGTTGCTTTGAAGCTCTTGGAACCTCCTAGACGTACTAGAGGTAAAAAGATGTGGTCTTTTTTTTTTTTTTTTTTTTTTTTTGGGGGCTCTTGGTAATTGATGAGTTTATTGAGATTTTGCATTAAAAAAACCGTAAATTTTTAGCCAACAAACAAAACCCATTTCAAATTAATTAATTTGCCATAAAACCCAAATTTTCTTTTTCCAACTCTCTTATCTATACTAATTAATAAAATACTCATTGTCAACCAAAATCCTATGAAATTACTAGTTTAACCCTCTAATTAAAACAGAACATGAATTAAGAAATATAGGGCAGAAATGTAATTTTACACAACCAAATTTTGCTTTTTTTTTCAAAGCATCACCTACATGTAATCCTAATATATCTCTAATTAAAAAAAATTAAAAAATTAAAAAAACTTCCCACTCCCACATTCTTTATCACTCTCTTCCTCTCTCATTCTATTTCAAAAACAAAAATATTTTTTTTTCACACACTTTGTGTGTGCCCATATGTTAGTATATATGACATGAGTGAATCCACGTGGTCTCACCCACTATTCAAAAAATTCTCGCCTAATACCGCATAGGCCCCACCTAAGCGTTAAGTAGCTGACCATCGTCCCGATTCATTTTTAGGCGTTTGAAAATTAAAAGAGGGCACCTAGGCCTGTCTAGACACCCGCTTAGGTTGCGACTCTCACTTAACCAAAAAAATAGATAACTTTCATTTTGCATTTTATTTTTCAATAAATTACAAGAGACCTGTTAAATACTTGGGTGAACTTCCCACGTTTTCAATATGTTATAATACATTATAATCTATATGTTATCTATTTTGCAATTATGTATCCCAATACAATTATGTAATTTTTAAAGTTTACTTTATGTTATACAATAAATTTAATTAGAATTAAAAAACTGCCTATGCCTGTCACATCCCGACCCGGGCCCCCACATCCCGGGCTCGACTCCACTGTAGCACGATATTGTCCGCTTTGGGCCCCTACCACACCCTCACAGTTTTGTTTCTGGGAACTCACACGAGAACTTCCCAGTGGGTCACCCATCGTGGGATTGTTAACTTTGGAGTTCCGATGAACTCCGAAGCTAGTGAGCTCCCAAAAGGCCTCGTGCTAGGTAGAGATGAGAATATACATATAAGGCTTACAAGATCCTCACCCTTGGACTATGTGGGATGTTACAATCCACCCCCCATAGGGGTCCGACGTCCTCGTCCACACACTTTCGGCCAGGGATTGGCTTTGATACCAAATTGTCACATCCCGGCCCAGGCCCCCACCACTTCCCAAGCTCGACTCCACCGTAGCATAATATTGTCCTCTTTGGGCCCTTACCACACCCTTACGGTTTTTTTTTTGGGAACCCACGCGAGAACAATCCCTGACCGAAATCAAGGCATGCTGGCCATCACGCCGTGATTTCGATCAGGGTGTGTCAATGCCCCCTGTCCACCGCCTAACTATTGTCTAGCGCCTAGCACCTTTTAGATCCTTGTTCTCACCTAATCGAGAAAGTTGTTAATATGAATCATTCAAAGCATCAAGTATATCGTCCAAGTGATAATTTGGTAACATAACTTGTCAGAACTAAATTATTATTTTTTAAATATCATAACCGAATTTAAGAAATTTTTTATTGCTGCTATATTAATACATTTTTTTATTGAGCCATATTAATACATTACTAACCACATTATCGATTTATCTTCATTCTGAGATTGAATTAACTTGTAACCCAAGTAAATTGTTCGTGAATATGATATATATGACACATAATAACAATATGACCTATACATATGCTACAAACGTTTAATGTTGTCACATTTTGTACCAGAAAAAGTTACTTATCATGTTTGTTCAATTATTATTTTTCCAGCCAACTTGTTGAAAAATGGAAACTTTGAAGAAGGGCCCTATGTGTCGCCCAACACATCATGGGGAACCCTAATCCCACCCCGCATAGAAGACGACCACAGCCCACTCCCAGGCTGGATTATCGAGTCTCTCAAGGCCGTTAAGTACATCGACTCCGAGCACTTCTTCGTCCCTGAAGGTCGGAGAGCCATCGAGCTCGTCGCCGGCAAAGAAAGCGCACTGACCCAAGTCGTCTTCACCAAGCCCGGCAAGCTCTACGCCCTCACATTCTCCGTCGGCGACTCCAACAACAGCTGCGAAGGCTCCCTTGTCGTCGAGGCGTTTGCCGGCAAAGACACCCTCAAGGTGCCGTACCAGTCCAAAGGCAAAGGTGGGTTCAAGCGCGCGAGGCTCATTTTCACCGCTGTGGGGCCGCGCACGAGGATCATGTTCTACAGCACGTTTTACACCATGGTCGCCGACCACTCTGGGTCTCTGTGCGGGCCCATCATTGACGACGTGAAGTTGCTTAGCGTTCGTAAAGTACGCGTTTGATTAAATGCCTATGAAAAAAAGTTATGCGGCTGGTTTGGTCTCTTAGCTGATTAAGTTATATATGTTATGTTATACAGGAAGGAGGGTTTCTGAAATTTTACTTCTGTTGTAATAGAGGTATAAGACAAACTTTACTACACGAACGCTATCTATATATGTGATGTGGACCAATATTTAAAATATGGACGAAGTTGTCAATATTTATGTCCAAATATTCGAGAAATAAAAAATTGATATGCAAAGCGGGTGTGAAATGCAAGCTTCATTCTTTACCAGCTAGATATTATAAATTTATGAATATCAATGATATTGGTCAATTCCATTACGGAAATTTCACCATAACTCATTGCAGATTTAGAACTTTTGAAATTTTTTTCTTTCTAATTTCGGCTAAATTTGAATAAGTTGATGTGTCCAACCCAAATTATAGCTTTCCATCTTCAAATTGGCACTTGATCTCTCCATCTTCAAGTCTGTGCGTTAGTATCCTTCGTCGCTTATCCTCCATCTCTAGAACGTGTCTATAATCTATATCACCGACTCAGAATTTCAAATCTTTTAACATCTTTATGTATTTATTTAATATCTTAATCGCTATCCCTTATTACAATTAATATTGTTTTATATAATTACCTAATTAAATGTGTTGAATTGGAATTTTCTGTTGAGATTGTTTTGGTTTAAATTAAGTTATGTATTATTTGAAGATTATCTGAATTGTAGATCAATGGAATAAGATTCAACAAAAGAAAAATGATTAATTGGATAAGGACACCACTAAGCCATCTCCAACCGAAGGGTTCAAAGGGCCAGAGGGCCGAAAATAGTCCGAAACCCATCTCCAACCGAGGGCTAGGCCAGAGGGCTATGGAATCTGAGAGGGCCCCATGGAATCGGAGAGGGCTAGAGAGCTGGAGGGCTAGCCCGGGGCTGGCCAGAAAATATAGCTTTTCTGTCGGTTATAACCGACAGGATTGATTAAAAAAAAAAATTTGAATACAATGGCTAGTCAACTAGCCGTTGTATTCAATTTTTTTTTTTTTTGGGTTTTTTGGGCCAATTTTTTTTTTTTAAATTCTTAAAAATTCTATTTTTTTTTCTTATAAATACCTAAACCATTCATTAAATTTTAATTTTAATTTTTTTGGTTTTTTGGGCCAGTTATCGTTGTAATTTTTAAATTTAAGTTGTTGGATTTGAATTTAAGTTGTTGTAGTTTTTAAATTTAAGTAATAAATTATGTTTGGCCCTATGACTCTTTGGCCCACGGTTGGAGACGGTTTTTTGTGACAGGGCTAAAACGAGCCCTTTGGCTCTCTAGCCCTCAGTTGGAGACGGAATCCTCTGGCCAGCCCTCCATTAGAAATGACCTTAGTCTCGTATCTGTCAAAAGATGGACATGATATATGGTAATTAATCATTAAATTGTTATTAAGACATGTATTGTGGTTTTTTTTTTAAAACAAAAGACATGTATTAGGGTTGATATTGTTGCAATCTTATTAGATTATGAATGTGATTACGTAAATTTTAGTGTATCTAGCAGTACCTTTGAATATTCCTTAGGATTAGATATTATCCTATATGGTTCGTTTGTTTGGTTTCACTAAGTTTTATTGGATTAGACTGAACTAACTCTAGTCTAATATAAGGATTAGTCCAGTTCAGTGTTTGGTATCACGCAAGACTCATGTTAATGAGATTAGGTAGAATTGGCATAGACTAAAGCCTTCATTGTAGGTTCTTAGCGAGAGTCCCCAACAACCATGGGACTAGCTAAGACCTGCTTTGTTCCTCCGCTTTGCTCGTCTGCATCGCTTCGTGAACTCTCTCTTCTTCGCTCGTCTGCTTTGCTTTACGTCGAATTGCCGACCCAACACGCCAACTCCCCCAACGGGTCTCATATCGCCGGACTCCCTCTCCGAGAAGAGTCTAGGTCGGCCGGATCTGGAAGATGACTGTGGTTTGATTTTGTGTTTCTCAACAATCTGATCCAATTATCTCTCGAAGCCTCTTGAGCCTTTCAAAGGCGTGGTCTTTCTGTCTTATTTCTTGGTAATTACGTGTTTGTTTGCTAGGAAAGTGTTGGAAAACTGATTGATTTGGTTGATGTTTGAGATTTATAATCAATCAATTAATTTGGTTGTCATCTATTTAGATGCGAAATCAGGAACTTGGAAAGAAAGTTTGCCTGGAATGTGATTTTTATTTTCAATTTTTATGAATTATGGGTTGTTTGGTATTATAACTCATGGATCTGCATATCTTTTCAAATTGAAATTAAATTAAGCTTTGTATCAATTTTGATATGTAGATTTTATTTTGCATCCGATATCTGATTTGAGATTTGTGGTTGATCAATCAGTTTGCTATTTATTTATTTTTATTCCGCAGGGAATTGTGGGGACAAAGTGAGTACTTTTGGAGGAAATTTGTGTTTTTTATTTGTAATTTTTAAATTTTGAGAATTTGGGTTTTGAAAATCAGAGGCTGTGTGGTTGGCGTTTTTTTTTTTAAGGAGGAGAGAAATGGTAGGTGTTGAGGAAGAGGACAATTGGACAGATAGATGCAAATTATCACAATTTAGTTCCATTCAAAAATGGATAAAGACACCAATATTGGATCTAAAATATGTTAGTTCGAGGTCTAGTTTAGCACTGCACCAAATACTTCACTATTTTTATCATGATTAGTCTAAGCCAGTCCAGCTTAGTCTCTGAAGCTAGTCCAGTTTAACAAACGCATCTTTAAAGTTGTAATCCTCTTAGGGTAAGGATTTAACCTTCCCTACTACATATCTTTATCTTCTTTCTCTGTGCCGTTGGCCCCTCTCTCCCTAGCCCTAAATACAGTTCATTAAATTAGGCCTACAACATATATGACATTTTCTAAAGTGTCATTTTAAATTTCCACGTTTCTAGCAAATTTCCATCATTTCCGTCGATAGCAACCGATATTGATATTGATATATCCACGATATTTTCATAAATTTGCATATAAATATTTCCACCAATATCGATATTTTAAACACTAATGTGTACGCAAATTTCATCTTGGTTCTCATATATTTCATCTTCATAATGTTTTCCTCAATCTTGAACTCCTGAAAAATCTCTTGTTTGTTGCTCGTTTTATTGAGGAAAATCATGCCTTTCTTATTTTCACTCCTAATGTCTATCAAATTTACGACTTGCGTACTATTTTGTTACTTTTCAGGTCCCATGTAAGGATGGACTTTATCCGTTGTCCCTATCATTTAGCCCAAAAATGTCACTCACCAATCCAACTAAGTCTCAAGGCCCAATTGTCATGCAAAGCCTACATTCAAGCCCAAACACATGCCAAGACGCGAGATCGATGAGAAACATATTTACAAACATGCCATGCCATATAGATTAAGTTGGATATTCATGTCATGCTCAAACCCATTCATCACACCATGCTTCCTCATGATAGTCACTATTCATGCCAAGCCCAAGTCATACATTCAAAGCTTGTCAAGTGGATTGTGGTGTGGATGGTTATGGAAGGTTATTGGGCCTGTTTAGAATTGGGGTTATGGAAGACTTTGGGCTACTTGGGGGCCCAAAAATCCAAGCCCATACCCTTCCTATTTCACGCAGTTATCATCGAGAGAAAACTAACCTAATTTACTATTTCCTAGCAAGCCAACCCCCTTAGTTAGAACTAAACTAGATTCCTGCATTAAATGCATACTAAACCTAGCAAGTCAAGCGTTTAATGCTGACTTTTCCTTCCCAGCTTACACAAATAGCCAACGCGCAAAAGCCATAAAGCGCACTACCAAAAGTAGCGCTTGCGAAAAGTCGGCCTGGGAAAGCCACGCCTTGGGAATAAACAAACTGCATGTCTCAATAGTGCGATATCTTACACCAAAAGGGAAATAATATGGTGGCTAGGGAGAAAGGAATGTAAGACTAAGCAACAAAAAGAGATTCATTTGAAGCCTAGAGAAGAACCCTTCATCTAAAAAATGAGGGCGAAAAGCCATTAGAGGGGGTGACAGACATGAGGCAACACAAAGAGATAGAGAGAACGTTAGAGAGAGAACCATCCGGGAAATAAGTCCAGAGAGTTCCATCTAGCCCAAAAACATACTTCAAGCCTCAAGCATCATAATCCATGTAACCTTAGTAATTTCCACAGCCTTCCATTAAACATACTAGCCATTAGAAGTCTTACAATCCCCCTGGGCAAGCCCAAATTATCCAGTCAAGAATGTCATACAACCATGCAAATCCCTCATCTCTCATGTTAAATTGATAATCTTCTAGCTTCCACACCATGCTTCACTTAAGCAAGTTATTATCTTGATCAATAAATTTATGTTCGAGCCGTTGATGTTACTAAGATATTTCCTAAGACAAACTAACTTTTTCGATATATCCGGGGACTTGGTATGAATCCACACTAAGAAAGAGAAGAAGATGTTCTCAAAGCCCAAGTTCACCTCGACCTAAAAGTCCCCCACAACTACCTTCACTGTTCCTTACGCCTTTGCTACTATCTCTTCTTCCACTTAGCATCAACGACTTGGCCATCTTTCATCTCCTTTCTCATGTATGGTCTAGCCCAAGTTCTGATGTTAAAATTGTATGGTTTTTTTGCATGGGGTTGGGCCCTTAGCAAGTCTACCAAACTTCAATTTATTCTAATAATAATAATAATAATCATTTATCTTCATTATTTAATATTATTCTCCTTGATGTATGGATGCCTTCAGTTACTTCTACTAGTAGGTTTCAACATTATGTCATTTTTATCGATGGCTCGTTGTTCCTAGATATATCCCATAAAATGCAAATTTGAAGAGTTTTACCACTTTCAAAATTTTGTGGCTATGGTTTGCAACGTTTTTCTCGCCACTATTATGGTTCTCCAAAGTGACAATGCAACAGAGTATGTGAATCAATATTTTTTTTCCACATTGTGTCATGAGTTAGGCATTGAACAACGCCATTTTTACTCTCATACTCCTCAACAGGATGGGCTTGTTGAACGAAAACATTGCCATATTGCCGGCCGCTCTCACTGCGTTTCACCTTATTGACCGTTTTTCCCACCTCGTCTCACATTAAGGTTTTCGGTTGTCTCCGTTTTCCTCCCCTCAAACCTTGTCTCCCACAAATCTTAGAATCAGTCCAAACCCTGTGTTTTTATAGTTTACTACAGTCGTCACCACAAAAGTTATAAGTGTTTGATCCATCCACATGTCTAGTCTATGTATCACAGCATGTTATTTTAACGAATCATGTTTTTCTTATAGTGAGTTGTAGGTACAATATCCTGCATAGTACATTGATCTCCTATTACACAACTCTCTACTCCGAACTCATGTACAAGTCCATTTTGACAACCTTGCTCCTTGTGCAACACGCCACCAATTTAGCCTACACCCAATGTTGCTATTCTTCGTGTGTATGAATCCCTAATTTGTGCCCAATTGTTAGGCCCTTATTCCACTTCTGTGTGCCCTAGCTCTGTTATGGACTTTATTTCATCTCAACCTATTTCCATGACCAACTTAGATCAATCTCAGCCTAATGCCTCGTCCCTCGTCCAACTCTATGCCGGCTTCTCTAGTCGTTTGGTGTGCCGAGACTACTGCATGACTCCAGTTTAATCTCAACCATGTCCACCTACTGCACCACTCCAGTTTGATGTGTCTCTTACGCCCAACCACCATCTTTCACGAATTCTCATGAATCAATTTCTCCAACAGCAGTCAACTTCTTGTCAACTCATCTAATGGTGGCATCTCCAAACCTAAAACCCAAAAAAATGACACAATTTGGCACCATCTTCCTCTTGCTCTTTTAGCTTGTATTGACTCAGCAAACCTACATGTTGGTCTCAGGCTTCTAAACATCCTAAATGGTATCATGCAACGAATGAGAATATCTATGGCCATATTTGCAATCAAACATAGTTTCTTGTTCCTGCTCGCTCTAGCCAAAACACATGGTTGCAAGTGAGGTTTTTGCATTAAGCGAATTCCTAATGGTTTCATCAAACGCTACAAGGCTCATCTTATTGCCAAAGGTTTTCAACAATGTTTCGGTATTAATTATGTTGATGCTTTCAATGCCATCTTCAAACTAGGTATTATTCACAATGTACTGGGCATGGTAGTTTCGCGTGGTTGTCGTCTTTCGTTAGTTGGATGTGAAAAATGCTTTTTTTACATGGTTTTTTTTTTAATTCTATTTTATTTTTATGAGGATGTTTATACGCCTCAACCTCTTGGATTCATAGATGTCAATTGTCTTGAATATGGATGTCGACTTCATAAGTCACTTTATGGTCTCAACCTCCTGGATTCATAGTTAATTTTTTACTAGAGTTACTTGATTTCTCCTGGTTATTTTTTGGCATTCCTGTCACGCCCCGGATCCGAGGTCGGTGGAAAAAAATGGACCTACCTCGATGCGTGAGTGTAAAATTAAAACGACAAAACTGGACCTACCTCGATGCGTGAGTGTAAAATTAAAATGACAAAACTAACTTCTATTATTCAATAATCTGAAAACCCTTACAAGGTGTACAAAATAAATAAAAACTCTTAAATCCCTCGTCTAACACAAACTCAGCTCATCTACCCTTCATTAGTCTTGTAACAAACATGCAAGGTCTAAAATGTATAAGGTGAGCGAAACTATAGCTTAGTGGGGGTACATATGTCTTGTCAAAGATAATTGTCAAGGCTAAACCGAGTGTCAGGCAACACTTACTGAATCATAACATTATGACTAGAAACCATTTAAATGATAAACATGAATGCAGCTTAACTTCAATTACTCAACCCATTAATTTATACAACAAAACACGCAGACCTGCACGTCTCATACCATGCATTTTACCATTAGAGTAGTGGTCTATAAGCTTTATCATATAAACTAACACCCATAACTTTGTCATTCCGAATTTCCCCTTTTGTTGTCATCTTGTTCTTCTCTCTTTCTCCAGAGTCCCCACTACTCGTACTACTCCTATAATTTTACTTTTGTCACCCTTGATGGTTCTTACGAGAGCCGAATTCAACCACACAAAAGATAGTTCTATTTCCATATCCCAATCTCTAATATTCTAATAAAGTCCATCCAATCCAATATACAATGACATATGCATGTAACAAGCATTATAATGATATCCACATTATCGAAAATTAATAACAATAATATGTCAAAGTCCCAATATAAACAATTATATCAATTATACACATACCAAGTATAACACATACTTCTCAAAGCTTAAACAAGACAAATACCCCAATAACGATAAGTTCACTGAAAAATCCTTACCCCAAATCCAAAACTAGAGCCTAACTTTGTGGAACAACCCAAGCTCCAAGATCTACGAACTTAATCACAACTAAAAACATGTATTTCTTCCACTCCTCTTTCTTTTCTAATCCTCTATACTCTCACACACATATAGACACAATTATTGGAGCAATATTAGAAAATATGAAAATGACACAAGAATTACAATAATAATAATTATAAAGAAATTTAAAACATCAATTATGTATGAGATTAATATAAACAACTAGAGAGAAAGTTAGAAAAACTGACAAATTTGGAGATTGAGGCTTGCATAAATGCAATGTCCTAAAGACAAAATTTTGCCCTGCTCTTGTGCTTGTAGTTCGGTAGGTGTCCGTCTCCCAGGATTCAACAATCTATAATATGAGGTCGAAGCACTTCAATCTTCGGACTCTGACAAACTTTATATACTTCGTACTCTCAAAACACGACTCGGAATTTGACAAACGAATAATGAGAGAAATAGAGTGGGAAAACCCTATTTCTCAAGAGTAAAAATTAACTCTAATTTTCTATATATTCTTAATTATAATGGTTTCATGAGTTTATATAGAACCTAAGTACTTCTTGTTAAAGAGATAACTTTTCATCTATAAGCATACATCATTTGACAAGGAAATGCACTTAAATAACATAACCTTGCTAAAAAATATGGTTAACACTATTTTTCCTTCAATTATTGAAATTATATATTACAATATTTTATACTACAATATATAATTTCCAACACATATCTCTATGCATGAATTGCATGCTAACTCCATTTGTAAAGAATGAAATGTAGCTTCTACTATAACCCTACGCTCTAATTGGACCAAGTGGACAACACAACAAATAAGTAAAACTCTTTGATAACCTAAGCTATTACTTAGACGGCTCTTACTATAAAATCATGAGTCATACACACATATATATAGATGGCATGCAAATTCAATGCCACCTCCAGCTTGTGCATGCAAACTCAATTGTCACCTCCATAATTTACATGTAAAGTTTAGGCCACCTCCTGCTTAAGTTGATAACTATATTGCATGTAGCTTTAGTTTGTCATCAACTGTAGAGTGCTGATAAACCTAGGACCATTATACACTGCCACCTTAACCTAAAACTAGATAGGAAGCTATGAAGATATATATATATATATATATAGATATATAAAATAACAACATATATGCAATACTTACAAAAACTCAATAAAAATCCTTTTAAAATGGTAATAATAATCAACAAATATATAGGGTCTCACAGTCCCACTCACTATTTGTTTACTACTCTATATTGATGATATTGTGATTACTTGTAGCTCTTCAGACCTTCTCACTCGCTTACTGCACTCTTAGGTAATCTGACATCAATGATTTTGACCCTCTTAACTACTTTTTGAGCTTACAAGTTGCCGGTGACTCCACTGGTTTCTAACATCTACCAGCTTAAGTATACTCATGATCATCTTCCAAAGTTTGATATGGTATCCTGCAAACCAGCTTCTGCGAATGATTGCTCTCTTCTTGCCTCGTCTACTGTATTGCGAGTTAGTTGGCTCTTTACACTATCTCACTCTCATCCATCCTAACATCTCTTTTGTTGTCATCGTTGTTGCCCAATATACGAGCTTCCTTCACGCTTCTCACATGAATGCTGCCAAAGAGATTCTCTGCTACATCAAAGATACTATGGATTTCAATATCTCTACGACTCCTCAAGTCTTTTTCTCCTTCATGGTCTATTCTGATGCCAACTGGGTGGATTGTCTGAATACTCGCCGTTCTATGTCTGGCTATCGAATCTTTCTCGCCATCAACTTGTACCTGGTGCCCTAACAAGCAGCCAACCGTTGCCCGCTCTAGTGCTGAACCTGAATATCGACCTCTTGCTCACGCCTATGAACAAACATGGCTTCATTGTGACAATTATAATGTCAATTGCCATGTTTTTGTCGTAGATCATCTTTGATCACTTTGCATTTACGTGGAGGAGCATTCCTAGAACTAATCCGCGTGGTGCTTTCTAACAAAAGCTACGTGGCATCTTGTGGACCGGTCTAATGTGTCCAAAAGTAAAGCCTTCCTTCCAATCAACCATTAAAGCGCGCCAACCACACAGACGGTTTAAACTCTCCGACCTTCTCTAGCTTCTCTCTATCCGAACCCGACAATGTCATCCGGGTCAAGTTCTCTAATGTGGTTCCGGAAGGGCCTCAGGATCCACGACAACCCGGCCCTCGAGTACGCCTCCAAAGGCTCCGATTTTTTATATCCGGTATTCGTGATCGACCCGCACTACATGAAGCCCGACCCGGACGCTTTCTCACCCGGGTCATCGAAAGCCGGCCTGAATCGGATCCGGTTCCTGCTCGAGAGCCTTTCGGATTTGGATTCGAACCTCAAAAAGCTCGGGTCCAGATTGTTGGTGCTCAAAGGTGAACCCAGCGAGGTCCTCAATCGTTGCCTGAAGGAGGTAATTAACTCTCTCTCTACAATTTCTAATTTTTTGAGTTTATTTTTTACTTTTGGGTTTCTGGTTTTGGTTACGTTTTGAGCAGTGGGATGTGAAAAGGCTTTGCTTTGAGTACGATACAGAACCATATTATCAAGGTCTAGATGTTAAAGTTAAGGTATGCAGATTTGGATTCTTGTATTTGGAAATTATATTATAATACCCGTGTAAAATTATATGATTGATTGTAGAAAAGCTTGAATCTTTTGTTAAATGGTGAACTTACACAATTGTATGCTAAAATCTCGAACGGGGTACTTTAAGATGATGTTAATTAGTAATGTTCTGGTAACTGGAAGAGGTTTTGTTTTGTTGGTATTGACAGGGGTATGCATCTGCGGCTGGCATTGAGGTTTTTAGTCCCGTAAGTCATACGCTCTTCAATCCGGCGGATATTATACGAAGGGTGAGTTTCTGAATTATTTTGTTATTCTTTTTGTTATTGAGAATTTGAGAGTGTTTTTAAATGCTTCTTTGAGGGGTCTGGATTTTCTTAATTTAAGTACTGATGATTGGTTAAATATATTTGTTGCCTTGAAGAATGGTGGCAGGCCACCTTGACTTATCAATCATTTGTGAAGCTTGCTGGGGATCCCTCATGGGCATCGTCCCCTCTTTCTATTACCCTTTCTTCACTTCCTCCAATTGGGAGTTTTGGAAGATGTGAGATTTCAGAAGTTCCAACAGTTGAAGAACTTGGCTATGAAGAGGCACAACAGGTTTGGAGGAGTAATTTTTTCAACGGCACGTCGTTAGCACCCCTTTTCTTAAGGAAATACTTTTGTGCAGGACGAACAGTCTCCCTTTAAAGGTGGTGAATCAGAAGCCTTGAAGAAGTTACGAGAATCAATTGAAAAGAAGGTGCAATGCAGAACTTTCTTTTGGACATTTATTAGGCTTTACATCCATGGCTTGCTGTGATATGTCCTTAGCAATGACTATATACATCAAGTCATGTATGCTAGGCTGAACCAATTTTCTCACTGTTCAGCGAATGAATTATTGACACTCTGGTAGTGCATATACTTCTCCATGATGGCTATCATGAACCAACATTCTTCCCTTTGGTTTTGATGATTTTTACCTGGTTCATGGATGCCTATCTACTCTTGTGATTTTATTTTAAATATTGGTCTGCAGCTGAATTCAACTTGTTAGCATGTCAATTTTGGTGTCTGACTCTTTTTGTTCCTTAATTGGTGTTGTAGGAGTGGGTGGCGAATTTCGAAAAACCTAAAGGTGATCCATCAGCATTTATAAACCCAGCAACTACTGTTTTATCGCCTTACTTGAAAGTGAGTTGGAATTAACACGTTTTATATTTCTTTGAATTGTTTGAAATATAAACTGTCTTGGCAGTATTTCTTACTGCTTGTTACATTGTTTTCACCTTTATTTTTTTGGTCTTTGGAAGTTTGGTTGTCTCTCTTCGAGATATTTCTACATATGCCTTCAAGATTTATATAAAAATGTAAAAAGTCATACTTCACCACCGATATCTCTTGCTGGACAGGTCAGTCATCCTTAACCAGTTATATTGTATCTTGGAATTCCTTATTCTAGCTTTAGAAATTTGAAACAATGTCTCAACCCTTTTAGTTATTATGGCGAGACTTTTTCTACACGGCTGCATTTGGCACTCCTAATTTCGATCAGATGAGGGGAAACAAAATATGCAAGCAGGTAAACTCATGGTTGGTATCCAATCTACTTCTATAACTTCACTCCTTTTCTGTATTGTTCAGAAATTGTTATCCTCATATAGTAGGATACTATTTAGACAACTGACATTTATACATGAGAGTGAATGATACATATGTTGAGAGAGAATGACAAATCTAAACGATAGGGTTTTTGTTAGAAACACTGGTTTATTATGTGTTTGTGTGATAAAACCTTATAAATCTCTTTATAGTTATCAAATGCTCTGTACTTTTCAGCAGTAAAGTTAATCACATATCTTGATAAAATGAGATGATTTTTTATCTTTATGAAACCGATGAAGATGAAGTATCTGTTTGCTTCTGTATATGTAATATATCTTTGGTGACTGATAATTCTTGTAGATACCTTGGAATGATGATGATGAACTGCTGCTGGCTTGGAGGGAAGCTAGAACAGGATTCCCTTGGATCGATGCCATCATGATCCAGGTTGGTCTGTGGCATGGTGGAACCGGTCTTCTTAGATATGATTATATTAATTCCCCTTGTATTCAAATTGTCTTTTTCTTCTTATTTAGCATTCTATTTGGTCCATGTATGTAATCTGTTGTAGCTCCGTAAGTGGGGTTGGATGCACCATCTAGCACGACACTCTGTTGCATGTTTTTTGACTCGGGTGATCTGGTAAGGATTCCCATACTCTTCTCGTCCAGTAACCTTTATTCAGTTTACTAATAGTATATTTTATTTCTGATACTATTTGTTTCTGCTGTAGTTTGTTCACTGGGAAAAAGGCCGTGATGTTTTTGAGAGGCTTCTGATTGATTCAGACTGGGCAATTAATAATGGAAACTGGCTATGGCTATCGTGCTCATCATTTTTCTACCAGGTGTGAAGCATCTACCACCATTATTTGCTAGTTCTTATAGAGTTGCATATAAGTTGGGTAGTGAGTGACATCTCAGCTTTTAAGATATAAATGGGTTCTTTATATTTTGCACTTGATTGATATATGATTGGCAATGACTGTTGATTTCAACATAGACTTATAACACTGTGCTAATGATGATACCTTTTCTGGATACATGAGTTGTGATTCTAACGGTGAGCATTCATCTTAAAACTAAATGTGAAAGGTTGTTTTGGTTTGAATATATGTATAAATGTTTATATGCAATTCCATCTTTCACATAGTGCAACGAAGTAAGCTTTGTGTGATTGGGTGCTGGGATTCATGATTTTCTATTGTGAATATTGATGGTTTTGCAGTGATGTTTAGTGACCCTTTGATGAAGATTTTTTCATTTGAATTGTTTCCATTCTGACCAGTATAACCGCATCTACTCTCCAACCTCGTTTGGAAAGAAGTACGACCCAAATGGGGATTACATTAGACATTTTCTCCCCGTACTTAAAGGTATGTTTACATTCCTCTCATTTCCTGCATATTCACTATGCTGACCACACTGTCTTGCATGAAATGTATAACCAATTTTCATTTACCAGAAATGCCAAAGGAGTACATTTATGAGCCATGGACGGCTCCTGAAAGCATTCAGAAAAAGGCAAAGTGTATAATCGGAAGAGATTATCCAAAGCCAGGTCAGTTCTGTTAACCTTCTGTTTGCAGTATGATCAGTGCTTAAACTGGAGATTAATATGTCAGGTTATGTCTGAACTATATACTCATGGAATGGATTGTACTTTTACCTGTTGCAGTTTGAATAATCCCGTCCTTTTTCCTTTGTGAGAATGAATGCAAAATGAGTACTATTATGGAGTATTTGGAGGATGAAAGTTGTCGAATTTTGGTCATGTGGGAATCAACCCATGGTTGAATGCTGCGTTGCAATTTTTTACAAGATTTTATTCTTTTGGTCATGGGGCGATACAGAGGGTTTTTAGAGGCCTAAAAACTTGGAAGACTCTGATGAGCTTTGAACTTTGAATAATTTAGAAACACAGTATCTCTAACTTCATTGCTTATGTCGTTGTAGTTCTTTGTTTTCTTACTCTGCACCTATTTGTATTTCAGTGGTTGCTCACGATTCTGCAAGCAAGGAGTGCAAGAGGAGAATGGCTGAAGCATATGCATTGAACCAGAAGTTGACTGGCTTGGTGAGCGAACAAGATTTAAGAAACTTGAGGAGAAAACTGGAGGAGGACGAAAAGCCCGAGGTAAAAAATAAACGGCAAAGATAGCTAATTGGCTGAGGGCTAAATCGAATCTTTGATCATTTGATGGCAATCCTTGCATTGCAAGACGGTGATAACATGAGTTGTAGGAATAGAACTATCTACTTAAGCAGCAACATTTGGTGCTAACCCTATCGGTTGTGAAATTTCTGATCCTAGGACTCCTCTTTCAACGATGCCGGCATCACAACATCGTGTGAATATGGTTTGCCGTTGTGCATGCCAGACTTCTTCATTCGACCCTGTTTGGTTACATTGGAGAGGATCGATAACTCCTAATCTTAACCCTTTTCTCCGCCATGCCTCGCCACTAGGAGATCTTTGAAATATGTACCAAATTTCGCACGAGTTAATTTTCTGATGTGCAGTTGATCGTCAATCATTGATAAGTGTAGCTCTTACACTGGAGCCTAACAGATTACAACTGCCATCTGCATGTTTTGATGTCTGATGCTCGAGCCACGTCGAAACATGCAGATGGAGCCTTAACAGATGTACGATTGCCATCTGCATGTTTCGATGTGTGCCGCTCTTACAGTAGTGCATAACCCTATATATTTACTTATAGGAACTGTTATTAGCACTCAAAATCTCTATTTATAAAAAATTTTGAGTGCAAAATAAAATTTTTAGAGTGCTAAAGTTTTTTGGGTTTGGATGCTCGAGCCACGTCAGGAGTCCGACCCTCCTCATAGAAAAAACGGATCCCTTGTATTTAATCTCACCCAACCCCACATTTCTCATGCCTCTTTTGAGTTTGATGATACGGACGCTTGCTGACAAGATTCTACTTAAATTTGGTAGGTTTTCAAAAGATTAGGGTCGTAAATGAGCCAACGTAGAAACTGAATGTCATTGTGCTCAAATTTGGCTTGGGTAATTTTTCCCCAGCTTGAGCTAGGCTTGGCATGCTTCTTATACAAGTTGAGCTCGAGTGAGCTTAAAATTTTCAAGCCTAATACTGAGCTCGAGCTGTTTCGAGTTATTTTAATACTAAGTTGGTTTGATTGCGTAAATGTTTTACCCCTTGGCAGTGCATGTCAGTAAAAGAATCTAAACTACACATTAATAGAACTCTCTTTATCAACCAAAAAAGGGTGAAACTATTATTTAGTCTACTATCAATTCCTACGTTCTCTCTCACTTTCTTTCTCTCTTCTTCAATTTTAAAAGCAAAAATAAAAAATTTTATACACATTCTGTGTGGGCATATACTAATATTTATAACATAAACAATGCAACACAAAAATTTCAAACATGCTAATTGAAGTAGAACCCGATAGCAGGTTAGGTCATCCCACGTGGTTTCTTTTGAAGTAAAAGAAAACTGGAGGATACGATGTTTCAAAAGCAATATTTCAACACCTTATCTTCATACAAGGAAACATCTTGCATAAAATAAACGTATGGCAATATCTTACCTCTACAAAGTTTTGAAGTAGATACCAACACAAATGAACAATTCTGCAATGAGCTTTGGTTTTTCAAATTCTGTATGTGATTTAAGCCACGATTTAAAAGTCTCATTTGACTATTTTCACCACATTCCACAGAAAAGAAGAAACCCTATTAAACTGTCATTTCTAGGTTTATCTTTTTGTTTTGTTAGTTGAATTAGTTGAATTTGTGTCTCTAAATACGTCTTAGACAAGAAATAGGAAAAATAATATTCTTGTAACACATTTAATCAGGAGTTGATGACATGTATTTTTCAACTTATTACTACGTCTCAAGCTTGAATGATCGAGCCGAGTTCAAGATTATTTTGAGCTGGTAAAAAAATTTCGAGCTGCTCACTGCTAACCACGACCCAAACCTGGTGCGAGCTCGAAGTGTTTTGAGCCGATTTATGGCCTTACACGAGTTAGTCAAACTACTTTCATAAATGATGAGATCATATGCATTGAAAGTTGTACTTACGTAAGGTCAAATGATATCTAAATATAATAAGGCACTTTCTGTCTAAAAAATGCTCATCCTTACGTCGGGTCCAACTGCTCTACCCAAGTTTCTTTCAATTGGGAAGAAATGGCTAAACAATCTTCATTGGAAACCTAACCAATGGTCCATTTTACCGAAAGTAAAAATGACAGGACCGTAAACATCCCATCCCAAATTGGCAAATTCCAGCACGTGTACACCAACTTTCCCACGTGCGAGGTGAATCCTTACCCGTATAGACCCGGCTCAATCATCCTTTCTTCCGGACAAAACCCGAAGACCCGTTGGACTCCTCCCACCCAGCCTCCCACCATTTTCCCACCCCTAAACAAATCCCCATTTTCTCGAGAAACAAACAGAAAATTATCACAAAAGGAGATCAAGAGATCCAATCTCTTCGTCTCCAACACCAAAGGGGTGGCCTGACATCAAAACACACTCACCTCCACAACAATCAGAACCATGTGGCGGAGACTGCTCTCTTCCTCTCAGCTCAAAACCCTAACCCTAGCCGCCGCCGCTCCATGCCGATCGGCTCCTGGACCCGCCCGATCCCTCCTCCACAAGCCCCTTCCTCTCCTTCCTAGCTACTTCAGCACCACTGCCGAAGCTGGTAAACTCTTCTTCTTCCTCAACCCTTGTTTGTCCTCTCAGATCATTGTCCGATGAGCGGGATTTTGATTTGAGTGTTTTATTGCAGCGTCGACTGGTGTTAAGAAGGTTGAGGACGTTATGCCCATTGCCACGGGCCACGAGCGAGAGGAGCTTGAAGCTGAACTTGAGGTAACACTTTTTTTTAATTAATGTATGATTTTGATAAATTTTTTTTTCTGAGGAGACCGTTTGACTGCTGAGAAAATGTAGGAAAAAAGGAGTTAGTGAGGGAAGTGACAAATTGTACCTATTTCTTTGGTATTAACTTAACTAGTTGAAATCTGATTGACGATTTACACTTTTCTGTGTCATTTTCATTAACCAATACGCGATCGTTTATTTTGGGTTTTAGAAGTTTATGCATTTTCTTGATCTTTTTCCCAGGGAAGGGATGTTCTCGAAATCAACTATCCTGTTGGTCCTTTTGGCACAAAGGTCAGTGCTATCTCGTGAAATTTAGATTGCGTAACGGTTTCAAAAGTTATCTGTCACTTGATTTGTGGAGCCTTCTGCTATATGCTATACGACGGTCAGCTAGAAATATATCATGTGGAACTGGAAACGGATTATTCCTGTAAATTGCTTTAGGAATTTCGTTTTGGGTTCTGTGCTTCACACGTACTTGAAATGCATTTTTTTAAACACAATTGGATTTCACAGTAGCAGAATCTAATTAAAATTTAAACATTTGCACCCAATTGAGCATAACTGGCATTTTGGTCACATTTGCACCCAATTGTTGGGTGTAATACTTTGTGAAAATGGAAAAGCTAGGTACTTTACTTTTATCAATGTTCCAAAAGTCCCTGCCTAGGCGCTAAACGGCTGGCCACCGCCCCGATTAATCTCTAGGCGTTTTAAAAATAAAAAAGGCCACCTAGACTTGCCCAGGACCCTACCTAGCCCGCCTAGGTTGACATAAGCGGGCTAGGCAGACCTAGGTATGCCTAGGCTGTCTGGGTGGTTTTGTGACTTTTTTTGCTTTTTATTTATTTATTTAAGAAAATGGCTTCGGGTCGCGACTCTCACTTACAAAGAAAATAGATAACCTCCATTTTGCATTTTATGTTTTCAATAAATTGTAAGATACTTGTTGGATACATGGATGAACACTCATTATGTGCTTGTTCCCCATTTTTTTACTTTTTACTATGTTCTTGTACTTTATAATTTATATATCATTCTATTTTGCAATTTATGTTTCTCAGTACAATTATGTATAGTTTTTTAAATTTAAGTAAAAACTTATTTGTAAGTTATATAATAAATTTAATTAAAATATAAAAAAAAACCTCCTTGGCGCCTGCCTAGTCCCCTACCCGCCACCTGATTAGCACCTAACGCCTTTTAGAACCTGGACTTTTATAAAATAGTTTCAGTTCTTCTATTTAAGCATATTCTTTTATTAAATAAAAAGATATGCATACCTGTTAGTGTTAATTTTCATAATTCCTAATTGGACTTGTCTCCACATATTAAGATTTTTACTTTTGTAAATAATAAATTATTTACATGTAAATTGTTCCGGGTTGAACTAAGGAGATAATATAAAAAGTTAAAAACTGAAACCTCAAAGCATCAAATGTGGTAGTGGCTTAAATGGACCAACCAATAGGGCTTCGGTTCAAAGTCCAAACATCTACAATCTGAGGCACATATCAAAATCATATTTTTGAAGTAAGTATGAAGTCATTCTACTTTAATTCTGGTTTTGTAGCTAAAGACCAAGCTGTTTCTTGGTAATGGGTTTGGACTGGACTGGACTGATTGAGTCTGGTTTCCGGAAGCCATGCAAATGAATAATCCAGGATTATGCAATAGGTTATTTCAAATTTGTGTGGGAGGTTCAAGTCCTGACAACTTTAGAATACCAAAATAAAATAAAATGATTGTTTGGTTTTGGTAAGGTTGCTATTTGGTTAAAGTTCATGCAGCCCTTTTAAGTGCGATATTGATTGTTGTTGTGCTAATTTGTGTTTTGTTCATTTTTTTTTTCTGAAGAGAGAGGGAGGGAGGGAGAGAAAGGGGGAGGGGGTGTTGAACTAGTTTTGGAGTATACACACGTACTGTTTTTGTAAAACATATAGTTGAGCACCATCACAATTTTCTTTTCAGATAAATTAAATGAACACATACTTTGTATAATTACATAATGTAAGCACTGTTTGGTACCACTCTTTCTTAATTTTTGTAAATGTCCCTAATTTGTCCCAGTTTGGCTCTTTACAGAGCAATGCTCAATTTGAGTCTATCGGGCATGGACTGGAAGAGAAAAGAGTACTAATTGTTTTCATATATTTGATTTTATGATGGAATAATGAGAATTGTTTGTCTCTGAAGAAAAATGGAAACAAATCTGGATTTGATTTTTGGTGGCGGGAAACTGAACTAAATCAGTTTCTATCCTTATCAATAGGTTGCAATTTATATGTTCTTAACCTTCTTTAAGGGAGGGAGAAGGATTGCTTTGCTCTTGATTTTGCCACAAATGTTTTGATGTGTATACTTGTCTCTAATTTTATTATAAAAGGGGGGAAAGAGAGATGAAATTGCAACTTATGTATTTTTGGCTTTTAGGAAGAACCTGCGGTTGTCAAGTCCTATTACGACAAGAGAATAGTTGGATGCCCTGGTGGTGAAGGCGGTGGGTACTTCTATCTTCATTGTTTCTCTTCTCTCTGTGTGCATATGTATTCTTGCTCACTGAATCTTGTAAAAAAAATCGTTTGGGTTATGTTGCTATCAGTTTGATGTTCTTTTTTTTGTCGGTATTTTAATTGCAGAGGATGAGCATGATGTTGTGTGGTTTTGGTTGGAGAAAGGCAAGCCGCATGAATGTCCAGTGTGCACACAATACTTTGTGGTAAGTGGAGGCTTAAACTTGATGAGATAATTTTTTTCTGCTCCCTGATCTGGACCGGATGGAAACAAATCTAAATCCAGATTTGGACTTTTACGTTGTTACATGGATTATGATCCAACGGCATGTGGGTCGACATGAAGACACGTGCACGTGTGAGATGGGTCGGGGGACTGCAACTCCACATAGTGTGATGTCATGGAGATGGTAGCTCTAGAAATAGAAGTGTTTGAGCTCAGGGGCATCTATAAGCTGAGCTTCATAGGTTCATACCTACCAGGGTTGGAACAACTGGTAGTGTTTTGTTCCACAACCTTTGTTATTGAAATGCTAACGATGGTAGAGTCAATCAGTTCCATGCAACGCAGGTTATGCGTGAAATACTTCCAATCAAATCCTATAGGGAATCATAATGTTCTTACATCATTTTTCGTTGTTCATGCAGAGCTGCTTATTAGCTTCAAGTTATGCAGAATTGGTCTAATTTATTTCATCTGATACTTCACAGCTTGAAGTTGTTGGACCCGGTGGATCTCCAGACCATTCCGATGACCATCACTGATTTGAATTGACCCAAATTCAGGGGGAGATGGAGAGACGATGTCCAGTATACGCTGCAGTTTTGACTTTCAAAATTGGAAGCCTTCTGTTTTTGTCTGGTTGATTGATGTTTAGTTTTGTAATTTGTGGCTGTTGCTTTTGCAACATTTGAGATAGAACCTCTGTGATAATTTAGACACAGGGAACACCAACTTTTGGGAACACTATCGATCCTCTTGTAAGGACGCCCTTCGACGCATTTTCCAAAATAATTGATGGGTATTGCTTGTTCTTTCTTGAACCAAAATTGATTGGTTCAAAAGAAAATTAATCAAATAAAAATTGTCAAAATGCAGAGCCTTCTGATTGATTGACATGATGTATATGCTGATGTTCTGAGCATACTGAAAAATCTCTTGAATTCATATAAGAAGGATGTGTAGGTGCAGCACTCTCATATAAGAGAGTCCAACGTTGGAGAGTGCCCGCAAGCTCTCGGGGAAGCCATGGCCGAACCCTCCGAACCAACTGCCTCCTTGTCGTGTTATTGTCGAGGTTTATGGTCATTGTCACGAGCTTAGGGGTGACCACTGGAGTACAGAATGCAAGAAGCATCCCCTTCAACAAAATAAGGTTTTGGGATTGAGTTGCGGGTTCCTTTTGAGGATGGTCCGTCATTGTCGTCAGCTGTAAGAAATCAAGGCGTACTCAGGTGAAGGGGGAGGGGACCTGCAGAGCATGTCAATACAATATGTTTATTTATAGGATGATAATGTATTGTGCTCCGGGAGCACTTACGAGCGGAGCTTTCCCATTGACCCTGGCAGGTGCAGCTCGGAAGTGGTTCTGGAGGCTGAGTCCCGGGACTATTGAATCTTTTGATCCACTCAGCAAGAGCAAGTTATTTATCTCTCAGTTCATGAGTCCATTGTATGGCAAGAAACCAATAACACACTTGTTTCCAGACAAGCAGAGGAAGGATGAACTACTGAAGGACTCCGTGGTTCGTTTCAATCACGAGGTTGTGGCTTACTGTGATGACGAGGTACTGGTCAAAGCTCTGATTTCATGTCTGCAGGCAACCCATGGAAATGTATACGAGGTACTAAATCGAGAACTATTGGTTTCCGTTGAACGCTGACCACCCAGAATCGTACATTGAGCTGCTCGACAAAGTGTGTAGACACTCAATGCTTTTGATCAACAGGTTGAGGAAATTATAGCCAAGAAGCATACTGAACGAGTAGAATCCACACTAGTCTTACATATGCATATGTAAGAATGCTATGTTCTGTGGTTGGCTTATTTTGATATTTATGTTGGTAATCCCACAACGGAAATTTAACAAAACAAATTACGAATTATATGCAAATGGTTTCATTCTTAATTATCAGAGGTTTTAAGGTTAAAATTCCACATCCCACGGGCTACAAGTGGTTAAGTTGGGGGCGATATCAGTGTTGGACCTCGTCTTTAACCTAGTATCAGAGTAGGTTTTGTTTGGGACTCTTTAACCTAGTATCAGAGTAGGTTTTGTTTTGGGACTGAATACTAGGTCAGTATTCTTTTCGAACCCCATTACTAGGTGTGTTCCAAGTTATAATATTAACATGCTTGTCCTTCTTTTCTGATGTGATTCTCTTCACGTGTGACCCACTAAAAATATGATCTCACATGATGGGGCATGTTGGGAATCCCATGTCGGAGATTTAACAAAACAAATTATAATTTATATATGTCACTTAATATTCCTCTTCACTTGTAAATGAGACGTTTTAGATTTGATTTTTACCAAAAACGAATTCGAACCAAATTATTATGACTAGTTCATGGTGAGATTCAGCTGACTCCCTCATCCTTTAGTACAATATAATATCGAATGTATTAAAAAAATTACGACTTATATTCAAATGGTTTCATAATTACACTAAGGACAAGTAAGAATATTTTTCATTCGAACGCGTGACCCAATAAAGTAATTGTTGCGAGTTGACTTGTAATTAGGGTAATATATTTACTTACCTTTAATAGCTTGACTGTCATTCAATACATATTATCCACGTGTTAGGCTTTACATGTCTTCAAACGCAAGTAGGCAATTTTCAACTGTTAATGCATATCTTTTGACATCACAGGCCCACAATCATATGATTCATACCTTTCCTGAGTGTTGATGGTCGGCCGCCAAAACGCGTAGTAATCAAGTTTAAGAGTAGTGATTTTGCGGATAACACTCATGGAAGAAAAGAATATTACCGATCTTGATTCTATGAATCAACTAATCATGTGGAATTTGAAAGCCATATATGAGCGCAGACTCATCAACTTGGTCTAATGTTTTAGATCCACTTAAAAACAGTGATCTAGGAAAAGTGCAGAATACACAAGTATTCATGCCCGGCGCACAACGACAGATTGAGAAATTTGTCATATAAATAAAAAAAATATAATAAAAGTTTTAATACCATATATTTATGCAAGAAAAAGAATAAAAAAAATCTTGTTTATTTTATCCTCAAAATGAAATTAAAGCAATATTAAAAAAGAAATACATTTGTTTTCAACAACAATACAAATAAGTTACATAATATGGCATTCAACTCACTATGTATTTTTTGAAAATAAACTTGCCCCACTAATGAAACCGTTAACCCTAAAAAGAAAAACTAAAAACGTTTAAATGGGTTACAACTAATTGTGACAAGCCTAGTAAGAAGCCTAAATGGGCAAATGCATTACTCTAAAAAAAAAAAAACACCACAAGACCAAACCCACAAATTCACATCACAACCCACGTAGGTCCCAAACTCACGAACTCACACCATAGGCCATGTTTACATAAAAGAAATGGCAATTTCGTATTAAAACCAAATCCTTCCCCCACCACCCCCCAAAAAAAAAAATGCACTGTAGCCGCCCGTCTCTAAGTTTAGAATAGAGTAACACACACACACACACATACACACAGATCCTTTATACAAAGAGATCTCTATTTGTTTTTTTTTAAAAAAAATAGGGATTAGGTGTGGGGTCCGCTCAATATCGAACTTTAATGATCCGAACGGTCTATTTTGTTAGTCTCGATTCATAGATCATCCTTGAAAAAATTCAATTCAATCCGAAATCATTTGCCTATATAATTATCAAGATAAAATTTCATTGTTTCTTATATAACAAAGTATTCGTTAATTTCTTTGAACTCAATTAGATGTCTTAAACATTTTTGATTTGACTAATATTTTGTAAGGATGATCTATAAGGTGCAACTTGAAAAATAAACAGATCGGATCGTTAAAGTTCGAAGTGGTGTGGACCTTACAATTAATCCCCATTTTTATAAAAAAAAAAATGAGATCCCTTCTCTTAAAGGTTTCCTATATATATATATATATATATGTACACACAGTTTCTAAGCAGGAATCCTGCTCAACTGTAGCCAAAATGGGATATGAATTTTCATTGTTCTTCCATTCTTTTTGTTCAGAACACGAGTTTTACAAAGTAAATACACGGTCTCTACCAGGGAAAACACAAAACCTTACAACTTAGATTGCATAGACACATGATACATATACGAAGACACGTGACACGGCAATACAGGAACATGGCAAATCTTAAAAAATAAGATACGGAGACGGCTAAGATACGATGATTAAAATATAATAAATGTATAGTAGATATTGCATATATTAAAAATAATAATAAAAATCATAATATAACAAAATAATCGTGTTCATCAAATTCATTCATTATACATAATAACTAAAATAACCACAAACATAATAATTAAAACAACACAAGGACTGAAGTTAGGTTAGGTCGGGTTGCTTTTAGGCTTTAGTTTTTGGTTTTCCAAATTGCCCACATGTTTCAATGTTTCCAAAATTGACTCAAAATATTTTTCAAATTTATGAAAATGCTCCTGCCGTATCTTGACTAGTGTTTTGGCTGTGTGTTGACCGCGTCTAACCCGTGTCGTGGACGCGGCAGAGTTTCCAACTCTTCAGGATTTTGAGTGTCCATGCAACCTAGTTACAAGAACAGCAGGGCACTTCGACACTTAAGAATTTTGGAATGTCCGTGCAACCTAGTTTACAAGAACAGCGGGGTCAGACAAAATTAACCTAGCACAAAGCTAGGAGCAAAACCCCATAGAATTTGAAGAGAGGCTTCTATTTGGTGGTCTGTGGATGGAGGTTTCTGGAACTTTGCAGAGAAAACGAGACAAGGGAGTAGAGCTGACAATTAAGACATAATAATATTAGAACGGAAAATATCTCTAAACAAACATTAAAATAACCTTATTACTTCGTCATTTGGCATGACGAAGTCTTAATTTGTCAAGTGAAGTCTTTTTGGACGAAATATGCTTCGTCATCTAAAGTTTTGTTATGCAAGCATTTTTTTACTAGTTTTGAAACTTACCAGTCCATATGAATCAATTAATATAACGATCATTTCATATAAGAATAAAAAACTTCACGCTTGTTTACAAGGAGGCCGACCTAAACGAAAGACAAAAATCCTTCTTATGCCACAAATTTTTTATGTGCGGTGGCCCAAATTTTTTTCTTATATTGTGACTCACTAACAAGTATTGCTATTGTCACTGAATAACATGTAGTGATAATAGTGTATTATCAGTAACATTCGACGTTCATGTTATCATAAGTGCTATATAAATTACAAGTGTCTTATTGCACGATGTGTATTGTATATGGAGTTTGATGAATTTTCTAGACCTTCAAATTCAGATGCATTCAAAATAAACTTTTATAGAGTCAATAAAATGTAAGAACATGTTTAAACCCTCAAAGATCAAAGGTAAGTTAATAAATCACAACACTTAACGCACACTAAAAGGGCTCTATAAGAGCACTACAGAAAGAGCGCACTATGAAAACGCTATAAGAGCACGATAAGAGCTCTACGACAGCTCTAAATCTAAACCTTGTAATTCGAAGAAGAATGAAAACATACCTATAGAGATCGATGAACTTTGAAGCCGTAGTCGATACCGGTATCTTTTGTGAGAGCACAGTACAAACAATTCATGTGATTCTTCTATTAGAATCCATGTATGTATGAAACTAATAATCCTTCTCAAAATAAGGACTAAATAACCGGCCTAAAGACTTGGATTCATGATCAAATTCTAACATACAAGTCACCTTAATCACCATTTCAAATAATAAAAATTTGAATGCATTAATAAATTGGTCATTAAAATACCATAAAAATCAGCATAATTCTATTAAAATCCATGATAAAAGTTTCACAAACTTCATTAAAATCCACGCAGGATTCAATTAAAATTCACATAAATTCATGTCTTCATATAATTCTATTAAACTCCATCAAATTCTAGATATGATACACCCCTTAAGGTTGTTGGAGTTTGTTTTAGTAATTTTTCAATAAACCAAATTATATACAAATATATTCAACAACAAATTCTCATTCATTAGAACTTAGGACCTCTTCTATATGTCGCCAAAACAAACGATAATTGACATATTTAACTATGTTTAGAAAACAAAGTAATACTTTAAATAAATGGTATGGTTCACAATTCGTAAATGTCCAGTCAATAGAGGAGAACCTGCTTCTTGCCTAGATATACTTGATGCTTAAACTTTTTTATCCATTAACTTATAGCTAGGCTGAAGTTCCTCAAGAACCCTGGACGTCCCTCGTCGATTAGACTTCACTAAGGGCCTAAGTAATTAATTTTTCTAAATTATGCTTTTGGACCTATTTTTCAAGGTAAGTGAGTTGTCTCCACTTCAATCTGGTATTACATTACACTACTTTAAGTCTATGACATATAATTTGTCGTTTACTCATATTGTAACACGTCAAAAACATCATGTGAAGCAAATGGTGAATTGCCTTGTTGGATAAGGTTTCTCTCTTTAATCCATTGCATATTTCTGAACTCCCTGTTTTTGACATAACGATATGTTTTCACTAAGTCCAACTCCAATGGTTGGATTAAAATTCAAAATTTAAGTTTTAAACTTACCCAAAGCTTCTCCAATCATTGGGCTAAAAAAAGGTTTTGGGTTAAAACCTATTTTCGAGCCAAATTTAACCCATAAAATGAGCCAAGGTTATGTCGCATAGTAAGAAGCAGAAAGTGGTGTCAAGGTCATCTACTGAAGCTGAGTATAGAGGAATGGCACACGAAATACGTGAAACTTCTTTGGTTACGTAAACTTTTGAGATGTCTTGGTTTTGAACCAAATTAAGGAGGCTATGACTTTACATTGCAGATCATCTGGTAGAATATGACTGTACAAACATATGAGGTTAATCAACATTTTGTCAAGGAAAACCATAAAAGGAAGATTACATCTATACCATTTGTGAATTCAAAAGAGCAGCTGGCTGATGTTCTTACTCATGGAGTAAGTAGTAAAGTTTTCCAAGACTCAATTATCAAGTTGGGCATGTATAATATCTATGCACCAACTTGAGGGAGAATGTTGATTTGAGTCTTAATTGTGAATATTCTAGGAGTCATATTTTAGGTAGGATTAGAATTTGTAATCTTTATATTTAATTTCAGTACCCTTGTAATTGCATTCCTTGTATAATAAGGAATATGTACCTATATATTGTAACCCTAGAGGATGACTAAAGTAATGAAGTATATTTACCATATTTCTTCTTAAAAGCTACGACAGCTCTAAATCTAAACCTTGTGATTCAAATAAGATAGAAAACATACCTGTAATCGATGAACTTGAAGTCGTTGTCGATTGCGATCCTTCTCTCTGTCAAAAGCTCAATGCTTAACCAATATCTTATGTGAGAGCACAGTACAAACAATCTATGTGATTCGTCTATGAGAATTCACGCATGTATGAAACTGATAATCCTTCTCAAATAAAGACCATGTATAACTCTTTACATTGGAAACTTTTCTATATCAGTAAGAACAAAATAGCGGGCCTAAAGATTTAGAGTCATGATCAAATTCCCAACATAATAGTCACCTTGCCACGGTCATAATCAGCTTTTCAAATAATAAACATTTGAAATAGAAAAGCATATTAATAAATTGATCATTAAAATATTCATGACAATATATCCGCATAAATCTATTAAAATCTATGATAAAAGTCTCATAAACTTTATTAAAATTCATGTAGGATTCAATTCAAATTCACATGAATTATATGGAAGTAAAATAAACTTTCTCAAAATTCATATTTTCATATAACTCTATGAAACTCCATCAAATTCTATATACCTCTAAGGTTGTCGGAGTTTGTTTTAATAGTTTTTCACTAAACCAATTATATACATATTTATTTATTTATTCAACAAAACAAATTTTCATTCACGAGATTAGAACTTAGGACATCTTCTATATGTCGCCAAAAAAACGATAATTATTTAACTATGTTTCGAAAACAAAGCAATACTTTAAAGAAATGGTATGGTTCACAATTCATAAATGTCTAGTCAATAGAGGAGAACCTGCTTCTTGCCTAGATATACTTAATGCTTAAATTTTTTATCCATCAACATATAGCTAGGTTGATATGTTCCTCAAGAACCCTGGATGTCCCTCTCGTAGATTAGACTTTTGTTTGTGCAATCCAGCCTTGCAAATGAAACAAGCAATCATAGGTAACTTGTGAGCTGCATTGGTTTCTAAAAGTTCGAAAGTTGCTGCCTCTCCAAATTTTATACACATATTTTAGTAGGATACTTTGTCCAAAATTTCAAAAGTGGCAATTTAAACCATTTGCAGCCTTCAATAAATCTATAATGAACCGAATTAAATAAACTCCAATAACAGATCACTAGTGCCAACAGCATATTGTTGTCTGTTTAAACAAATCTGTAGTTAGTATAAACCCAGTTGTCTAATCGACAATGATTCTTCCTCTATGGGAGTGTGGGAAAAGGAAGGAGTTGACAAGGAAAAAAGTTGTGCTGCTAATCTAAAATTATTTCCATAAAGTAGGGAAAACTTGTACTAATGCATGTTGACCTCGCAAAGTTTTTAGATGCTGCCATTTTCCTACGGCTGTTTGCCATGTTAATTAGTAGTATTTCCAGAGATGTGTGGTCAACTGTTTTAATATAAAAGAAAATCATTCCTACAAATTGTCTTGTACGTTCATAACTCTCAACAATTTGATAGATGTGCTAATGATAATTTGGTATCATAGTTTAAATTTTGTGAACAATTGGGCGATACAAAAACTTTAATGAATCCAAATTAAGTTTATTTAAAACTCTACAATTGCATGCATGCATAAACAATTGACACTAAAGTATTATGTTTTTCCTATTTGTGATTTCTCTTGCTATGTAAATTGTACATTAATCTATGCAGAACCTAAAATGTTCTAGTTATCAAATTTGCAGAAAATATTCACAACGTTAAAGAAAGAAAAAAAACAATTTAAAGGAGAGAAAGTTAAAAGAAACCTTCATACACATCACCATGCTGCATGGATGCTGCAACTTAGTGGTGCATAATGTGCTTTGGACCCTAACCTAATTCTCTATGGAGTCTCTTAGTAAGTAATTGGTGCTTTTTCTTTTTATCAAATGTATCACATTGAAACCAGGATTTATTCCTGGGCCACTTTCTGAGTGACCAACTACAAAATAATTTGGTTAACAGAAGGAGAAGCGAAAAAAATAAAAATAAAAAGTAAAAAATGAAAAAAAGAAGTTAGAACTTCTGTTTGGATAACAGCATTTGAGGTTAAAGTATTGGAATATGAGTTAATCCTAATTAAACTTCTGGTTTTAACTTGCTTGTTGCCAAAGGAAATAAACGACGATGTGACAACAGTTTTTGGGTGTTTTATCTGAGGTTAAAAAATTATTTTCAATGTTAGAGTTAAGTCAACAAACATTTCATGATATAGGAAATCTTTTGAAAAATGATTTTGATCTTAGCTGAAGAGTAAACATGAAATAGGGGGACACGTTCAGAGACCATTGATTTTGATCATGATGTATTCAACTTTGGACTTATTGTTTGGCTCCTTATATGTACGTCCTTGGTCATTTTTCTTTTCATAAGTGTTACCAGAGCATCTCCAAGAGCATTATAGCTATATTTTTCTTGATTTAGTTAGTCTTTGATTGCAAATTGTTTTCGCTAGTCAGTTTAAATTAGCATCTTACAATACTAGCTATTACGAATATTATGTAAAAGTATCACATTTTACCTATCATATTTGTATCACCTCTTTAAGGCCTGGTTTGGTACTGAGATGATTTTGAAAAAAGCTGGTATCAAAAAAAGCTGGGAGCTGTTTTTGTGTTTGGTAAACATTCAGCTTCAGTTTTTTTTCACAATTTTGGATGAAAAAAGCCAAAAACAAGAAGCTGCAAAACCTAGCTTTGAAAAACCGGCTTTTTTTTCACATCTGGTATACATAAAAGTTTACCAAACACTATAATATTATTTTTTTTTTCAAAAGCACTTTTACAAAAAAGTTTACCAAACACTCTGCTGCTTTATTTCACAACTGCTTATTCTCACAGCACAGCAGAAGTAGTTTTTTTCAAAGCACAGCAATACCAAACTAGCCCTGATAGAGATGAAAACTGCTGATATTAGTGCGCCCTATTTATGTTAGGGATGTGATACAAATGTAGGAGGGTATGGGCCAAAAAGAGGAGATAGAGTGCAACTGGTGAGTTTTAACATTATTTAATGTTTAACATTTTGCTATTAGCATAAAAATTGTTTAACGTTTTGCTAAACTATATCTCCTCTTAGCTAAATCATGCAAGTTAGCAACTATTCGCATAGCTATTTTAAGATGAAATATAACCACTCTCTTGGAGCAAGGTTTTAGTTATTTTAGGTTAAATAGCTAAGCAATGTGGTTTAGCTAGTCCCTTGGAAATGCAAAGAAAGATGGACTTCAGTAAGGGTCTAAGTAATTTTTTTTTTAATTATATATGTTTTTGGACCTATTTATTATTCAAGACGAGTGAATTCTTTCCACTTCAATCTGGCATTACAAATCCACATATAAATATGTGTGTTAACTAATTAACACTACCTTAAGTCTATGACATATACTTATGTTGTCTATCATCATATTATAACACATTAAAAACATCATGTGAAGCAAATGGTGGATCGCTTTGTTGGAGAAAGTTTTTCTCTTTAACCCTTGCACCTTTCTGACCCACTTCCTCATTTTGACATAACGTATATTTTTACCAAAGGAATGTGGAATAAATTGGTATCGAACTCGTCATTTATGAGATTTGAACATAAGACTTATCAATCAAATAGTGTCACTAGACTGTAGTACTAAATAACATTTAATTTTAGCTTAATAGTAATATCAGTGGTAATAAAATTATAAATTAGAAACGTCGCTAAAAAAATTCTAGTGATTTTGGTTGTCTTCTCTAATGAATATGAACAAAAACTCTTAAAAGGTGGGGGTTCAATTGTAGTGGAAAGTAAGAAAGTTGGCAATTGGCAAAGGTGATAGACGGAGAGATCGTTTACTTACTTTTCCCTTTGTCTCTTTCATATAACAAATCCAGGTTGGTAATCTATGCACAAATCTTTTTGGAAATATAAGTTATTACAGCATAGTGTTTGTGTATACATAAATACAATTTTATGCCAATATTATATATATATATATATATATATATATATATATATCTCCGTATCAATATTGTATAGATACAATAAAAAAAAAAGAACATAAATTTTATAAGGGGAAAGGAATACAAGTGAGAGAGATCACCTGGAGGCTGAATGGAACCCAGTTCGTCAGTTTCTTGGCTCTTTTCCACAGGTGAGATTTTTCACTAGTTTATTTCATATTTTGAAACTGAGCACTAGAATGTAGATGGGAAAAAAAAAAAAAAAAAAAAAAAAAAAAAAAAAAGAAAACTGGAACACTAGAAAATTTTTAATTGTGGTTAATGGGTATCCATCAAATCAATCATGAAAAATTCGCTAACTAATGATTGGAAAAAATATATTTTTCTTGTACAAACTTGTGTTATTCTTTCTCTCAGCAATATTCTTTTCGGTTTATGGTGTTGCTGTTGGGTTTTTGCTTTATTTCTGGCTGCTACCCACAAGCAAGAAGCATAGATTCTTCTCTCTCTCTCTCTCTCTCTCTCTCTCTCTCTCTCTCTGTGGATGTTATCTGTCTGTCTTTGTTGCAAGAGCTCTCTCTCTCTTTCTAAAGAATGGATGAATGTGCTCAACCTTGGCATGGATTCTCTCTGCTATCTTCCTACTTTTGTCCCTTTATTTACCTCTCCTTTTCATTGATGCTTTGCTTTGCTTTTTCTCCTTTTCAGTTTCGAGGCAGTTTTTGGCGTAGCTGGTATGCATTGCACACTTGTCTTAATAGTGATGAATGATGCATATTCTCACATGTTCTATTCCATTTTTCTCACTCTTCCCCCCAACCATTTGCCTATAAATACACATTCACATTCTTGGTTTTCTACATTGCAGTGCCTTCTTCTAGCTTGTTGCAATAGGCGGCCTGTTTAGCGCAGTTTACCCAAAAAACATGCAATGATGAGCTATACGCATTCTAACATGTCTTCTGGTTTGTTTCTTGCCCAGCATAGCATTAGCACTTTCATTGTCTCAATTTGTTCAAGTCTATATAGATAATAGATATTCCTATATTTCATTCAATTAGGCAACTCAATTTTCGGGTTTTCGCTGTCTTAAGTTTTGTGTTCTTATTATTGATTTCTACAGAGGGGGGAAAGGGTTGTTCTGGTTAGTTGAGGCATCTTAAACTTGTATAGTCGCTGAGTAGCCACTTTATGTTGACAAAAATTTCAGGTAGCAGAACTGCTAGAAGAATTGAGTTTGGTAGGACACATGTGGTGAGGCCCAAAGGAAGGCATCAAGCAACAATGGTCTGGCTGCATGGACTTGGGGACAACGGTTCAAGGTATTCTTGCTTTTACCCTTTTTGTTTTTGTATTCCTTCGCCCATTTTCTGAGTGATATATCATGCATTGCTGTGGTTCTGTATCCGGAAGACTTTCTCTTGAAGCCCTACTCTATCTAATTAGGGAAAGAAAACCTCAGCCGACTAATCTTGTATCACATCAGAGACGACAACATGAATAGCATAATGTTTCGTACTCAGCTGCTTGCAGCAACATTCCTCAGTTAAATAGTTAAGGTCATAATTGAATTTGAGTATCAAGCGTGATTTGTCATAACACCACCAAACTTGTCTTCCATAACTTTATCATAAGACAGATTTTTTGAATTTGGTGTTTATAACCTGACTTATCATGAACAGTCGATACAATTCTTCATTCCTTCCCTTTTGTATCAACTATATGTCCTGCACTGCAAGGATGGACTTTTTGGTTTTCGTTTAAGAGAAAAAGAAAACGTGTTCAAGAATGTCAACACCTGTACATATTCTATAATTTTACAAAGGAGGGTTCCATTATAGATCTTTTCAGCATCTTTCCGGTGAGATTATCAATCGAATAAATTCAATTAAGAGAGGAGGGCCGTGAGATTTATTGATATGATAGTTGTCCCTTTCACCTCTAATCTGATCGATGGCAAGCTTAATTTGATAAGCCTTGATTTGGGAAATAGTATATGCCAAAGTCATTGCTGGGGGGCCGCTAGTTTACTTTGTTCTCCGAGTGGGGAACCAGAAATGCACTTAATTGGTTACAAATATGCTTTCTAAGTATGGATTATTCTTGCATAATCGACACATAAACTGGTTCGGTTCCTTTTATCCTCGATACAATTGTGGACTTTTTACCACAATTGTGGTTTCGTTGCTTGTGTCGTTGCCTGTGTTGGTGCACAGGCTCCACCTGCAATTTCAGTTTTAATTTTCAGCCGTTGAATTGCATGCGTGATGAATAATCTAAGACCTAAAAAGTCTCATGTTATGCTCCTTCTGTCGGCAGCACATCTCAAATGTTGGAATCTCTACCTCTTCCAAATGTAAGCATACATGTGTATCCAACTATTTCTAAGTTAAGAATTTGTATTTCTGTTACAACTTTGTTCAACCTGTATGAAAATTAACTTTCTAACATACAATTATGAAACAGATTAAGTGGATCTGCCCAACTGCTCCTAAACGTCCTGTGGCTATGCTTGGTGGATTTGCTTGCACTGCATGTAAGATTATACTTCGGTTAGATGAAATAGTATACTTTGCACTTCTTCATATGTTGGTAATAATCTTCTGAATTATGTGATTCCTTATCAGGGTTCGCAGTTGGAGAGCTTTCAGACGATGGTCCAGATGATTGGGAGAGTTTAGATGCTTCAGCAGCGCATATTGCAAACTTGTTGTCAACTGAGCCAGCTGATGGTACGTTCAGTCCTAAACGACTAATAACTTTGTGGGATTCTTTTTCCTCCGTTTCTTACAGACCATCATCTTTAAAATCTGCACAAGTTTTCAAGAAATTATTCAGAATTTATGATGATTATTTTCATTTCTGAATGTCTGAAATGTATATCACGTTTTCTTGTGGCAGTTAAAGTCGGTATTGGAGGCTTTAGCATGGGTGCTGCAATGGCCCTTTACTCTGCAACTTGTTATGCTGCGGGTAGGTACGGAAATGGGAACCCATATCCTCTCAATCTGAGGGCAGTTGTTGGACTAAGTGGCTGGCTTCCAGGAGCGAGGTATGACTTTGTACGTGTTGATCCGAGTATCAATACCAAAAGACTTACATGTCCAATAATTAAAAGGCTTGCAACTTTGTGCAGGAGCTTACGGAACAAAATAGAAGGATCACATGAGGCTTTGAGGCGTGCCGCATCATTACCCATTTTGCAATGCCATGGAAGCAGTATGTCTCCATATAATTTTTTGCCAATACTGCAGTCTGCATTTATTTGAACGGTATCTAGGTCACTTAATATACGTCACACCAGAAGCCATTATGCTGCACAGAAGATCATCAACAATAGTATGCGAAACTGATCACATATTTTTTGTAGGTGATGATGTAGTGCCCTACAACTATGGAGAGAAATCAGTCCACTGCTTGACTTCAGCAGGATTCCGATACCTTTCGTTCAAACCCTTTGAAGGGTAAAAATATCTCAAGCAATACATTTTGTTCAAACCCTTTTAAGCAAATTTTCTAAGTATGTGGTTCGACATTGCAGGCTCGGTCACTACACTATTCCCAAAGAGATGAATGAAGTCTCCAGTTGGCTTTCTGCAAGGCTGGGGCTTGATGGGTATCGCTTGTAAATCTGACTGTTTCTGCGTGGAGCTAATGAGGAAGTAGTACGTAGCTAACAATAACGGGTGAGAAAAGCACATGTACAAGTAGGTGTTATACAAAATGGGGCATGGAGTATATGGGTATAGCTAGACTGACCTTTCTAATTCCCTTTTGTGTTCTGTTGTTTCCTACAAATAAAGTTTTGGGTGTGCTTTTTGTATTCCACTTGGAGGGAGTAGAGTGAGTAATGGTTGAATTGATACCGTCTGTGATCCATGGATCTCCGATCGGGAAACCGTATCCTAGCTCCGCGGCTGGTCTGCGCTCTTGTTTTGGTATTCGTTAATGTAATATAATTATTACTATTTTCTGAGTTCATACTTTTCCAGATACAAGCAATATTCTACACTAATTTCATTTAAACTAAGAGGAGTGTTAGTGTTTCTTGAATCAACGAAGGTTTTGATGTAGATGGAGCTGAACAGAAAGCAAAATAAACCAAGACGGAAGAAAACGAATGGTTTCTTGTTTTTCACTCTGCAGAAACTCTTGCAGAGGAATATTTCATCTCATTCCAAAAAAGAGCACTAACTTGCTTTTACATTAACTGAAGGCCCTTAACTTGGGACCACAATAACCACTACAATTCATCCTAGACACACATCTTTCTAATCTCATGGATCACTCAACACATGGCACTCATGGCCTTTTTACAAAACTAGTCATTTACACTTTGCCTCATTCTGCACAAGTGGATACACCAATTTAAACAAAACTTATTCTAAATCTTTTCAGCTCAAATACTTATAGTTCAACACTCCCCTTTAAGTTTTGAGCTGATTTCACACCAAGCATATCTCGAAGATAGTTGAACCGATCCTTAGACAAAGCCTTAGTGAATATGTCTGCCACCTGCTCATTTGTTGGACAGTACACCAAATCGATTATCCCTTCCTGGAGTGCATTCTTGATAAAATGATACCTTCTGTCAATGTGCTTGGTTTTCTGATGGAAAACAAGATTTTTAGTAATTGCAATTGCTGCTGTATTATCACAGTGTACTGGAGTCGCTTCAGTTTGCATCTGACCAAAATCTTCAAGAACAAATCTAAGCCAAATGGCTTGAGCAGTTGCTTCAGAGGCACTGATGTACTCTGCTTCTGCTGTAGAGAGTGCTACACAATTCTGCTTCACTGAGGCCCACGAGAACACTCCACTGCCAAAGGAAAATGCATAACCAGAAGTACTCTTGCTATCATCAACAGATCCACCCCAATCACTATCACAGAATCCGATTAGCATTGCATTCTTTCCCTTTACATACTCTAAACCATAGTCTAAGGTTCCCTTGATGTACCTAAGCACTCTTTTGGCTGTTCCAAGATGTTTATTTGTAGGGCAGTGCATGAATCGAGCTAGAAGACTTGCAGCATACATTATATCTGGTCGAGTTGCTGTGAGATACAGCAGACTTCCCACAATTCTTCGATACTGTTCCTCACTTGCTGAACCACTGCCATCATCTTTACATAGCTTCTCTGATGAAACTAGTGGTGTGAACACAGATTTACATTCATTCAAACCAAACTTATCTAACAAAGAGACAACATACTTCCTTTGATGGATAAATATGCTTGTGTGAGTTTGGATCACTCCCATACCAAGGAAATGATGAAGAAGCCCCAAATCTGTCATCTCATATTTTGTCATCATGTCTTCCTTGAACTCCTTCAGCATCTCAGTGCTATTCCCAGTATACACTATGTCATCCACATAGATTGAAACTATCAGAATTTCTCCTCCCCTTGCTTTGATGTAGAGAGTAGCTTCACTCTGACTTTTCACAAACCCACAGTGAGCAAAATAGGTATCAATTTCACTATACCAGGCTCTTGGCGCCTGTTTTAGACCATACAAAGCTTTATAAAGCTTGTACACCTTGTCTTCACTCCCCTTGATCACAAAACCATCTGGTTGTTCTACATAAACTTCTTCTTCGAGTACTCCATTCAGAAAAGCAGATTTCACATCTAGTTGGTATAATTTCCAACTTTTCTGAGCTGCCAAAGCAATTAGAGTCCGAATTGTATCCAGTCTAGCTACAGGTGCAAACGTTTCATTGTAATCTACACCTGGTTTCTGAGCATATCCTTTGGCTACCAGCCTTGCCTTATGCTTTTGCACTGTCCCATCGAGATTAAGCTTGGTCTTGAACACCCACTTAACCCCAATTATGGGTTTATCACTTGGTCTGTTCACCAGATCCCATGTTGCATTCTTCTCAATCATTGACAGTTCATCTTTCATAGCCTTCATCCATGCTTCATCTTTGGCTGCCTCTTCAAACTTTTCAGGTTCCATAATACAAAGGTTGCATTGTGCCAAAACATCATCTAGATTCCTCCATTTCAATGGAGTGTGATCAAAAGCTTGAGTCCTTCTTATGCTGCTGTCCACATCACTTACAGATTCATGAGAGAATGCCAGATTTGGTGACAAAGCATAATCATTTTCCTCTGAAGTTGTCTCTGATGAGATACATTTAGGCAGCACAGATAGCTCACTAGAATTAAACACAGTTACATAGTTCTCAGGAGCTGTCTTCCATTCCCAGGCTGCATTTTCATCAAACACTACGTCCCTTGAGAGTATAAGCTTTTTACTAAGAGGATCATACACTCTGTACCCCTTTTCACAGGTTGCATAACCTACAAATATGCCTTTGACACTCTTTGCATCTAGTTTCTGTCTCAACTCATTTGGTGTGTGTACATAACACAGACAACCAAAGATTCTGAGATGTGCAATTCCAGGTTTTCGACCACTGAATGCTTCAAATGGAGTTACTTCTCCAAGAGCTCTTGTAGGACACCTGTTCAATATATATACAGCTGTGAGTACAGATTCTGCCCATAAGAAATATGGTAGTCCTTTGTCATGGAGCATAGCTTTTGCCATCTCAACTACAGCTCTGTTTTTCCTCTCTACCACTCCATTCTGTTGTGGAGTATAGGCCATAGATAACTGTCTTTGAATCCCTGCATCTTCACACAGCTTGTTGAATTCACAAGATGTAAATTCACCCCCTCTGTCACTTCTCAGACATTTTATCTTAAAGCCACTTTGTAATTCCACCATGGACTTGAACTTTCGAAAACAGATCAATGCATCTGACTTGTATTTCAGGAAATAAACCCACATCATTCTTGTACAGTCATCTACAAGAAGCATGAAATATTTGTTACCCGCAAGAGAATCATTCTGCATAGGACCACACAGATCCACATGTACCAGTTCTAGAGGTTTACTAGCTCTCCATGCTTGATTCTTTGGAAACCACTCTCTATGCTGTTTTCCAAACTGACAGCCTTCACAGACTTCATCCATTTCTTCTAAAACTGGGAGACCATGCACCATTTCTTTATTCTTAAGCTGTTGAAGACCTCTAAAATGCAGATGGCCTAGTCTCTTGTGCCATATCCAAGTAGACTTAGAAATACCTGCTCTCAGTACAACCTGATCATTTGGTATCAGTGTCAAAGGATAACACCTGTTCTTTTTCATTTCAACTTTGAGAACAAGACAATCCAATGAAGGTCCATCAAAGATACTACACATCTTTCCCCCAAATAACAGATAGTAACCGTGTTCATCCATCTGCCCCACACTTAACAGATTTTCTTTCAACCCAGGTAAGTACATTACTTCTTTGACATATTTTCTGCCTTTGCTAGTGTCTATCACAAGTGTACCAAAACCTGCCACATTCATGAGTTCCCCTGTGGGCATTTGAACCTTGCCAACTACATTTGTCTTCATGTCTATCAACAACTTAGAATCCCCTGTCATATGGTTGCTACAACCACTGTCTACATACCATTCTCCATTCACTTTTGATTCAGTGATTGTGCTATTTGCATAAAACAGGTTCCCTGTCACCTCTACCTGATTAGCACAATTTGCCTTTTGCACTGATTTACCTACTGTGCACTCTCTAGCCCAGTGACCAAACCTTTCACAGTTATAGCATTTAGGTTTCCCTTTATACCTACACTCTCCAAAGTGAAACTTAGAACATACCCTGCACTGTGGTTTGGTACCTATCTGCCCCATTGACTGTGCATTATGTGCAGAATTAGCAGGAAATTTCTGCTGAAACTTAGGTTTTGAACCCCATTTCTTACCCTTATTATTCCAATTTTTCTGAAACTGAGATGAACCAGGTTGACCTTCACCCCTATTCTGCTCTTTTGGACTCACTGAGAAAGATGAGAATGCTTTCCCAGTAGTATCAACAGTATGCAGATCAAACCGTTGCTCTTGACTCTTTAAGATTGCAACTACTTCCTGCAACTCTACAGTCTCTAGACACTTTGTGTTTTCTATAACCAAACAGATAGAATCATAAGGTTTACTAAGACTGATCAACACTTTCTGCACAAGTCTCTCATTCGACAGAGATTCACCAAATGTTCTCATTTGATTAATTAACTCATTCAGCCGTGTAAGATAGCTAGATAAAGACTCATCATCTCTCATCCTAGCATATTCAAACTCTCTCCTAAGATTCTGCAGTTTCACAGATCGTACCTGATCACCACCGTGATACTCCCCGTACAACAAATCCCATGCCATCTTAGCTGACTCGGCATTGGCGATTCGTGGGAAGATCTGATCCGAGACTGCATTCTGAATGATTCCCAAAGCCTTTGCGTCTTTCATCAGAACAGCTACCATTCCTTCATCCTCCTCCGATGCTTCTCCAGCTTCCTTCTTCTTCGGATTGGAGGTTGCAATCCCCTTCTCTACCAGATTCCATAACCCAAGAGATTTGAATATCGTTGCCATTTTAATTCTCCAGAACTCGTAGTTCTCACCGGAGAAAACTGGAGTTCGCACTTCCGAGCCTCCAGATCCAGACATGTTTTGATCTGAATCGACAACTTCACCGAGCTTCAAGAGAGCTTCGATTGAGCTCAAAAATAGCTTCACAGATTTACGCCCAGATTTTAGACCCAACTAGGCTCTGAGGCCATGTTAGTGTTTCTTGAATCAACGAAGGTTTTGATGTAGATGGAGCTGAACAGAAAGCAAAATAAACCAAGACGGAAGAAAACGAATGGTTTCTTGTTTTTCACTCTGCAGAAACTCTTGCAGAGGAATATTTCATCTCATTCCAAAAAAGAGCACTAACTTGCTTTTACATTAACTGAAGGCCCTTAACTTGGGACCACAATAACCACTACAATTCATCCTAGACACACATCTTTCTAATCTCATGGATCACTCAACACATGGCACTCATGGCCTTTTTACAAAACTAGTCATTTACACTTTGCCTCATTCTGCACAAGTGGATACACCAATTTAAACAAAACTTATTCTAAATCTTTTCAGCTCAAATACTTATAGTTCAACAAGGAGGAGGAGGATTCGATCGTGGGTGCAAAAGTCTGCCTGAGTTCACAAAAGAGTAACTGCATGTTTGCATCTCAAGTCAATGTCTGCTTGGAATTATATGATAACTGAAAAGAATTTTGATGATTCGATCGTGGATGCAAAAGTCTGCCTGAGTTCACAAAAAGCCACCTTTGTAGTTTTCACAAAATCCAACATCAGTATAGAGTGATATACAATCAAGAGAGATGAAAAAGAAAACGAAAGAACCTGCAAAATTGCCCTAAATCTTATTGCAACTGATAAGTACACCTTTCCTCTCACCATGGACACCCAAACATATCACCGAGCTTTGCAATGACATCACGAAGTAGCACTGCCTTTGAGAACAAGGCTTACCGAAATTCTGGCAATACAAAGAGGTAGTCTTTGGATGAGTTTGCGGAAGTGGGAAGCAGATCAGTAGCTTGTGTTGTCCAGTCGTTCTTGTTGGTAGCTTTGTCCGATTATTAAGCAGATTGTCTATAATCAGCTCTAAAAGCAAACCAGAATCATGCATTATTCGACTCCTTCTGTGTTGTCCACTTGTTCTTGTTGGCAGCTTCATCATCATTCCCAATTTCATCACTGCCTTCTTTAGAATTGCGGTATGGAGGAGGAGGGAAAGAAGGCACAGCATGCAAAAATGAATTTACGGCCACTTCCTAAGCCTGTTGGAGAGCTTGACCTCAACCTGGATCGGGATTGTGGAGGTGACATGCGTTTCTTTTTTGGCGATGGTGAGTGATGAGTCAAATATTATACTATATATTTTACCCTTATCTTAGTATTAATTTATGAGTAAATTACAAAAAACTACTTTAACTATAGGTCCAACAACAATCTCATACCTCATGTTTGAAAAATGACAATGTCATACCTCATCTTACAAATTCGTATCAATGTCAGACCTCTATCAATTTTTCTGTTAATTTTTTTGTTAAATGCTGACGTGGCTTAAGATGGGATCCACTACTTAGTCCAACTAGATTAAAAAATTTATAAAATAAGGGACCCACCCCCTAAAAATTCATCACCCTCACCAAATTTATCTGTAAATAAACACCCCCACAATCCCCCCTCTTCTCCATCTCTAGACCAATTTCAAACAACCCCCCCCAATTCCCCCAAAATCCTAACCCTACCTCGTCCCGGATCTTCCTTTTCGGACCCATCGGTGCCCAGACGTCTAGAATGTCGAGCAACCACTGGCAATTTTTGAGTAAGAACAACCCGGTGTTCAACCCAATCCAGTTCTTGTCATCGTACACCATTTTGTTCCATCCGTGCATAACAAAATTGTGATCCTTGTATCGTTCCCAGGGGACCTCGAATGCCATGTCGGTGAACATGGCGTCGGAATCCATCCACCAGAGCAACTCCACCTCCGGGTGGGACAGGAAGATCTTCCGAATCAGTGGCAGAAAAATTAAAGAAGGGGAGAGAGGCGGTGAGAGACGGCGATGGGAGACGACGATAGTGTAGAGTGTAGATGAGAAAGAAAACAGAAAAGTGTTTGGAGATGGTGAAGAGACCTCTGGTTGTTCTGTTTGGGGATGTGAATGCTGCCTCTGGTTGTTCTGTTTGGCGATGCCGCAACAACTACGAGTGAGGTAAGGGTTTTGGCACTAAAGGCGTCACGCTGGAGGCGGAGGTGGAAGAGTTGGGTGAGGGTTTTGTTAAGCACCATGGCGTCAATGTAGCGTAACTATAAGCAGAGAGTTTAGGGTTGTGGCGGCGGCGGAAGAGGAGGATTGTGGGGGTGTTTAGTTACAAATTTAAATTTGGTGAGGGTGATGAATTTGTAGAGGGTGGGTCCCACTTATTTTATAAAAATATTATTTTATTATTTAATATTTTATTCATTTTTGAATCCAGTTGGACTAAGGAGTGGAGCCCATCTTAAGTCACATCAGCATTTAACATAAAAATTAACAGAAAAACTGACGAATGTCTGACATTGACACAAATTTGTAATATGAGGTATAACATTGTCATTTTTCAAACGCGAGGGATAAGATTGTCGTTGGACCTATAGTTGAGATAGTTTTTTGTAATTTACCCTTAATTTATTGGTTATTTTGGAAGAACGTTGATACTTTGTTATATATTTTCAATGTAGGACATTCGACTTCATTTGGAAAAAAACATGGTGAAGCTGATGAATTTTGGAGTGATTCAAATTGGAGGACGTTCATGTGTCTCTCAACTTGTTCGTGTCAAAGTTTCATAATTTTCTACCCAGCGGTTTATTTATGGCGATGAAATAAAGGAGCAACACACAGTACTATCAAAGTGATGTTTTGGACTTATCTGGGCTTTTTGACATCCTAGATGATGTCTTTGGGTTCGAGGTCTTCAGCAATTCTGTTCGGGACATCTCAAGCTTTAATTCTAGCTGTTTTGGGCTTGTTTTGGACCTGTGAAAGTCTAAAAACGTCGCTGATTTGTGGCTGGGCAGATTTCTCAAAGATAGAATACGAATGTATTTCCTAGTTATCTTATTTTATTTTGTTTCCTAGTTTTATTCTAAGACCTTTTAGGGTTTTGTTTTGTAGTAGTATAAATAAGGCTTTATAGCCATTAGGATGAAAGGAACGCATAAAATTTAGGAAGGCATCAATTTGGAGAACTTAGCTAGACTTTGATGATTTGTATTTCAAGGTGTTTTCTATCTTTTTCTATTTCAATAGAATTCCTTTTGTTTTATGGTTGTTTGTAACTAATTGTCATTTGCTAGCGTGATCCCTTGAACCTTAGCATGAATATGTAGTTTTTATTTAATTTTTTATGATATTATGTGTGACGACCCGTCCTTATTTTTTATATAATTTTCTCCCCGAGTGTGTAAAGTGACGATTATGCCCTAGTTGGCTAAGTGACGTGGATGTATTTACTCAGTTTTAAATTATTTTCTCGATGTAGTAATTAAATTAGCCTCGACGTCACGAGTGCGTCAGCGCAAGTTAAACCCGAATTGGTGTCGTAACGAAAAAGTTATGAAAAATTAGAGTGTGCAAACGGGTAGAATTATTTCACGGGTGCATTAATTAATCAGTGTCGGAAACATTGTTTTGGATAGTGTATGTTAGATTACATTTTTACGAAATTTTGTCATCTCTTTTCTTTTGAAGGTTTGACCCGTACCTATCCTTATCCACCAATTATTTTAGCTCCTAATTTTCCCTAGCCCAATCAGATTATATCTCTCTCTTCTCTGCCCAATCAGGTACTCTCTCTCTCCTTCTCAGACCTTCTTCTTCCTTCTTCTCACACCCGAGACACCCTTACCTTTGAACACACACCAAATCATCACAAATCGAACCTGTAAAGACCATCATATTGTTCATCTTGACCTCACGAACCCAGTCGTACCATCTGATTGTCGAACAAATAAGTTTTGACTCACTAACTCGGAAGCTCCGACTCGGTGCACTTTGCTCCGACGCGATCCTAGCGAGATTACAAGGTTTTAGATGTGGGGAAGCTTCTATTCAACTCCATATGGACCCTAGACTATGTTTGGGAGGGAATTGACATCAGATCACGCGAGTTTGAGAAGTTTCAGTTTTGGCCAAATCTTTCGAGGGATTTTCATGCCATTTTTTGGTCAATTTTGGATCCCCAAGAGGTACAATGTTGTTCTCCTTGTCATAAGCTTCAAATCTGTATGAATTTCATGGATTTTGGTTGAGAAATGACTTAGATATAAAGGTTTGAAAATTTTCCCACAATCTGGCGAAATTTTCCAGAAACAGGCAAACCATACAGCGGGCAGCAAAGCTTACTGGAGAAAAAGGCGAATTTTCCGTCAAAGTTGACGGAATATCCTGATGGCGTCAGGTAATGCCGTTACTATTTAACGAAATATTCCGTCTATTCTAAAGGAATATCCCTAACATCCATTAGGGTTCCGTCGGCACATGCAATGCACGTGGCGTTGTGTATGGTCGTGGGTTGGACAGCGCGTGAAGGCGAGTTCGACCTCTGGTTGGTGAGTGGTTTTCATGTG